>NW_017617875.1:567500-592500 GCF_001879475.1 Ipomoea nil | reverse complement strand
TAGCTGTATTCGCACTTTAGCAGGAGTCCCTGACCTTTAAATTATTTGCCAAACGTCAAAATTCTTTGGCTTTTAAAATTGAGTAATTCTCTCACATTCTATTTCATTTTTTACTTCCTCTTACATGTTGCATTTTAATTAATTCAAAAAATGTGGGTCACAGTTTTTATTACTTTCTTTTCATCATCCTCCAATAAAATCAAGATACATGGCGGGAGTTTTACTCCCTTGGAGTGCATCTATCATTTTCCTTTAAAACTTTCACATCTAACATGATATAATGTAAAAAAAAAATAAAATAGTAAATTACGATAATCTAGAGGCGAATAAGTAGGAGAATCAATGTCTGTTGCTCATAAGGAGTCCATTATATTGTGTGAAACTCTTAGGGTATGTTTGGTTCGCACTTGGGAATCAAATACTTAGTATTGGTAATGGTAATGAGTTTTGGTCAAAGTATTTTGCCTGTTTGGTAGTATGATAGAATTTGAATGATTACCAATTTTGTTGTGTGGTTATGTATGATCCTATATATAATGAGAATTAATGTTTTAAAAATACATAAACAAAAAATCAAGACGATTTATTTTAATTATTTAATATAAAGACATCCAAAGCACTAATATGAACAAAAAACAAAAATCTAAAAGTACTAATTCAAACTTAAGAATCGAATTACCAATTAGGAGGGTGGAATAATGGAATGAAACCCTTATTTTATTAGGGAATCAGTTTTCTGATCAGAGAGTAATCAAATCCCATAGTGGTGCTCTAGAAACCTATCTACCAAACAATAACAATGACTTTGATTCTCATTTATAATAGCTAAACTCATAAACAAAACACACCCTTATATTGCGACGACCATGATTCAATTTTGTGTCTTTACTTATAATCTATCAACTAGGAACCAACAAAGATGTACTTGCGGGATTTGCATTATAGTCTGAATTTGCATAAAAAGAACCATGCTATCAAAAATTTTCATTAAAATCTTCACAATTTAACATAGTAATATAAGTATACTCCCTTTTTAATGCGTGATGAGATCAACCTATTCACAATAATCATTGATTAAAAAGATTATAATGTCACATAAGATAATAAAAAAATTCATTTCTGCAGGTTTAATTTAACCATGTAAAAAGGGGTTGTTTCATTAATAAATTATTATTATTATTATTATTATTATTATTATTATTATTATTATTATTATTATTATTATTATTAAATTTAAATAGATAAATAGCCTTTAATATTGTTATTTAAAATTGAATTATTTTACTTTACTCTTTTGACTGTATTAATATTATTATTTAATGAGCATAATGAAGAATTTTAAAACTTTATTTTCTAAATTTTAGTGTTTGACCTTTAAAATCGCTACCATTTTGAAGTTATTAACAAGGTTAATCCTTAAAACTAATTTAGTAATCAAAATTGATACTAACATAATAATTAAAATACAGTAATTAAATAATTTTAAAGTTGAAGACTAATTTGGAATGATTGAAATTAAACTTTTCTTTAAAAAATTAGTAAACTGTGTACTAAAGAACAAAAATTAAAACAAGTAAACTACATAGTATCGTATTTGTTGTAATGGATAACGTACTACTGCAGGTAGGAAGCTAGTGGCTGGAAGTTGCATTGGTGGAATTAAGGAGACCCAAGAAATGCATAAACCAGCCAGAAAACTGAAAATTTAAAAAAAAAAAAAAAAAAAAAAAAAAAGAAGAAACGAAAATGACTTTGGGGTGTTTGGTATAGGCGTATAGCTGATAGCAATTATCTGATTTGATTACTAGGTTTAACTAGTTGATAGTATTACCTGATTGTATAAAAGTGTGGGGTAATTAAATTAACTGTTAGATGATTACATACAAATGACTTTTTGAAAAAGCTATTTTGAGTAGCTTTTTGAATTTTAACATTTTGGGGCAAAAAATTGTTACAAAAATATAATGAATCAAACAATCATATTGATTGTTTAACCAAGTCAAACTACAAATAGTGGTCAAATAAGTCAAAATTAGCTGATAGGATAACTATTTTACCAAACAAGGCCTTTGTCTGAAATAGGATTTTACTAAAAAAGTCATTGAAATGACCAAAAGTGTCCAAAAAATAATAATCTGGATGTTAAATGACAAAAACGATAGTCTGTTACTAAATTTAAAATTATCACAAAAAACAATGGGCCTTCGCTGGATTTAACTCTTAAACTAAATAGTTGACTTCGCTTAAACATACTAAAAATACATTTTCTTAAGATACATTATTTGAGTACGAAAAGTTCATTATTTTGTACTTCATTTTTTTGGGTTATATTTTATGACTATTCATTTTGAATGATAATAAAGGTGATATTACACTACATAATAGTTGGCAAATCTAATTTTATTTAAATAAATGATTAAATAAATGATTAATCAAGTAATGAAGTAATCTTAGACCTGATAAACTCGATTAAAAAAATAAAAATAAAAACTCGTAACACTACTATTTTACATATACATATTTTAATAATTTTACAATAGCACATTTCTTTTTTATTAAAAAATAAATTAAAGATTGTAACTTTAAATAATAATGATTTAAATCAAATAAAACTTTTCAAACCAAAACGCGTATGGTCATACAAATTGGATCATGATCAACCCTAGCCAAAGCATCAAGATGACATATGCAATATTTAACCAAACTAATTTCAGAGCAATTGGTATATCTCGGACCATGGTCTATTTTGCACATTGTTTATCCTAATTTAAAATGATATCTTTTTGTTTAAATTAGCAATACCTTTTCTTTACTTTTTTTTTTTTTTTTTTTGTGCAATCAAAAATATGTTGGTAGTACTTGTACATAATATGTTAATTGCATGTATATAATATATTAACTATCGATACCTTTAAAAAAATTATAAATACATAATCTGTTAACTATAAGTTTTTTATAAAATTAATATCTAAGTCCATAATAAGACTTGCTAATTTTCACCCAAATATTTCTTAAAACTATAACATAATTATGATTACATGTCAAACACTCAATTTATTAATCTTTATCTTTACACTTATTCACATATCGGCCATGTTTGATAAAATATCTTATTAGTCAATTTTGACTCGTTTGGCCACTAATAGCTATTTGACCAAGTCAAACAACGAATATGAGTGTTTGGTTAATCAGCTTTTTATAATAGCTTATTGCTCCAATTTAAAAAGCTACTCAAAACAGCGTTTTCAATAAGTTTTTTAAGAAAATAAATTATTTTCTCCAAAACACCGCCAATAATTAAATAAAAAAAAAAAACAAAAAGGCAATGAGACTATGTAGGCGAGTTCAGTAGTCTCATATGTCTGTCTCGTTACTCTCATTGTCTCTTTATTGTACTAGGCAACGGGGTGCTTGAGCCCGTCGATAGGGCTTATAAGCCTGTTGCCTAGTACTGTGAAGGTAATTAGCAATAGGACATGTGATTACCGATTATTATTCACGGGTGTCCTAAGCCCGTGAACATATATTTATTTTATATAATAATAATAATAATAATAATAATAATAATAATAATAATAATAATAATAATAATAATAATAATAATAATAATAATAATAATAATAATAATAATAATAATAATAATAATAATAATAATAATAATAATGTTGTTATTATTATTATTATTACTACTATTATTATTATTATTATTATTATTATTATTATTATTATTATTATTATTATTATTATTAACATACCAAAATATAATCATACTCTTAAGGTTATTTTGCATGTACCCAGCTATCAATTAATAGTTAATTTACTAAACATCTTTCTACAACCAGCTAATGTTATCAGCTAGTCACGTCAAACCTGCTAACTCGATCCGCTAACAACTATTAGCTAAGTCAATATGCTATCAACTATCAGCTAACCGCTATTTTCCAAACACTCCCATTATGAATTTAGAACAATGTTAGGATAAGTTCGTGAATAACAAAAGGCTTCCAAAAATTTATAAAATACTATTAGAAAAAAAAAGTGCTAAGCTTGAAAACCCTCAAGAATAAATATTGTATACCGAAAATAAAGAAACAAATATTCTCATACCAAAACACCTTGGAAAGAATTTTGGCAAAAATTCAACAAAAAAGCCTACAAACTTCACCAAAAGGTCCAAAGAAGGGCAAAATAACAATTTGGAAAATTTTAACCAGAAAAATAACAAACGCGCCGGCGCATGAAGGCTGCAGTGGTACATGAAGAACAATGACAGTGCATGATAACGATGAAATTTTTCATATAAGGTCGCAGAAAGGAGAGGAATCCAACGGTGTAGGAAGTGAGATAAAAAAAATCACAAGAGAAGAAGAGATTTGAAAAAAGTAAAATTGAGTTCCAACAATTTGTGGCGTCTCGTGTTGGTGCGTGCAATAGCGGATGACACCAACATTTCTTAAGCAAGGTCACAAAGTGATTCTGAGTGTGATTGTGGTGGTAGATAATTGCTACGATATATTTCTATAATTCTATGTTTCTAATGAAGAAACATAGTACTTATATATATATATATATATATATATATATATATATATATATATATATATATATATATATAGGCGCCTATATATATATATAGGCGAGTTCAGGTGTGGAAGTGTCTTACGGTGCGACGGTGCAGCATCACCAATAGTTCAACAAATATACACCATCAACGTTAGGAAAATACACCACCAAAAACAGAGTAAACAGAGCCCAGCATCACCAAACACACACCAGTAGGTGTGAGTAAAAACACCATACAGAGTTCGGAAATGCACCATTGGGGGTGGTGAGTTATATGGTGTATTTTTTTTGGGTCTGTTGTGTATTTTGTGATGTTTTATTGCATTTCATTGTGGTGTGTTTTCTTACACTGTTGGTGCATATTGTTAACACTGTTGGTGTATTCTGGAATTTCGTCGCATCGCCGCACGGGAAGACCCCGCCGCATTTGAACTTTATTATATATATATATATATATATATATATACAGACACATAACTGTTAATTTAAGCACCTATTCATAAATATATACAACCTAGATAAACATAAACTTTTTTTTTTTAGCAGTGCACTAGGTAACTGGAACCATTTATGCTATACTCCTTGGGACATGAGGCATCTTAGCCTTTTCCCCTTATGCCTTCATTTTCTTCCTTTTTATTTTTTTTTTTAAAAATTATTTTTGGGCATTGTGTAGCTGGCACTATTTTGGCCATACTCCTTGAGACACGAGGCGTCCTAGCTTTCCCCATTATACCTTCACTTTTTTTTTTTTTTTTCTTTTGAGTGATTAGACCCTTTCGGCCCTCCTCATTGGGACACGAGGTGTCCAAACTTTTCTTCGTATGCCATTCGCTTCGATTTTTCTTTTGGGCAATGGGTAGATGATAACCCTTAGGCTATACTCCTTGGAGTCCACTAGTCCAGGGCATCCTAGCTTTCCTCCTTATTCCTTCACCTTTTCTTTTTCACTATTTTTTTGGGTGCTTGTTAGTTGGTACCTTTTACAGCCCTTCTAGTCCTACCTCTTAGCTTCCTGGATGTTTTATTGAGTGGTCTATTAGCTTCTCTCTACCTGAACACTAGTGAATTACTGGCTACTTCCCCTTCTCCATTTCCCATTAGATCCTCCGATTAGGACTCTAGTATTAGTCTCCTAGCTAGTATAATTCTTCCGCTATGTATTTATCTCTTGTGTATTTTTTTTTATTGTACTGATATGTTATTATTCATTCATTCACGGTAATACAGTTTGTCTGACAATTCCATGAACTCATCTGGTATCATTTTAGCCTACGGTTCGATTCTAATCGATGGCTTCCTTGTCAAGCAATGTTTCATCCGAGCGCACTGCTACTGACGCTCTTAATGCTGCGTCTTCTCCAGCTCTGGTAGCGGCTTCTCTCACTTTGGCGTCAGCTCACTGCTTCGTCTCCATCAAGTTGATGTCCAAAAACTATCTATTCTGGCATACGCAGATACTTCCTTTCCTTCGTGATCAAGACCTTCTTGGCTACGTCGATGGCATATCGCTGTGTCCTCTAGCTACTACAACTGATGGAGACCTCGTTACTGCTAACCCCGCGTATTTGGCATGGATTTAACAGGATCGGTCGATCCTATCAATGTTGGTGTCATCCCTCCGAGGAAGTTATGTTCTTGGCGGTTGGTCGCACCACCTCTCGCTCCGTCTAGATGGTCGTTGAGTCTGCCTTTGGCTTGTCGACGCGGGCTCGAGCCTTTGGTCTTCTTGGACAATTGCAAGCTCTCTGGCGGGGAGATAGCAGGCCGATAAATCACTTGAGACGTGCATAGGTACTGGTCGAAGAGCTTGCCTTGGCTGGACAATCGGAGTTTCACTCCATGCTTACGTCACTGGTCACGACTGGAACACCAGTCACCATCTTGCAGCTCTCGGACTTTCTCCTCGCGCAGTAGTTTATCTGCGTAGATGATTTTTTGTCGGCAATGGGCGGTGCGTTATCTACTTCTTTGCCGACTGCCATGGTGGCTCGTCGCAAAGGGCGACACGGTGGTGATGGTGGTCGCGGCTAGCATGGTGGCTGAGGACAGCGTGGTGGTCAGACTGGTCGGGGTTGTCGTGGCAGTGCTCCCTGCTATCGGATATGCAGAAGTCACGACTACACTACTCTCACTTGCTTCAGGTGTTACGACCAGCCGGCTTCTCCGCAGGTGCATATGGGGCTACCATCCTCTTCTATTGCTTCGAGTGATGATATTTCTCAGTACACTTGATTTCCTGATACGGGGGCCACGCATCATGCTACTCCTTCGATAGGTGTTATGACGAATTCTGAGGCTTATAATGGCGGTGATGTGTCACGGGTTGGCGACGGTTCAGGTTTGCATATCTCTCGTATTGGTCATACATTGATTTCCACTCCCTCTCGTTCCTTATAAATGTCTAATGTTTTGTTTGTTCCTGGCCTATCTAATTCGTTATTATATGTTCATCGTTTTACATCCGATAATAATGTCTTTCTTGAATTCCATACGAATTATTTTGTTGTGAAGCACCAAGTCACCAAGGCGGAGTGGCTTAGGGGTCCTAGTATGGGTGTCCTGTATTCGTTACATGTTCATAGTCGGTCTCCTACTGCGTTTCTCTCTGCCCGAGCGTCTTTCAGCGTCTGGCACAATCGGTTGGGTCACGCATTTCGTCTGCTGAATAAAGTCTTACCGGAGTGTCCGTTAGCAAGTTAGATCATAGTTCATTATCTTTGTATTCGTCTTGTCAAATGGGAAAATCATCCCGTTTTGCTTTACCTAGAGTTTAGTCGATTAGTCAGAATGTACTTGATCTTATATATACAGACATTTGGGGCCATACGCCTGTTATTTTGTTTTCTGGTTATCGTTATTTTGTGCTATTCGTTGATGATTTCTCTCGGTATTCTTGGATTTATCCCTTGCGTCTTAAATATGATGTTTATGCTACGTTTGATCATTTTCATCGTATGGTTGAATGTTTGTTTTCTCGTTCTATTAAGTCCATACAGTCTGATTTAGGGGGTGAGTATAAGAAATTGCATGTTTTTCTTCTCTAGGCATCGTTCATCGCTAGTCTTGCGCGTATACGCATGAGCAAAATGGTCGTGTTGAGCGGCATCAACGCAATATAGTTGAGACTGGCTTAGCATTGCTTGCTCAGAGCTCTGTTCCTCTTAAGTATTGGGACTTTGCTTGTGAGATAGCTGTTTTTCTCATTAATCGCTTGTTTTCCTCTATTTTAGGGGTTGTTAGTCTACACTTTAAATTGTTTTAGTCCCCTCCTGCGTACTCTTTTCTTCGTGTGTTTGGTTGTTTTTTCTTTCCGTACCTTCGTCCGTACAATAAGCATAAGATGTCTTATAGGTCTGCCCCGTGTGTTTTTCTTGTTTACCCAGAGTCATTCCGTGGTTATCGGTGCATGGACCTGGCCACTTGAAAGGTTTATATATGTTGGCATGTGCAGTTTGATGAGCATGTTGCCATGTTTACCCTTTTTCGGAGACTTCTTCTGTGTAGGTGGTTAGTTGTGGTTCTGGTGGTGCTTCTGACTCTCCTTGGGGGGTTGGTTCAGTTATACATGTTGGTGATCCTCTTTCGATTGCTCCCTCCGACTATGGTGATGGTCTGGCTGATGTGCTTGCAAGTGATTCGATTAGTGAGTCGTCTCAGCCACCTGCTCGGCGTACTAGGCGGCGTGGTGCTGCCTTACGGCCCATGCACCGTACTTACTCCATGGTGTTGCGTCATATAGCACAGGTTGCTGGGGCTGAGCCGCGACTAATGGTGGTTTCGGCTCCCTCTGCTGATCCAACTAGTTATACGAAGGCTGTTCGTTATTTTGAGTGGCGTACTACGATGGATGAGGAGTTCAATGCCTTGCTGGCTAATCATACATGGCGGTTGGTTCATGCCACTTCTAGCGTGAATATTATTGGTTGGAAGTGGGTTTTCAGCACTAAGCGGAAGGCGGACGGGTCCATAGAGTGTTACAAGGCTCGCCTGGTTGCTAAAGGCTTTAACCAGGTCGCTGGTGAGGATTTCTTTGACACTTTCAGTTCGGTTGTCAAACTTGACACTTTCAGTTCGGTTCTAATCTTGTTTTGTGGGTATGCTGCAAGTTGCGGACAGTTGCACGTTTGTCGACAGAAGCTGAGTATAAGGCTCATGTGGATGCATCTGCTGAGGTGAGTAGGTGATGTGGGTTGTTTCTTTACTGCGTGAGCTTGGTCTCTCACCTACTAGTTCCCCGACGTTGTGGTGTGACAATTTGGGGGCCACTTATCTCTTTACCAATCCTGTTTTTCATGCTAGGACGAAGCATGTGGAGGTGGACTACCATTTTGTGCGCGATAAGGTGGCTTCTAGAGATCTACAGGTTAATTTCATTTCAACGAAAGACCAGCTTGCAGATATCATTACTAAACCTCTTGCGACATCTCGTTTTTCCTCTATTCGGGACAAGCTCAATGTTGTTTCTGTTCAACCTTGTGCTTGAGGAGTGTATTAGGACTCTAATATTAGTCTCCTAATATAAGTCTTCCGCTATGTATTTATCTCTTGTGTATTTTGTATTGTACTGATATGTTATTATTCATTCATTCACGGTAATATAGTTTGTGTGACAATTCCCTGAACTCATCCCTCCTTCCCTCCTGGGACATCCTGATGATGGTTCAACATCCCAACTTTTCGCATACATTTCTTTTCACCCTTTTTCCTTGCTATCACTAAAATTCATGTGTTCCCTAGATTGAATGAGGACTCGATTTTAATTTTTAGAGTTTGCATTTATCAATATCATGGACATGCCTCTTGTCAAAATGGCAATATTTATATTTATCGACCCTCGACTCCTTTGCAACAGGTGGAGGATGGAGCCATCCTCTCCGTAGGTTAAGACTTCGTTAGGTCACGTTGTCAGAGGGGTCAATGCCATAAGTACAGGGTGCATTGGTGGGTACATCCTTGGTGGCACGCTCGATATCGTTGGTCTACTCGCCCCGTTCTCAAGGTCTTTGTATAAGGTGATTGGCTCTCGAGGTTTGCCAAGGTCTTTATTGACCAACTTGGTTGGGGTTGCCCCAAAGAAATTATGCTTCCAAGATGTGACTTCTTTTTTGTTCTTTATTATTTTTTTTGTACACTTGGTGAACCCTTCCTTATGACCTTAGCCAACAAATGACAACATGGAGGTTACGCATAGCTGACCGGCTCAAACCAAGAAAGCCAATAGGCTACTCTCACTAGGAGTCAAACTTATAATCTTGTTATTATTATTGAGTAATAAGTCTTTTATGAAGTTGTCTCACCTCATAAAAAGTATTACATTTTAAGTAAAAAGTTTTACACATCTCATAGTGAAATGATCTCACACAAGACTTATTCAGTATTATTCGGTACATGAGTACATATGTTGGATTTGAATAGAGGTGAAACGAATATGTGATTTAATTTCACGTGTATTATCAAGGATTTGTGCAATCGCCCACACGAGCAACTTAGTTGGTTCATAAGTGATAAATTGTTAGCAAGAACACGGGATTGAACCCTGACAAAAGAGCTGTCAAAACGGGTCGGCAGCGCGGGGCAAGTTAAAGCCCATTGGCCCGGTGGGGTGGGCCAAAGAAGCCCGCTCTTTGGCGAGCCTAGGTTTTGCTGGTCCGCCCTAGCCCGTGGTCTAGGCGGGCGCTCGCCACCCGACCTTTGCTTATTTGTTTTTTTGTTTTTTGTTTTCTTTTTTGTTTGTTTTCCTTGTTCTATACGTTGTTAGTTTCTTGCTTTGTTAAGGTTTACACTTTTACCATTTGTGCACTATAAAAATAATTGAAATAACTTGTTACATAAGTACTAATTTAACTTTTAAAACTTTAAGCTATAATTCTAAAATTTAAAAAAAAAAAAAAAAAAAAAAAAAACCGCTCTTTGGCAGACCTCTATTTTTTAAACGCACTACCTAAGTAGGGAGCAAGGCAGGCCGGCCCCGCGGGCAAATCTCGTTTTGACAACTCTACCTTGCTACCACGGTGTGGGAGTTACAACCAATGTGGTAGGCTCTTTATGGGCACCAGGAACTAGTCCTCCCACCTAATGGGCGGCAAAGTCACTGTAATTTACCATTCCATTATCATGTCAGGCGTGAGTTTAGAGGCAAGCAAATATCACCTTTTGTGGGCAAAGATTTGTGCAATTTATCGTTAAATGATACCCCATAATGTAGCAGAGTTAATTCCACCAGAGGTCCCTTGTCTTTGTTGGCAATTCCAAATTTAGTCCTAGACTATCGTTTTTGCCATTTAACATCACAGACTTTCATTTTTTTGGACATTTTTAGTCAAAATCATAACTTTTCCTATTTTTAGCAAGGACATTTTTGTATGTTCATATTTTTTTTTCGTTATTTTTTTGGTTTCAACCAGCTTAATTGGTTTAGAAATTTAGGTAACCTCTGATTTTTAGTAACCATAATTTTTCAACCACGTTTTAGTAAAGTTCTAAACCAATTAAACCAGTTAAAACCGGAAAAATAACAAAAGAATAATATGAAGAGACAAAAATTCTCTTACTAAAAATAGGAAATGTCATGAAAAGGATTAAAAGTGTCCAAAAAATTATAGTCTGGGATGTTAAATGGTAAAAACGATAGTCTGAGACTAAATTTAGAATTACCACCAAAGACAAGGGACTTCTGGTGAAATTAACTCTAATGTAGCATAATCCTTATTCACATAAGTGTATGAGTGTATCATTAATTTGATTAATTGATGATATTTGAATTTGATTTATTCGGAATTCATATAAAGACTTGATATGATTTAATGCTATCTAGTTGGTTGTTGGTATAAAGTAACAGTAATTATGATATTACGGAATATTTAATAGAACTTGAGTTAATGCACACATAGTGATTTAATTTCATGTGTATTTTCAAGGATTTGGGGAATTTATCATTAATGATACCCCATAATCTAGCATGCATAATCCTTATTCACATATTGATGATATTTGATTTTGATTTATTCGGAATTTATATAAACACTTCATATATATGATTTAAAATAAAATAGTCGGTGTAACGTAACAATAATTATGATCGTATTGAATAAACATATGTGATTTAATTTCATGTGTATTTTCCGGGATTTATGCAATTTATCATTAAATGATACCCCATAATCTAGCATAATCCTTATTCACTAAGTTTTATTTGAATTTGATTTATTCGGAAATTATATAAAGGCTTCATATGGTTTAATGCTATGTAGACATGTTTTTTTTTTTTTGAAAATCTATGTAGACATGTAGTTGGTATAAAGTAACAATAATTATTATCATATTGAATAAAACTTGATTTAATACTACACAAATATATAAATATATAAATATAAATAAATACATACATGTATACATACGAACACACACATACACACATATATCACTGTTGGAAATTATGAAATTTCTGACCACTTGAAAGTGATCTTAAATGAAGTCGAAAGCCTTGTTCCGACCACTTTTGGTATTCGGAAAAACCTTTGTTGCTATTTTCGACCACTTTTTACTTTCGACTTGATTTAAGATCACTTTCAGGTGGTCGGAAGGTCCATAATTTCCAGCAGTGTATACACACACACAATAAAACTTAATTCATAAAATTTTACTTAATGCAATATGAATCCCTTTTCTATGGCTTCCTTCCCATCCCAAAGAAATTCAATTTTAAATTGATTAATAATAACATATACTCAAATATCTGACAATACTATAACGTATAACGTATGGCATATCATCATTGTGAGATGTACAAAGTTTGACTAACCTATCTCATATAATATAATATTCATTATTTTTTTTTAAACGTATAACGTATGACATATCATCATTTTAAGATGTACCGTTTAACTCTTATTCAAAAAAAAAGTATTTGACTTAGAGTTTTATTGATTAAATCTAATTAATTATGTATGTTTTAAAATTTTCATATTTATATTATTAAAGACGACAATCCAACTCAAAGACATAATTCTTTTAAAAATCTAAATACACTTGTCAGTTTTCTTAAATATACCAAAAAGAAAAAAGAACAAAATTTTCAAACATTCCTTGTATAACATAAACCCAAAAAAAAAAAAAAAAACAAAAAAAAAAACAAAAACAAAAACAAAAATAAAAAAAATTGTGTAATTAATTTAAAAAAAATTCCTTCATATACGGAAGCTCTTTTCGAACTGTTTAGAGAAACAAATTATGGGTCTTAAAAACTAACGTGATTATTTCTATAAAAAAATAATAATATTTTAAAATAACACATTTAGTCCCTAAATTATACTCTTAGTGATGACTCAATACCTAAGTTTCAAGGGCATATCCATATTTTAATTTTCCTGTTGGTCCTCGACGTTAGGAAGCCACAAACAATGTTAAATTCAATGGAAAATATGTTAAAAAAAAAAAAAGCATCTAAACATAAAAGCAAAACGCATTCCATAAGTTTCGTGAAAGGATAGCCGAATGGTGAAACATGATTCTCGTACCAGAATGTCATTAGTTTGATTTTTAACAATGCTCTCTTGGTTGAGTCTGTCGTACTAAGTTTTTGTAGTGCAATTCAGCGAAGGGATTACTATATCTAACTCGCTCTACATTTTTATATGTTTTGTGTTCTGGTTTGCTTTAATCTAATTGTGTTTAAATTTTGTTCCTCAACATGATATACTTCTTTCATATTCGGATTTAGAGTTGTGTGTTTAAGTTCGTCCTTAGATTTCTTACTTTTGTTTAACTCAATCCTATTTAATGCTCAACCTTTTCTTCAAAGATCGATAATAATGACAAATTTCAGTAACTTAGCAAGAAATGAGAAGAAACAAACAGAAATTTGGAAGAAAATCCAAAAGAAATGAGAGAAGATATAGAAGAAAGAAGGAATAACAAGATTGCAAATTCATTCAACTTGATGGTTTAAATACATTCACTAAAATATAACCTAAAATAATGACAACAATTTTAGAAAACTCCCATGCATGTAGAGTACTTGTTCTAAATGGTGAGAGCATTAAGTGCCCTATAGTTAACACACAAGCCCTATCCCCAATCTTTCTTTGAAACAACCATTACAGAATAAGTAAAACTGGACTAACTAGGGGTAATGATTCTTTTCTCATGCATTATTTCAATCCTGAATAGAAGTGTATAGTTTGGTGACGAATTTCAAAGTTAGATAGACTTTATTCTTTGAAGATAACACTTTTTCTTCCTGAATTATATACTTATAGCACTTTTCTCCCCGAATTATATATTTATAGCACCTTTTCTCCCTGAATTATTCAAGTGATAATTTTTCTTCCTGAATTATTCAAGTGGCATGCAATTTCCCCCGATATGTTAAATGGACATATTTATCCTTAAAATAAATATTGCATTTATTTTTCTTCTCCAACAAATTATGAAAGTGATTTGGTTCAAACCATGCAGACACTATACCAACCAAACTGAAAGATTTCAATTACAGTTTAAAACCGGAACCCGTTATTTAGAGTTTATGAAAATCTTGAACTAGAACAGTCGGTTCATGTTCCGAACTGAAAAAAATAAAATACATTAATTGTTGAATTTAGACTATTTTAAAAATAAAAAGTATAATTTTAAAAGAAAATTTAAAAGAAAATTTGAACCAACAGTTCAAACTGAATCTGGAACCGTGAACCGGCGTTTCAAAATCAAAACCAAATCGCGATCATATATACTGAAACCCAATTATTTCGATTTATGATTTTAATAAACTGAAACACAAATAATGAATTCTGGTTCTAAATCATAACCGAAAACTTTCGATTCGATTGTTATAGTGTCTGGTTCAGATCAAACCGAACCGTAATCATTCATACGTTTAAGCAATAATTTGTTCTTTTAAGGCTGAACCCCAACCCTAAGGGCCCCCCATACCCGGCCCGACAGAGCGGTGAGAGGTTGTAAATCATGGTGACTCAACTGAACATTAATCACAGAGGCTAGAATAATTTGTTGGAGAAAAAAAATAAATAAAATATTTATTTTAATAGTAGGAATATCCATTTAATATTAGGAAAAAAAACACCACTAAAATGTGTGCTATTAACATATAATTTGTGGAAAAAAGTGCCATTTTCTCTATGACGAAACTGAGAAACTTGGATTAAAAAAAAAATGGATACAATTTATTTTGGACATTTAGAAGTTATTTGATTTCTTTTGCTATTTTATTCGTTAACTTGAGCCACACAGTCGAATGTATAAAAAGAAGAAGAAAAAAAAAATGCATATTCTCATAGAGGACAGCAAGACACAATGGTGGGGTCCACGATCCCAATCGTTTTCTTCTCTCTCTACTGAAAACCACCCAAAGTCTCTCTCTCTGTCTCTCTCTCTATATATTATGCTAGTTGGCTGTATTCCCACCCATTTACAATTCCCCTCTCTCTCTCTCTCTCTCTCTCTCTCCATCTCCAAAAGTCAGCGCCTTCTTTTGTCTCTTTTTCCTGCGTCTTCTCTCTCTACCAAAGTCAAAGGGATACACAAGAAATGGGGGATGATTGGGATCTACATGCGGTGGTCAGAGGCTGCTCAGCTGCTGCCGCCGCCGCTGCTGCCTCCTCGTCCGCAGCCACCGCCACCACCGCCGCTTCTCCTCTGTTCCAGCCGAGGCAAGACCAAGACTTGCTCTGCTTACAAGATCTGCTTGAATTTGGGGCGGCGAGAAATGAGAACAGACGCCGCTTTAACGACGACTTGCATGATCTCTACCGGCCTTTCTTCCCGCCGCCGCCGCCTCCGCAGCCGTCTCTGCAACGAACACAGCCGCCGCCGCCGCCGCTCTCCCCGCAGAGCACGCCAATCTCGCCCCTCTCTGTTCTCGGAGGATTACCAGATCTGTCTCCCTCCCACCAAATCCTCAAACCGCACATTTCTCCCGCGGCGACAATCATTCACCCCAAGAAACAGCCTTTCCCCGTAAATATTTCTTCTGCAACTAGTCCTGCTACTCCGAATACTCAAAGCCCAAGAAGCAAAAGAAGGTAATTTTATCTTAACCTTTTCTTTTTCCTTTCTCTTTTGGGTGAAAAATTGGAATTTTGTTTTTGAGTTTTGGTTTTGTTTTTGACAGAAAGAACCAGTTGAAGAGGGTGTGCCAAGTTCCTGCTGAGGCTTTATCTTCTGATGTGTGGTCTTGGAGAAAATATGGGCAAAAACCCATCAAAGGCTCCCCATACCCAAGGTAAGAATGATTTATGGCAAGAAAAAGAATGATTTCTGGAGATAGATGTTCTTAGTTTCTTGTTGGTTTGATTAATTTGGATTTTTTTTCTCAGGGGTTACTACAGATGTAGCACCTCGAAGGGGTGTTTGGCCAGAAAACAAGTGGAGCGGAATAGATCTGACCCGACTATGTTCATCGTCACCTACACAGCAGAGCACAACCACCCTATGCCTACCCACCGGAACTCGCTCGCCGGCAGCACCCGCCAAAAGCCGGCGGCGGCCTCCTCCGGGGATACCATGAAGTCCGGCGCCTCGCCGGCGCCGGAAAAGCAAGAAAGCAGCAGGGACGATATGTTTGAGGACGAAGACGACGAATTCGGCGTCTCCAACATGGCAATCGATAGCATGGGCCCCGACGACGACTTCTTCGAGGGCTTGGAAGACCTCGGCGGTGATTGTTTCCCCGATAATTTACCCGGCCAGTTGCCGTGGCTCACCAACAATGCAACAACAACGGCGGCCGGCGGTGGTTGACTAGCTAAAAAAAGTAAAAGGGTGGGGGGGGGGGGGGTGTGGGGGTGAAGAAATGATGCTTTTCTTCTCTCTCACTTCTCTTTCGCTTTCTTGTAGTATCTTTTCTAGCCGTTAGAGATGGGAAAAAAACTCGAAAGTAGAGTAAGGGAGAGACGGAGACAGAATCGGATAATCACAATGTTCTCGTACGTGTTAACGTATGATTGTGAGAGGATTATAGATGTCAAACAAAAAAGATAGGTTCCCATTTTTTTTTTTTTTTAAATTTCGAAAAACATTATTCCGTCTAGGTAAAATTCCTCCTAATTTTTAGCCTTTGTTAGTGGTATTATATTGTGTATGATCGATTGATCGATCAGGGTACATAATCTTAAATGTCATTAGGTGATGTTATTTCTGGACAATCATGATTGTAATCAATTTCTCAAACAGCTTTTCATAATTCATGCCCTTTTTGGTGTTTGCTTAATCATGTTTTGTGTTCTTGTCATAAATTATGTCACACTAACTTGTGTCAATGTTGAGTCCCAAATGGTATCTTGAGGAGGATATATGCTTCAAATTGGGTTGAAGCTTAGCTTTTACCATTACAATCAATGTCTATTCCCCTTCCTCAGATCAAGATGGAATAATTGTAGCATTGTACTAGAAGCTCCAACCACCTTACTATCCCAAAGAATATGTATACAATAGACAACTTGTTGCTAGATGCATGGCTTATTCTAAAATTATGGTATGACGTTTATTGGTAATAGTTTTTATTTTACGTGAAATTTTATCATGCACTGTGTTATTTTATGTTCGGTTAAGTTATTTGCTCAGATTATTGGCTTTGCTAACTACAAGGTTTCAAATTTAACTTCTAGTGAGAGTGACTTATCAATCTTATTGGTCTGAACTAGTTGGCTATAATAGGCAACCCTTACTCATTTACTTGTGAATTGTGATACTTTACCTAGTATACACTTGATAAGTGATTAATTGCACTTAATACTAATACCATGTTTATGGAGATTTTGCTTGTATCTCATTTACTTTGGTGAAATATTGTGTTCAACTCATTAATATTTGATTTTTAGAAATTTATGAGCAAATATGGCAAACTATGCAATTTGTGACATGTTGAGCGTATTTTTATCCTATCTCTTTTATGCGGAGCCCAATTGAAGTGTTAATAAAAATACAATGAAGTCCCCTACACCTCTTATGTTAAGAGCTTTCAGAGATTCAATACAAATCAAGGCCGAAAAATTGAGAAGACTCTGACACGCCCCAAGGACACTACCTTGCAATATGTTGAGAGTATTTTTATCTTATCTCTTTCATATGAAATCAAACTGAGGTGATTCAAGTGTCCATTGGAAAGATAAGACAATCTTCTACAATTTTCATGTTCAGAATTTTCAAAGATTCGGAAAAATTAAGGTTAAAAAGTGGATAGATTTTGACGCACCCAAGAACACGACCATGCGACATGTTGATAGTATTTCGGTTATATCTCTTTCATATGAAGTCGAATTTAGGTGATTCAAGTGGCCCTAGAAATCTAAGACAGTCCTCTACAACTTTTGTGTTCAAACTTTTCAAAGATTCAACCCAAAAAATGAAGAAAAATGTAGACAGAAACCGACATGCCCATGGACACGGTTGTGTTATTACAGGGCGTGACGACATTTGGGAATCTATTTAAGCCGCATTTTTAACCCTTTTGAGCAACTTTTTTCAACACTAGACTTTGGAAAACATTCCAATACACTTTTTAGGACTTCAACCACTCTTGGAAAGGCATCTTTACATCTCAGGAAGACTTGGAATCAAGATTTCTTCGTGGATTAAAGGGGTTTCTCTATGCTCTTCCATTCTTTTATTGTTTCTTTGATTTCTTATGTTTGCCTCCATGTTACAAGCTAAACTCTGTGGTAATTGACATTATGATGAACCCTACGATGAATCCATTGCTTAATTGCTTTCTTACCATAATACAATCATGTTATTTATTGTTCTTGAATTAATAAATGTCGGTTTATTAAATTCTTGATTAATACACATATTTTGCGATAGAGATATCCTTTGTATGTGTAGATCTCACATGATTGAAAAGATGGATTGCAACCATAGAGATGGAATGATATCAGTCAGTGGTCTTTCATTTTTATTTTTAATTGAATCATCACCAGATATTTAGACTAGATAATAAAATCACGACGATTACTAGTATTTATAGTCATTGTGGGATACACATTCATTACTCAACCTTCTATAATCTATACTAAAAACGATTGATGAACTTGCCTAATCAAATTTGTATAGTTACAAATAAGGTATTAACACCTTCAAGTAATGACTATAAGTTTCTCTAATCACCAAATAAAGAAAAGTTGTACTCTTTTAGCACCTTTAGCAAAAAAAGAGAAATAATTCGAAAAGGCAAAAAGCATAATGGCATAAGATTATTGTAAGTTAAATGTCGAAACAAACCTAGAAAAAAAATCATCATAAATTTACAAGAAATAGTAGGGGTGAGTGCAGAGTAGATATGAGAGGATTTGGAGTGAACCCGAGTCTAATTCACTAAAGGTAGATAATTGAATATAATCCAATATAATTTGCTAATGGCGGATTGCATTTAGGGCTGTCAAAGTGGGTGAAAATCCGCGGGCTGGCCTGCACCCGCCCCACAGTGGGGCGGGTTAGGGCCACCAAAAAATAGGCCCGTGAAAACGCGGGCCTAACGGGCTTAGCCCGCGGAGGGCCATAGCCCGCACGGGTAAACTCGCGCGGGTTGCGGGCCTACCCGCGGGCCAAGCCCTTTAAAAAAAATATCTGTATATATTATATTATATAATATATAAATTATAAAATATAATATAACAGTAAAGAAACTGCTTAAGACTAAAGAAAAGAGGTAAAACCTAAATTTCTAATCCTAATCCTAATTGACTACTGTTTACTGTCTCTCTCTATATATAATATAATATAATTGTTTAAGACTAAAGAAAAAAATCTCTAATCCACTAGGCAACTTTTATTTTTGTTTTTATTTTGTCTTAAACTTATAAAGTTTATTTATAATTAATGAAATGCATTTTGGCATGCAGGAATATGTTCCGCAGTACGATGAAATAGTGTCCAAGTTGATCTGGGAGGAGGTTGGGATTGAAGACTAAATTAGGGGCCTCAATATGTTTTCCTTTCAGTCACAGAAGAACAAATCCTAGAAGAAGAAGAAGAAAAGATGCTTATTAGACATTTTTTATTTTTTTTAAATTTTAACACCAGCCCGCGGGCCAACCCGCGGGGCCCGCAAGCCCGCATGGGGCGGGCTTGGGTTGTATATGTCCTAGCCCGCGGGCTTCGCAGGCCGGCCCGCAAAAATCCGCAAAAAGAAAAGCCCACGGTAGGGCGGGCCTAATGGGGCGGGCCGACCCATTTTGACAGCCCTAATTGAATTATGCATCCTAAGTTTAAAAATAAGATAAATTACAATACAAGAATTCGTGTATTTAAAAATCAAAATAACAATATATTTTTTTTTTTTTCAAATATCCCATTAAAAACAAATACAAAATATAGGAAAAATTGCATTTTTGGTCCCTGAGTTATACTCAAGTTTCAACTTAGTCCCTGAGTTATGACTGTATCCATTTTTAGCCCCTCAGTTATAAATGAAGTGGCGCATTTGGTTCCCGACCATTAAAACTGACGAAAAAATTATAAAATATTTAAAATTTGAGGGGTAAAGTAGAAAATTCACATTTTATTCTCATTCTTATATCAAAATCACTTTCACAATATTATTTTTCACTTCTTAGCCTCTTATTTCAAGATTGTTCAATTCTAAAAGCATTTCAATAACTTTAGTATGACTTGTTAGGAAACTGACTCTCGTATAACAAACTTAAGACTTAGAACAAACAAAGAAACACTTGATCATTGTCTTCAAACGTGTGAAACACACTATCATATCAATTTTCAATTTTCTTTACTAAGCAACAAAGGTAATCAAACAAGAACTTTTGAGATACAAAATGATGTCAAACTTATTAGCTTGCTTTTGTGAGAAATTCACCAACGAAATAACTTGAGATTTTTAGTATGTAAAATTTTTTCATATGGATTAGTTTAGTCAAATAATCGTTTTTAGAAGTTACAAAAGTTTTTAGAATTTTCATAACTGAGTCTTAGATTCCTCATTCATTACTATGGTTTTTAAGAAGACAGAGGAGGTGATGGATATATATAAAATATAATTTTCATATATTGTTAGGATATACGATTCTTGATTAAGTTAATGCAGAGCTTACGAAAGAATTTTACGTACTAAAATATCAAGTTACTCCCTTGGTGAATTTGTCATAAAAATATCCTGAGAAATTTGATATCTTCTTGTATTTCAAAAGTTATGGTTTGATTACCATTATGTTTAGTAAGGAAAATCAGAAACTTTTTGGATAGTGTATTTTACATGCATGAAGACAATGATCAAGTGTTCTCTTATTTGTACTGAATCACAGATTTCTTATATGAGACTCAACTTACTAACAAGTCATATGAAGATTATTGAATTGCTTTTTGGAATGGAAGAATTTTGAAATAGAATGCTAGGAAGTTGAAAATAACGTTGCAAAAATGGTTTCAATATAAGAAAGTGAATAAAATGTGAATTTCTTAAATTACCTCTAAAATTTGAAGTATTTTTTTTTTAAATTTTTTCGTTAGTTTTAACGGTCGGGGACCAAATGCGCCACTTCACTCATAACTGAGGAATTAAAATGGATACGATCATAACTGAAGGACTGAGTTGTCACTACCACTATAACTCATGGACCAAACTCGCTATTTTCTCATTTTAAAAATACAAATACTCATTTCTACTAAGTACTCATTTCTACTAAGGGTCCGTTTGGAAAGCAGGAAAATGACTTCTGGAAAATGAGTCATTTTTCGGAAAACATTTTCCTTTCCAGTGTTTGGTTGCATTCTGAAAAATTGTTTTTGTGTGTTTGGTTCATTTTATGGATAATGAGTAGAATTGTATAATTAAATATTTTAATTATGTTATTTAGAATATTATAACATGTATAATAATATATAATAATAATTTTAAATATAATAAAAAATAACTAATAATATATCAAAAATATTATGGTGGTGGTGGTGGTGTAGTGGTAGTGGTGTTATTTGTTATATAATAATAATAATAACTAGTAATTCACCCGCGCGATGCACGAAAAAAATTATATTATTGTAAATATAAATAAAAAATAGAAAAACTAAAATATTTTAAATTGTTTAATATAATAATATTTTGAGCTTCCATTCGTCAAGTATTTATTATTTTTATAGAATACAAAATTAAAATTAAAATTAAAATTTTGTATGGTTAATATAATCTCTAATTATGTGCATATTCAAATAAACTTATGGAGAGAATTTACATAATTACATTGATTTATTCTTAATTGTATTTCATCTATATTATAATTTTCATAATACGAATAATAACTAAGATAATTACATTTGGAAAGCAAATTTCAAATTTTGTATGAGTAAATTTAAACTCTAAGTGAACACATTTTTTATATGATTATATAATATATAACTATTTTATTTTTCAAAAGTACATTTTTTAATTAATTATATAATATATAGCTATTTTATTTTTCAAATGTTGTGCTTTTTTATTTATTTATTTATTTATAATAAAGGATGGTGTGGCATTAATTGTAACATTAATTACTTCTCAAACCATATAGCTTTATAATAATAATAATAATAATAATAATAATAATAATAATAATAATAATAATAATAATTGGTGGTGGTATGATGGTGGTGGTGGTGATGGTGTGGTGGTGGTGGTGGTGGCGGCGGTTGCGGTGGTATGGTTGTGGTGGTGGCGGCGGCTGTGGTGTGATGATGGTGGCGGTGGTATGGTGGTGGTGGTGGTGGCGGCGGTTGCGGTGGTATGGTCGTGGTGGTGGCGGCGGCTGTGGTGGTGGCGGTGGTTGCGGTGGTGGCGGTGGCGGTGGTATGATGGTGGTGGCGGCGGCGGCGGTGGCGGTGGTAGTGGTGGTGGCGACGGTGGTGGTGGTGGCGGCGACGGTGGTTGCGGTGGTATGGTGGTGGTGGTGGCGGCGGCGGTGGTGGTATTGGTGGTGGTGGTGGTGGTGGCGACGATGGTTGCGGTGGTATGGTGGTGGTGGTGGTAGTGGTTGCGGTGGTATGGTGTTGGTGGTGGTAGTGGTGTGATGGTGGTGGTGTGGTGGCGGTGGTTGCGGTGGTATAGTGGTGGTGGCAGCGGCGACAGTAGTGGTGGCGATGGTGGTATGGTGTTGATGATGTCGGTGGTGGTGTGATGTTGGTGTAAAAGTTGGAAAATGACTTCCTCCCAAAGAAAGGGGAAGTCATTTTCCTCCAAAACAAGCCTATTTTCCAAAGTCAACGGAAAATGATTTCCGTTGACTTGATTTTCCAGGCACATCCAAATAATGGAAATTTGGAAAATGATTTCCAGAACTTATTTTCCAGATTTTCAAACACACCCTAAGTGAATCTGCATCCTATCGACCTTAGATCAGAACAAATTTTGCGAATTCATGTTAACTCCTAAGAAATAGTATGTATCTTTGAATAGATAAGAATTAATTGTAGATTATTAAGCTGGGTAACAGAAATTGAAGGAAATAGATTGTTGGAGAAGAGAAGGGGAAGACTCAAGTGAATCACATCTATCAAGCATATACATATGATTATTTCAATCTATTGTTGGTTGATAATACTGTTCCCACTTTCAAGCACAGAATTTCAACTCAAGAAAAGAACCTAAAAGACAATATATAGCCCACAAATTCCGAATGGGTTAAAAGAACAAGAGAAGGGGGTGGTTGGGGAAAATCAATATTCACCACTTAGGCAAATTATTATGTGGACCATGGTCCACACAATGTTACGTGGACCATAACAAAAAGTACATTTTTAATATATTAAATGTACATTATTTTTGTACTGAATGTATATCATATAATATAATGTATACTCAGAACAAAAATAATGTACATCCCCTGAATACAATGTACATCATTTTTGTATTGAATATACATTATTTTTGTACTGAATGTACATTATTTTACAGTAGACAAAATATGGTTCATACAACTTGTGTGGACCATGGTCCACACAATAATGATTGCACCACTTAATGCTCGACTTATAGGAATGCAACAGCCAATAAGGCAAATATTGCAAATCCAAAAAAATCACACAATAAAGAGATTTAACAACCCGTTTGGTTCATTTTCAAAAAAAAAAAAAACAACCCGTTTAGTTCGCTGTAAAATATTTGAAGAGAAATGAAATTGAAATTTCAATTGAAAATAAATTCCAGGAAAATAAATTCTATTGTTTGGTTGGTGGAAAAGAAATTAATGAGAATATAAATTACATTGTTTGGTTGAGTTTAAAAATGAATAATGAATATAAAGATGAATATACCCCTCAAAAGATCAAACACCTCGCAAGTAATTATAGTATAGCATAAAGGAAGGAGGAAATACAGCAGCACCGCTATATGCACGGACTCAAGACTGGTTGACAAATCAAAGCACATTATTATCCTTGTGACACATAGGCCCTGTTTAGTAAATGACAGTTAGCTGTTAGCTGATTGGGTAAATTAGCTGTTAGTTGTTTGGTATAATTTCTTTTTTTAAAAAATTAATTGAAAAAGTTGCTTTGAACAGCTTTTGAATTTTAGCATTTTAGAGTTACAAAAAGCTAATTAACCAAATACTTATATATTAATTTTTTAACCAAATCAAAAAGATAATAATGGTCAAATAAGTCAAAATTGACCTATAGGCTAACTAGGGTTGGACACTTCGGTCTTCGGTTCGGTTTTTTTTTTTTTTATTTCGGTTTTAGAAAAGTTGAACCATTCGGTTTAACATTATAGTTCGGTTCGGCTTCGGTTCGGTTTCAATCGGTTTGGATTTAATTCGGTTCGGGTTTCGGTTCGGTTTAAGACTTTACGAGAATTACGATAATCAAATTTCAACATTTCATAATTTTCCAAACATACTACCAAACAATACCTATTCACATAATCCACATCTAAAATATAAACGTTATATAACAAAATAATAATTCAAAGTTTAAACATACTACTAAATAGTAAATACTAACATCACATACTAATAGCAATCTAATTACCAAAACATCACATACTTAGAAATTAGAATCCAAAGTTCAAAGTTCAAACACTACAAACATGAATCACGTAGTTCAAACTTCAAATCCAATGTTTAAAGAGTACAAACATGAAACATCAAATAAAAATATTGGAATATTTTTATTGATAAGATGAATAATCATCTATCTGTATAGTTGATATTAAAAGAACAAGTGTCAATTACTATATAGTTAATTTTTGGACACAATCTGTCATTGCTAGTGCACTCGAAATATATTCCAGTACTAGAAAATAATTATAATGCACTGGAAATTAAAATTAGAATTACTGTAAAGCACATTAAATTTATAGAAAAACATGAAACTAAGGAAAATACTGAATATTGTAAATATAACTCAAGTTAGATATAATTTTGAGGTAAAGAACAATTGCGACAAACAACAAAAGTGCAATGTAGAAAACAAGCTATAAAGAAATCAAATAAAAAAT
>NW_017617875.1:275000-562500 GCF_001879475.1 Ipomoea nil | reverse complement strand
TATATATATATATATATATATATATATATATATATATATATATATATATATATATATTTTTTTTTTTTTGAAAAATGGCGTAACCAATATATTAAATAAAAAACTGAACGATAGAGTCAGGAGAGATTAAATCCCAGTATATAGAGTGATCCTGATCATAGGCTAATCTAGCGAGAGTATGCGCATGTAAATTTAGAGTTCTAGTAATAAAACTGAGCGAACAGTAAACAAAACTATTGATAGCTACCCTACATTGCTCAACCACAATTCCAACATAAGATAAATTCGGCGTAGCAATTGAACGAAACTGCATTTTTCAATACGAGGCAATCCGTAAGAATATCCACCTCGTCCTCGTTTCTGTCCTTAAGCCAGGACAAGACTTCCTTGCATGCTAGTGCTTCCGCCATAAGAGGAGAAAAACACCCCGGGAGCTTCCCATTGGCTGCCGCTCTGAACATACCATCATGATCGAGTAAGAATGCCTCGTAGGTCGCCTGCCCGGTTGCCGGATCGTAGCCAGCATCGAAGTGACACTTCATCCGCACGCCTGCCGCTGCCAGCACACCGTCGGAGGGTGGCCGAATCGTACGAACATGCACGGCCGTGTAGCTCGCCTCCCCCGCGGCTGCACGGCGCCAAACCGTCTCCGGCCTCCTTACCGCGTGCTCCCATACCGCTTCGTTTCTGGCCATCCATAAATAATAGAGGACCCCCACAAAACGTCTGACCTGTTCACCTGTGAGCATATCCATAACAGTTATAAGCCAGTTCGGAAAAGACGAAGAAATAATATTCATAATGGGCAGCCCCGAAATATTCCATACGGCTCTAGAATAATCACACAAAACTAGTGAATGCATAACATTTTCATTGGTGAGGCCACACCCTCTTTATAATCAAATTTGTTGTGGTTGGGAGTATATCACACACCGCTCTCCATAAAAAAGTTTTCCACTTGGGTGGGACTTTCATCTTCCACAATGTTACCCATTTATCAAACTCCCCTATAGTATGATTAAATTCCCCCATTAGGCGCCTATAAGCATCTTTGACAGTGTAGCGGCCGTTCGGGTCATTATGTCAATACCATGTATCTTCATAATCAGGACTTACAGGTATTTTAACAATACTATCCACATCTTCTGGTTCAAAGAGATCAGACAAAATATGGGGATCCCACGTTTTTGTCTGTTGATCTATTAAGCCTGCAACTACTGCATTCCGTAATGGTTCAGGCATTACTGTTTGAATAAGCGGACTAGGATTATCTTGTAACCACGGGTGTCCCCAGATTAAAGTTTTTTCACCATTTCCAATTCTTCTTCGGACACCAGCACAAACAAAATTATGAGCAGCCATAATATTTCGCCAACAAAAACTGGGATTATTTCCTACTACTGCATCAACAAAAGAGGTTTTAGGATAATACCGTGCTTTATACACTCTTGTTGCCAGGGACCCCGGATCAGTAAGAAAACGCCATGCCTGTTTTCCCAACATCGCCAGGTTGAATGTCCTCAGATCCTTAAACCCCAAACCACCAAACTTCTTGGGGACACATAATTTATCCCATGCCTTCCAGTGGATTCCTCTGTCTGGGCCTTTCCCCCACCAATACCTATTCATGGGCCTCTGAATAGACTCACAGACCGATTCAGGGAGCAAAAAAACACTCATCGAAAATGTTGGCATAGATTGAGCCACACTTTTCAAGAGCACTTCTTTGCCAGCCTGTGATTGCAGTTTTTTATTCCATGAAAAAACTCTCTGCCTGATTTTGTCCTCCACATAAGAGAAAACAACTCTTTTATTCCTTCCTATAAAAGAAGGTAGTCCCAGATATTTCCCAAAATTTTGTGCCTGTTCCACGCCCAAACACGCAGCAACCTCCTCTCTCATTTCCTCCCCAGTATTCCTACTATAGCAGATGTTGGATTTATGATAGTTTACCAACTGACCTGATAATTCCCCATATTTCTCCAGACACTGTTTAACCACTGTAGCCTCCTGGATATTTGCTCTAAAGAACAACAAACTATCATCAGCAAAGAAAATGTGTGATATAGGAGGGGCCCCCCTAGCCACCCTACATCCATGAATAGATCCTACTGCATGCGCCTTCTGTAGAAGCATGGATAAACATTTAGCACAAATAATAAACAAGAAAGGAAAAAGTGGATCTCCCTGTCTGAGGCCCCTTGTTGGTTGCACTTGGCCACCACTCACGCCATTCACCATAACATTGTATGATACTGTGGTAACACATGTCATTATCAGCTTAATCCACCGCTCATCAAAGCCCATAACCTCCAGCATCCTTTTTAGGAATGACCATTCCATTCTATCATAAGCTTTTGTCATGTCCAGCTTAAGTCCTCCCCACCCTGTCAAACCACACTGTTTACGATTCAAAAAGTGCCCCACCTCAGCCGCCACAAGTATATTATCTGTTATAAGCCTGCCTGGGATGAACGCACTTTGGGATTCCGAGATCAAATCCCCCATCAATGGTTTCAATCTGTTAGCAATCATTTTCGCCATAACTCTATATAAAACATTGCCCAGAGCAATAGGCCTCAAATCTGCCACAGTCCTAGGGTCATTCTTCTTCGGGATCAAAATAATATTGGTGGCATTTAAATCATGAGGAAAATCACCTGTATTCAAACAGTTAAGAACAAAAGCAGACACATCCTCCCCCACCACATCCCAAAACTGCTGGTAAAAACCCGGATTCATTCCATCCGGGCCCGGTGCCTTGTCAGGATACATGGCAAACAAAGCAGTTTTAACCTCAACCATATTATAGGGACGCAACAATGCATCATTCTGGTCAGTCGTCACACGGGGGCCAAACTCATCAAAAAGCGGATCCTCACAAACAGGATTACTAGTAGCAAAAATCATATTGAAATAACTCATAACAACATTATTCATATCCTACCCCTCCACCCATACCCCATCATCATTCATCAATTTAGTAACAAAATTCTTTTTCTTTCTAGCAGAGGCATACCTATGATAGTACTTTGTGTTCGCATCAGCGCCACGAAGCCAATGCTGTTTCGCTTTCTGCCTCCAAAATACATATTCCTAGGCTTCTAACTGAGAGATCTGATCATTTAAGAGCTGGAACACAGTCAATGCTGCCGGATCCCTCCTACCACGGATCCGCCCCTCCTCCTTTCGTAACTGCCGGATTCGCTCCCCGAACTTATGGAAGTGGTCTCCGCCCCAACGCATCAGTCTATCCCCACACCGTTGCTGACAATTCAACAACCCCCCCTGCCCTTCCACCATGCCAGGCAGTCTCCACCACCTCCCTACATCCCTCATCCAGCAGCTATGCCATCTCAAACCTAAAGCCCCTCGGGACCCTACCCCCTCCCCTGTTGTGTGCATTAATATCAAGGAACAGAGCTGAATGGTCCGAGTTACGAGTAAGAATATTCTCAACACCGGCCCTTCCATTCACATCACACCAATCCATTGTCGCCAACACTTTGTCTAGTCTCTCTTCCAGCCAGTGATCCGTACCACTGGCTTTTTCCGATGTATACTAGTACCCCCTCATAGGCAGTTGCCGTAATCCACACTCATCTACAGCTTCGCTAAAACCCCGGAGAAGGTTCTCCGGGTGTGGGTTGTTTCCTCTTTTCTCATGCTGGAATAGGAGATCATTGAAATCCCCTATTACAACCCATGGAAGCGGAGACCTCCCCGCCAATGACTTAAGCAACTCCCACGAGTCTCGCCTTTGATTACTCTTTGGGAATCCATAGAAACATGTCATACGCCACACCTCCCTTGATGGCATTCTCACCTCAATATCCACGTGATTCTTAGAATAGCTCAGGAGTGTAGCCGTATTATTCTTCTTCCACAACAAAGCTACGCCCCCACCATTCCTCATATTATCCACATAAAAAAGCCCTTCATACCCTATCCTCACACGGAGCCTCTCCGCATGCTCTCGTTCCACCATTGTCTCAATTAAAAATACAAAATCTGGCTTCTTATTGGACACAAGGCCCACAATCTCTCAAACTGTACATGGATTTCCCAAGCCACGACAGTTCCAACTTATCGTACTCATGATGACGGGCGAGACTGGGCTCCAGTTCCCGCCGCTCGCAAGTTTTTTGACACATCGGTCATAGCCACATCTTCTGAACTCCGCCCCTCCACTCCACTCGATCCCCCCCGGCGACGTTTTGAATTCATCACCACTTCTTCTTCCCCCGTCTCAACCCCACTCACCATACTGCCACCTCTCGTTTCTCCCTCTTCCCGTCCCCATGCACCATCACCCGCCACCTCACCCCTCTCCTCCCTCACCAATGGCTTCGGTTTTCCCCCAACCGGCACAAGCCAGTTCTCCCCCACCGCCCTCGGCGCACCCCGACTACCCCCAGCCCACAACCCCACAAAAGGATGCATCTCTATCGGTGTCGGTCTCTCCCGTGCTTTTAGATAAAACATATCGACATGGCCCATCATACTACAAAACGAACAGTGTTTGTGTAATCGCTCATACCGAAAGGTTATCCAACACACCGACTTATCCCGTTTTACCAACTTCATGCCACGCCTCAATGGCTTCCCTATTGCAATAGACACTCGGATTCGATAGAGCGTTAGCCATGGGGCTCCCGTAAACCTCTCATCATGCTTCACAAACGTGCCTATGAAATTTCCAGCCTGTTCAAACCATGTAGCTGAACCCACATATCAACCGAACCCAATTCCACCTCCCAGGCACAGCTCTAGCCACCACCTCCCGGCATACCAAGGTATTATTCTCGAAACCCCATGGACCCCCATCCAAGACATAATCAATGTCCGTCCTATGATAAAAGACAAACAAGAACAGCCCCGGTTGGATCTCCGTAACCTGTACACCTCTCACTGGTTGCCATACGGACGCCATGACCTGCTTCATAAACTCCAACTTAACCAGCTTCGTTGTCAGAAATCGGCCGACGACTGCCCACGTCTCCTCGTCGTCGTCATGAAGCTCGCCAACCCCCTCCCCCTCCAGCACGAACTCGTCGTGCTCATCCTCCAAATCCAAATCTCCCCACCGCTCCGTCAGGCGTTCGACCTCACTGCCTGCCTCCGCCATACCTACTGCTCACACAGCCTCGTCGCTGCCACGCTACAGCAAAGAGAAACACACTGGAAGATTAGACGACGTGATACGTCGTGGAAAGCTCATTGGAAAAACGTCGAAAACCTAGGTTTACCATAGAGAGGAACCGAAACCCTAGTCGTAGCTAGAGAGAGAAACGTGGTTACTAGGCAGGAAGTTTAAATTTGGCGCACATCTGTACTATATATAATAACAAAATCCTGAAATTTTAACTTCCCGCTCAATTCCTAAAAAATCTCTCTTCCTAATAAAATATATTGATTTCTACTTTCCCATTCGTACAATAATTTTGGGTTAAAATTCTATTCTAAAATTTTAAAATAGTGTAATACAATTCCCTTTGCACATCTATACTTCTATACTATATATAATAACAAAATCCAGAAATTTTAACTTCCCGCCCAATTCCTAAAAAATCTCTCTTCCCATTAAAATATATTGTTTTCTACTTTCCCATTCGTACAATAATTCTGGGTAAAAATTATATTTTAAAATTTTAAAATAGTGTAATATAATTCCCTTTGCACATCTGTACTATATATAATAACAAAATCCTGAAATTTTAACTTCCCGCTCAATCCCTAAAAAATCACTCTTCCCAATAAAATATATTGATTTCTACTTTTTCATTCGTACAATAATTTTGGGTAAAAATTCTAATACAATTCCCTTTGCACATCTATACTATCTATACTATCTATACTATATATATAATAACAAAATCCTGAAATTTTACCTTCCCGCTCAATCCCTAAAAAATCTCTCTTCCCAATAAAATATATTGATTTCTACTTTCCCATTCGTACAATAATTCTGGGTAAAAATTATCTTCTAAAATTTTAAAATAGTGTAATACAATTCCCGTTGCACATCTATACTATATATAATCTATACTATATATAATAACAAAATCCTGGAATTTTAACTTCCCGCCCAATTCCTAAAAAATCTCTCTTCCCAATAAAATATATTGATTTATACTTTCCCATTCGTACAATAATTCTGGGTTAAAGTTGTGATGTGTCAAAAGTTCGGCAAGGCATAACTTTTGACTCGGTTGTCCGTTTTAGACAAATGTTTTTTTTTTGAAATCGCGTATTTTTTTGACATCTATATCTAAAAAAATGCTTTATTAAATAGTTTCTAAGAAAAAACTATGAGAACCTTATGTTTTATTAATGAATTTTTAAAATTTTTAATTAAAAAATTGCCCCGTGCATTATTTAATAATCTCGCTTTATAATTGGTCAAATTATTTAGTTATGGTAAATTAGGGAATAATTAATGATGGTAATAGAAATCCTAGAAGAATATTAGAATTGAAGAATATTTAATTATTGTTATATTATTATTGTGACTCACGGAATACAATACAAGAATATTTAATTATGGTTATATTATTCTTGTGTGCCTCACGGCCATTATATACTAACATAACTTGAAAAGAAACTAATAATAATAAGGGAAAATTGTAAAAAATGCTCCTCTATAATATGCCAATTATCAATGTCACCCCTGAATTATGAGTGGAGTAAATGTTGCCCCTTAATTATCAAAACGGCGCACATATAGCCTCTCCCGTAATGGACATGTGGTTCCCCGTTAGTGTACGACACCGTTAAGTCAGATTAAATATGTAATTTAGTTGTTTTATCCCTTCCTCGATTCGAAGTACCAGCGATGGACAGCGGTGGGGAACCACAGGTCCAATATGGGAGGGGCTATATATGCACCATTTTGATAATTGAGGGGCAACATTTACACCACTCATAATTCAGGGGTGACATTGATAATTGGCATATTATAGAGGGGCATTTTTTACAATTTTAATAATAATGATAATAATAATAATAATAATAATAATAATAATAATAATAATAATAATAATTATTATTATTATTATTATTATTATTATTATTATTATTATTATTATTATAATATAATAATAATATAAGTGGTAAAAATAATATTTAAAAGTAATTAAGTGTTAATAATAATAGTAAGAATATTAATGTAAGAATTATAACATAGAATAAATCGTAATAATTAATAACTATAGTCTAGGATTAAATTTGGAATTGTCAGGAAAGATAAGCGACCTCTGGTGAAATTAACTATTTATCGATTTAAATATTCTTAATATATTACAATAATTCCATTTCGTGCATCGCACGGGTGAAAATACTAGTACAAATAATAAGGGTGCTTATACAAAAATAGCACCCAATCCATTATCATTTGTAATACATATATAACCCAAAATTCAAGCCCATTCTATCAGCTAAACCCGACCCAAAACCCGCCCGTATAAAAAACTAAACCTAACCTCAGATCTACGAAGGAAATTATACCACAGTTCACTGCGATTTCCTTCTTTCTTTTGAACATTTTCACCCGGATTTCTTGAATCTGTGTAAGAAATTAGTTTGGACTAATTTCAATATCTACTCACATTTCAGTACATACCCACCTGAGTCCAAATTAAATTCTATCAGCTTTTACCCACCGCTTTTCTTTCCGATTCTTGCCTCTCTTCTTTTTCAGAAACAGAAGAATTCCGTCTCCTCTGCATGCATGCAATTCCAGCAACAAATCCACTATGGTGGTCCGGCGAATCTTGCGGTGGTGGGATGAAACGCCAGTGTGTTGTTCATTCCCCGTAGATATGGCTATAATACTACAAAACCTCCCCCGTATTCACGCAAAACGACAGGTATTTTTTTTTTTTTAATTTTTTTCCTTATGTATTTTGTCCATATTCTTCATTATTTCTTCGGTGGTGGATGTATTAGACTAAAATAGGTTGAACTTGGAAGAATTAACGAGTTTTATGGTTAAAAACAGCGGGAATTACCCGTTCCCCTTTTTGTTTCTTTCTTTTTCGCAGTTTTTAACCTTTCTTTTGACTCAATTGATTAGATTGCAGAATGATGTGCATGTTGCTATATTGTGTCTAGACTAAATTAAAAAATGATTATTTGGTATGGTTTATGGTCAATGCTTGGTTGTTTGTTTAGTTGAATAGACTACCCATGGTTTTAGAGTGTATTTGTTGTGTTTAGAAAATTAATATTTATTATTTTTTATTTTAAAGTGAAATTGTGTTTTTTTCTAAAATTACTCCGTAAAAACTAACTAAATACATTCAACTTTAAAAAAGAAAAAAGAAAAAAAAAACCTGCCCTAATTATCTTTTAAAATTTTTTAAACAACTTTGGTTACATCTACATATGTATCTCAGTTTACTTGACCAAATTTCTAAAATACCTATCTGCAATATTAACTATATAGCAGCAACCAAGAACAAAATTCTGCCACACTTTAAAAATAGAAGTCTTTTTAATGATTTTAATCACTTTGAATTGCATTTTTTTGCTAGAATTGACATTAGTTTTTTTAAAAATCTTTGGTGCAGATTTCACAAACATATGTTATGCAAATGAGGAACATTTTGCAAAAGAAATATTAAGTCAATATTTCATAGAGTTTGAACGTAGAACAGCAGGTATGATACATTGTACCTTTATCTCCATCATCATATTTTCTTTTTCCACGTATGGTAGTTGATCCCGTCAATTTCTTCATTGTTCTTGCAATTTTTTACTATGCAGTCACAACAATTGTAGATTCTTTGAGAATGAATAGAGATTGTAGATCTAAGTTTCTTAAATGAGATGTATATATAGATACCAAGTTAGAGAGAATTGAAATGTCACTATCAAACATTAGTATATGAAAGTCAAACCTTACTGTCAGCAATTAATGCTTGATAGTAGGGCTAGGTGTATAGGAAAATTAGTAATATTGTATACAGTACACCTGTTTCTCTCTTAAATGCTGTATATTTAGATATCACCTCCTACACTATCAACGATTATAATAGATATGAATATACCTGTATGCTCTTGATTGTTTTGAAAGAGCATGGCAAATCAGTTTTACTGTTCTTTTTTAAGTTGTTTTGATTCTTCATTGCTGTGTATTCTCCGTGCCCTAACTTATAGGCAACCCCACTAATAATTGTACCACAAAATAGCCACTTAATATGTCATTTTAAGCTATTTTTTCCAACATGAGTTATATTTTTTTGTTTCATTTTCCACATACACTAATTTTATTATAGTAACACTGAAATATCATTTTATTATGATTAATGAATTGGTGTCTTTATTCTAAAAAAAAAAACTAAAATACTCAATATTAACCTAAAAAACATCTAGAGTTTTAACAATTTCGGATTATTTCGCTCAAAATGATGTCGTGGCCTAGTTGGCGCCTAAGAAAGCTATGCGGCCTAGTCGACTGCCTAGTTGCCTAGACCATCGATTATGGACTTATGGTGATACGCTAGGCGGCCGGCTAGCACCTAGCGCCTAGATGCCGATTAATCGGTGTCTAAGCGGAATTTTTGTAACATTGATTATCACAGTAATTTTAATAATGCTTTATAAAATGAAATATACTCCATTGTATACAATACTATTGACACCATAGAGAAATCAATCAATTATTTTTTTAAAATATAAATCAATTGAAGTTAAATACTTCTTGCAATTAGATAAAATTTGTGGTTGACTAAGGTTTCATAAGGAAATAATTGCTGAATTAGAGTCTTAGAAAGAGGGATAAAGAGGACGCTAATAATTTTATGAACTTTTATTATATGTAACATTAATTCCTACTTCCTTAGTTTCACTTTTGCTGTCTCAATTATTACTTTCTCAGTTTTACTTATTAGGTGACAAGCAATAATAAATTAAACTTCAATCCCAAGAAAAATAAAAATAAGAATTCACATATAATAGTATTTTTAAAAGAAAAAAAAAGAAAGATATCAAAAAGTTGTATAATATTGTAAAATTGTAGAACTATAATCCATGAAAAACTGGGATAGAAACAAATTTTGTTCCCCAAAGCTGACAAGAATATTAAAAAAAAAAGAAGAAGAAAAAAAGTAGGGCATTTCTAATCAACAATCTAGCAACCAAGAATTGTGGATCCTATGTTGTTTACAATGAATCTTTCTAAGGAAGATTTGACTTTGATCTTGTGTTTCTATGCTAGCACTGCTTTTCTCTCATCCAGTCAACAAAATCGTCCAGGATCAACGGCCAAGCATGCTCTTCATCGTAATTGCTGAAATCTGGGTAGCTAATCTGTTCAAACAACACAGGTTTCTGTTACTTATATGACTAAATCAAGAACAACACAAAGACAAAAAGGGCAGTTAATTAATCTTAATAATTGAGTCAATCAAGAATTAGGAAAGTGAAGTATTACCTCACTGAGAAACCTGTAAAATCCTAGCCACTGATCCATGGTTATAACCTTGTAATCTTTCTGAACCTAACCAAAACACAAACAATTAGTTCCCATCATGGTATTGGGCACATAATCTCTGTCAGATTATTATTATTTTTTTTTTTAAAAAAAAAAAGTTGTCTCCACACTTGAAAATGTGACACTGTTTATGGGCTGTGAAACATGGCATGCTAGTTTGTAACTACTGGACAATGATGTCCTTTTTTAGTAATGAGGAAAATTCACAGTCACTACACGAGAATGTGCACAAAGAACAATGACGTCCTTTTCATAAGTACACCCAAATTGAAATATGAGAATCATCCATTATAATAACAGGAACATTAACACAATAGAACACTTGTTTGACAGATAAAAGGCAATTAAAAGCGCAGCTGAATATATAATGCAAGCATTCTCCATTGAAGAATAACAACTCACCTGTATATACTCAACAAGTGCTGCAACTTGTGGTTGAAATCGAGGGCCTAACACGAGATCCAGAAGTACACAAACGATTTCAGTCTCGACGCACTTCTGATTATCCTCTAGAGGACGGGAAGAGAAAAGGACAATAAGCAGCAAAGAAGAACACAACAACAGAAGAAGATACATACATACATACATACATATATCCGAACATACCTGTTAAGCAATACTGAAATGCATAGGCATAGAAGTCTACAAAGTTAGATGGACTTTGAAGCTGCAAAAAAGAGAACGAGAAACGAGTTAAGAGCTTGGCAAAAAATACACTTGATAGACCTGAGCTTAACACAGACAGAAATAAATGGAACACATGAAAATCATATATACCTCCTCCTCAAGTTGCCCAAATGCCTTCTTTAGATTCTCTACTGTATCAGCCTTTAGCTCTTTAGCCCCGTTTCGCCATTCTTCCTAGTAAATGATAACCGGCCTGGTGTTACTTTCAATACAGGAACGAGTAAAATTTAAACCGATAATAAGACTATATATACATTTCGCTTACCAGAGTAAAATAGCCTTGTTTTCCAGCTTGCATTTTCCTAAAAACCCAATAATCCTTCAGTGTTAACACAGCACACAGAAATACACAAAGAGATGGAAGTAAAATTTAAAGAGTGAATTAGTATACCATGCAAGTATTAGCATCCTGATGTCAGTATGGGCAACTCCCAGATGTGAGCAGAGAATTTCAATTCCTTCCGGGCTAGTCAGTGAAAAAGATAAGAATAAGTTGACAAATGAAGAAGCTAAAAGTTACAGAATTTTCCTCCCTCCATCACATTTTATGTGTCTGACTTGGTTTAATCAATGAACAATAAGTAGGACAGAGAGAGTATAATCTAGTTAGTTTCACTCAACTACGCTGCACATAGGTCAAACCACACAAAAAGATTGAATCCAATTAATTAATTTTCTCTTATTTTATCAATATGGGACTCTTAACACAAAAAATCAAAGTAATGAGCAGAGTAGAGGAATACTTACTCAATCAACCCAGATGAATCATTAGCATAGGTATAGAACAGTTTATCAATTCGTTCTAACTCCATATCTGCTTCTGCACACAGAGGAATAACGTAAAACTTTCCGGTTTATGGTAAAGGTAGCAACTTTTCTTCTCCCTCCTTCTTCTTTCCAGTTTCAATTTGATATACAAACCACACATACACAAAAGTTGAAAAAAAAAAATAACTTTAACGAGGATTGACCCATTATAGACGTAAAGTAGATGTAGTACCGGAGCGAACGGGATCCGCCGGCGGTGGAGGGGAAGAAGTGGCGGCGCGTTTCTGGGACGTTGCGCGTTTCTTGGACTTACCTGTAAGATTTTCCCTAATAATATATATTGTATATTATATATTAGGGCCTTAATTAAGTGGTGCAAGTTGACTAGACTTATTAAGTGGTCTGGTTGGACTGAATAACTAGAAGTTGTTAGTTAACTAGACTCTGTGCCTAATATAATCCTGGATTGATGGGATACAGAATGATTGATGTTAGCACATTCAGTTACGGTACTCAGACTGCTCAGTAGACACCAATACACCATCTAGGGTTCTGAGTCAGGTCTGAGGCAAAACATGGCTAACGGTCTACCGTTAAGAGCAACACAACAGGAACATCAACCATGGTTGGAGATCATCACGGCTACGCTTCCGCTATCATACGAGGTCAGGTTTCTCGTATACTATGGTTTATTATAGTTAGACTATTGTATATCTAACATTCAGTATCAAAGCTTTTATAATCTCTGTCTGGTTGATTGTTTTGCCTAAACAATATTCAGTTTTCATATACATTAATTTTTCGTATATGGCTTTGGATATTAATTCTTCAAAATTAACATACAAGATATCTCTATTTGGTTTTGATTTATTGAATAACTTGTATATGTTTAATTAAAGAATTAATTTTTTGTACAGTTTGAAATTTATTTTCAACATTTAGAAAGTTCTTTAATTTATGAGTAAATACCCAAAATGGTCCCTCGACTCTAGCTAAATTCATAAATTGGTCCTCAACTTTCAATTTCACCCAATTAAGTCCTTAAGTTTGTAATTTTGACACGATTTGGTCCTCCATCTAATTAACTGTTTGTTGACCGTGATCGACGATCTCCAGAAGAACCTTCAGCTCTCGTCGGAGCACATGGAAGCCTCCAGGATGACGTTGCACCGGTTCGGAAACACGTAATCTTCTTCGCTCTTGTACGAATTCAACTATATTGAATCCAAAGGGAGGATGAAGAAGGTGACCGGGTTTGGTAGATTGCTTTCGATAGTGGATTCAAATGTAACAGTGCGGTCTGGAAATGCAACCGGAACCTTAAAAAACCGACGATGGACCATGAAATTACATATATATCCTCAAAAATCACAGTCAACAAACGGTCAAATAGACAGAGGACTAAATTGTGTTAAAATTACAAAGTTAAGGACTTAATTGGGTGAAATTGAAAGTTGAGGACCAATTTGTGAATTTAGCTATAGTCGAGGGACCATTTTGGGTATTTACTCTTAATTTATTGAATCTGGAAAACTGCCTGAGTTCCTTCAAGTTTTTCGGCAATGCATTGGTACGCTGGATTTGTGCGCCAGAGATCGCCCGTTTGTTTCGCCGGATTTATTTATCTATTTTTTCTCCGGCGAATCATTCTATTGCTATTAAGCCAAGCATGAACGGCGGTAGGCATACGGTGACGGCGACGCAACTGAGAGCGAGAATTGTAGTGAAGACGACGATGCTGGTTCTCTGGTGACGACGACGGTGGCGCGATTGGAATTACAGGTGGCGATTGTTGGCGTTGCGCAGAGGAGGGACAGTGGAGGCGAAGCTGGGTTTTCTCGGCAACGTTGCTGCTTGCTCTTCTTCATCAGGTGACGCCGGCGACGGGTTGCCGCTCTCCATCTCCGTGTTGCTGTGGCGTTGCGAACAGGGGCGAATGGCGGCATGTCACGGCGAGGAGAGATGGCGAAGACGGGCTGGATTTCCGGCGTCGTTGCTGTCCTCTTCCCTCCTTCAGGCGATGCAGACTCCAACTCGTTGCTCCTCAAGTTCCGGCGAGTTGCTGGACTCTTCAGCTGCTAGGTCTTCTGGCTAATTGACGTGAAGAAGATGATGATGGGTCATGAGGGTTAGGCCGGATCAGGCCCATTGGGCAGACCTGGTCCAACACTAAAAAAAAAAAAAAAACTTGGGCCTGTCTTTGGTTTTGGGCTAGATTTAGTTGATCCATCATCATATTTAGACTTCTTCTAGCTTAATTGTTCAATTTAATTCTTCCTTAATTAATTATTAAATTATTATTCAATTTGGAGCAAATATTAAGTTTTAATTTGCTATTTGAATTTTAATTTAATGTTAAGGTGCAAATTAAATTGCCTCGACTGTTGCAATTTATTTAGTATATATGGGTTAATAATGTATTAATTTGCACATCCAAGCATGCTACGTATATTCATAAATTATTGTTATAATTATACATTCATAATAGCATGCATTAAGGTTGGATTTAGCATATTCTTAACTCATAAATTTATTATTAAATATCATTCAATTTTGGATCCTTAGGTCAATTTTAGGTATTATGACCCACTAAACCAGCTTGTTTGGTTTCCCCTTAATTTTGAGCACATTTTTGTTTTATGTGTCTCAGGGACTTTAGAACCTATTTTAAACAAGCGATTTGAGACCTATCTTGGGTCATTAAAGTATGGATGCCATTATTTTGATTGATATTTAAATAATAATTGTAGCTCTTTCATTAAAGATTATAACATGTTTATTAAGTTTTAATTATTACTAACTACCATATTTTGGTATTCATCTTTGGTAATAATATTAAGTTTTGGGTCTATTTCAGTATTTAGATCATTTTTCATCCATGTTATAATTCACTTGGGCCATTGAGGTTTATGTGCCTAATTTGAGTGATTAAGTACTATAATTATTGTTTTGGCCTGTTTAGAGACATTAAGGATTTAATTGTTATTTTGGCCATTAAAAATTATAACTATTGTTTAAGTTAATTAAATTTTTAATCTATCAATAGTTTTTAGGGCCTTAATAATAATATTAAGTCTTAAATTTGTGGCAAAAGCAATATAGTTGGTATATTGTCAAAATAATGGTAATTTGGTTATTACCTTAACTTCAGTCTCCCTAAGTATCATAATAGTCATGATTAATTATTATGTGGTAAAGTTGGGATTAGTATTTGGCATCCCTTAATTACAGTTTTGCCACTTATTAAGTTAAATTCGGCATTATTAATTACTGTCATTAAGTTTAGGGGCTAATCCCGTTTATTACATCTTCATAATAATTATTATTTCATGGTAATCTACTATATTTGGTACATTAGTATGATTACCACTTCATTTTACATGACTATTAATGTTGGTAATTAAGTCCTACCAATAAATTTTTAACATACCATTGGACGCTGCATCGAGTTTATTGACACCGATAGTGAAGATTGGGAGAATTTTGGAGTCTTTTCTTCTCTTGTGGATTGTCATCGTTGTTAGCGCAATGGGCAGATGCGGTTTGCATCATTAAGGTTAGTCATTAATTATCTTTTATGCTTGTTATTGATAATTAGTGCTACAGTTACAGTTAACCGCTAATTTGGACTAGTCACATATTTTATGTTTTAGAAAAATGGAAACATTAATAGGTGCATTGCCATACTTTAGTTTGTCGTTATTATTAATGTTAATAGTGATTATAATGTTACTTATTGCTATTAATAATTAGTTAATTAATGATGACATTAGTATTGTTATGGTATTCAGTTATGCACCCTGAACTGTTTCCAAATAAATTTATGTGACAATACTTCAGTTTAGAAAATAATTTCTGGACATTAATATTTTTCGGACTTCAAATTTTATTAAGTTTTCAAAATTTTATCCGAAAACATTTATAAGTGTTAGCGGTTTTAACCATTGTTTCTCCATATCTAGTCTCCGATATAATGTGATAATATTATTATGGCTATTTATTGCCATTTTGATTATTTACAATTTTGCCATTAATAATAATAATATTATTAATTGGGTTATGGAGAGTGATTTTGAATCAATTTAGTAATCTTGGAAAACATATTTGCTAGGCAATTGACTATTGTCATTAATTCCATAATTCATTTAGTTCTTTGAATTATGACTGCCCATATTTGGTTAAGTATGAATAAATGAATATTTTGTTTAAATTCATATTCTTTAGTTCGTTCATACTCCTTAGATTGTTTTATGCATTCGATCACATTAAGTGCATAATATTAAGTTTAATTATGCAATTAGGGTTTGTGAGATTTTGATTTACAAATTATAGCATATCCTTTTGGTGTGATATTGTTTGAATTTGTAAATTCAGTTATTTCTCATGAATTTGATCTTCATGCATTAAAACATTTTACCATGAGTATATAGTTTAAAAAATTTTAAAGTATATATTCAGTACATTATTATTCAAAATGTTGGGTCTCTTTTGGTTTGGACTCATCAGTGTTTGAATATTAAGTTTATACTTTAAAATCTCATATTGTAAATTGCTTTAAGTTATGCAATTTATTTGGAATATATGAGTTTAATGCTTAATTTTATGCATATTTGTCCACCGCATAATATTATGTTTTTAAATTATGCAATTTTATTGTGCCTTTAGCACTGCATACTTTGAGATGGAATTATATTAGTTCCTATTTAAGTTGGACTTATGCATAAACTTTACTCGCGGTAGTGCCTGAATTTAAGCACGTTTAGTCCGCATTTTAGTTCACCATTTAAGCTTTAATCATAGGTGAACCCTACAGTTTTGGTGTATTAGGTTCATACCCCCAAACAGTTATACATTAAGTATATATGAATCGGGGAGACATACTAGTTTTAATGGCCATGAGTTAAGAACATCTTGAGCCACTAGTCTCTTTAAATTGATACTCTATTTAAGGAATTGGTTTTCAGTGAGACTTAGGGGGGTGTATTCAATCATGACTTTCATAGAGTTTTAAAGACTTTTATGAACTTTAAAAGTTTGGAGGTATTCAATTCAAACTTTTAGAGAGTCTTTAAAAGTTAGGCGGTATTCAATCAAGATTTTTAAAGAGTATTTAAAAGTCGTGTGGTATTCGATTAAGACTTTTAAAGAGTCTTTAAAAGTCATGTGGTATTCAAAAAGTTATAACTTTTGTAGACTTTTTAATTTTAAGACTTGTGTAGACTTTTGTAGACTTTTCCTTCTCAAATATAAATAGTTGAAATCCAACCATCAACCCCAAGATATCAAATTTTCTTTCTAATAACTTTGAATGTTTTCTCTCTCTATTTAAACTCTATTTCCCCCCTATTTAAACTCTATAAACCTATCTAAATTCAATAAAATTATTTTTTCTTCATTATCCTATATATTTTTGTCATACCGAAACTCTACCAATTTTTTTCTCTCTCCTAAACTTTAGAATCTTCTCATCTAAAAATTCGAAATAATATTATTTTACTTCATTATTGCTTGTTTATATTGGTTTTTATTTTTTTTTTCTATGAATTTTTTATCCTTAACTATCTCTAATTCTCCTTAAATACATGAACAAAGCAAATTTTTCATCGTCAAATATATGTTTCATAATATTCATATAAAAATACTTATATATTTTTTTATTTTTTTTTATTTTTATGTTTATATTCGTAATATATATTTTTCTTTTTTCTTTTTAACAACATGTTACTACAGCAAATTAATGTTTTGTAAGAAAATTGTAAATGATAAGAATCAAAATCATTGAAAGTTTGTAAGGATATATTCAATTTAGAATTTCAATGACTTTTGTAGACTTTTTAAAATAAAAAGTTGATAAAAGTCTATGAATGTTTTTTATATAGACTTTTAGAGAGTCTTATAAAGTTTTAAAAAGTTTTGAACGACTCTATGAAAGTCAATCAAAGTTTATTAAAATCTATCATTTTAAAAGTCTTTAAAACTCTACAGAAGTCATGATTGAATACACCCCCCTTAGTCTCTAAACACCTTTCCTTGGATTATATTTAGATTTTCCCATCACAATCTGGTATAATCTGTTTGTCAAAATTTTAAGTATTCCTTGCCAATGTGATTTGATTTCGGTTCATTAAAGAATAGCCAAAACATCTTTAATTTACTGAAGTCTCTTAAGTTTTCAATCTTGGTTAATTAAGGAATAGCTACAGCATATTCAGCTACCTAAGATTATTAAGTTTTAATAACATAAAGTTTATGCAAGAATTTGATAATTGTCTAGTGATCTTATAATTTTAATTTGGTTTGGGAGTAGCCACATCATCCTTAATCTGTTAAAATTATATATTAAGCGGTTTATTTTGATCACATAAAGTTTTGGACATATCATTTGTGATTAATTGTATGTAATATGATGAAATTTAGCCTACAGGCAATTTCGTTATATTTGTATAATTAATCAGGATAAAATACTGGACTACGGTCATAATTTAGCCCACAGGCAATTATGTATCGGAATGTAGTGTAGTAGTTTTATCAGTGATGATAGAAATAAATTTATTTATTTGCTTTATGGTTATTTGTAAATAATTTCCAATTCTATCATGAAGTTTAATTTTATGATGTAAACTTTAGATCATATTTCTTAATTTGCCCACAGGGATTAAGAAAAGGAACATGATCTCTTAAGTTTTTTATCATAATGATAGCAATGAATCTTATTGACTAAAACTTTAGCCTACAGGCAAGTTTTATGTCATTTGATTCTTCAACTCATTTGATAATGGTTTCATCATAAATAATATTTTTCAGTTGGATCTAATTGAGTAAAACTTTAGCCCACAGGCAAGTTTTATGTCACTAGATTCTTCTGGCTCTTTAATAATTGAGATAGAATATTATCATAAGGGTTTAATTGGATTTAATAGAATTAAAACTTTAGCCCACAGGCAAGTTTTATGTCTTTTTTTTTTTTTTTTTTTTTAAAGGAAAGAACTCTTATTAAAAACCAAAACAACGTCTTGCCAAGGCCCAAAAGTGACCAAGGCTACAAAGAGATAAAAGAATAAAGCAAAGAGGCCTAAGGCAAACTAATAAAGGAAAGAAACTCTAAACCACCAAGTGGGCCCAACACCCATTCTACAAACTACCTGTACCACATGCAAAGCTGGACAATTCCTGGGCGTCATGCCCTACACAAAGGGTGGGAACGGTGCTCCAAAGCCAAAGAATGACTAGTTTCACCCTCAAGCGTCAGGTCGATCTCCCGCGGTACAGAGATCTGCATTTTTATCCGAGGGGACCTATGTGACCATCCACAGAAGCAATGAAACCAGCCCCTCGAAACCCTACCACCCTCATGCGTTGGACAGATCCCCTCCAGTACAGATCTCTGCATTTTTATCCGGGGGGGACCGTGAATAGTCCGCCACATGAGCAATGGTTCTCACCTCTACCCACCCTTGGAACCCAGGCCACCCTCGTACGTACAGAGCTCTGCATTTTATCGCAGAGGGCTTTAACGGCCCAAGGTCCCAAGCGATGGCTCCCTAACCGCTGATGCCAACATATATACCACCCTTAAGCGTTAGACCAGCTCCCTCGGTACAACGTACTGTATTTTAGCCCGGGGAACCTATACGGCCATCCACAGAAGCAATAGAATATATGCTAAGCACCAGAAACCCACATCACACCCACCCAACCCTTTATATAACAACCAGCATTTTCTTCCAATCGCCAACTCAAGCAAGATATTTAAAGCAGACTAAGAGAGCACTCCCACCTCAGAGTGTATGCTATGCATGAAACACAGGAATCAAATCCCGCGAAACACACAGCCACAGATAGAAGCAGGACAGGCACAAAGAGCACAGAGCAGAAAGAGAAAACCCCAGTATTGGAAAGCCCCCTACGCCCTATGCCAGCAAGGCCAACTACTCAACTAGCCCAACAGAAAACAATAAAACATGAAGTAATAGTACAAGTCCGGAAATATCTCCGCTAAAGAAATAAATGAAAGATAAATAATGAAAATAAAGACGCGGCTCGCAGGCCAAAAATGCAGGCACGCAGGCCCACACAAAGAACAGGCCAGCCAATCTCCTCTCAACGGCACCAGCAACGAACAGTAACTAGAACCCTAACGGGATTAGCTACTATGGGCCAGCAGCAAGCCTGACTAGGTCAACGGATTTGATAGATCCTGCCCGGCCACCCGTTCAGCCCGGACTAGGGTGCCTCTTGTACCGCTGACACCTACGTTGTTGAGGCTAGGCCTGACACAAAGCCAAACCATCATTGCCTCTAAGTAGTACGTTCCCTTCATTTCAAATTTTCTTTATAATTTCCTTTTCTCTTTTCCTCTCTCTTTTTTAAAAACGTGATACAATCCATCAAAAGCAAAACATAGTTCAAGGCGGGTCATAATCATCAAAACCACCGATGGGATATCATCATGAACAAGCAACGCACGCACCCTCGGCGGTAAGTCTGACAAATTACGGAAAATAAACTCCCCATCCTTATCCCCAACCCAATCTACCAATGCAGCCACCGGGAGGTTACCCTGCGGCAAACACTAAAGAACAGAAACAGATGCACAGGAGCAAAGAAAGCAGAGTCCTGACACTTCAGAGTCAAAGACCCATGGACTAGGTGTGGTGGGGTTTACATAACCCTTAAGCTCAGGCAATATAGACTCTAAGACCAGGGACCTAAAACCCTCGGCTAAACACCATTCAAGAGAGCGGTGCATACCATGGAAAAAGTCCCGAAACCCGTCGACTGCCGAAATGGCTAAGCCGTAGCAGAAGCCACCCCTCCGATTACGTACCAAGGCAGCAGTCCCACCCAACGACTCAGAATATGAAAAATTGAGCTTTATAGAACCATCCGAAGGGGGATCCCATCTAACAGTGCGAACCACGCGCCGCGGTACAGTGAAATCTATATATGTAGGACAGAATGACCGGCCAATTAGGTGGCAAGATGTGCTCCTGCGGCCATAGCCTAAAGGGACATTCTGCCACCCCTTTGGCAAACCCATACACCACTCGGGGTACACTCGGCGGCCCTCTGCCATGTAAGCATGTGTTCCTGTGCTTCCATAACTCCCAAAGGATAAGATAAGGCAACCTGCAAATAACAAAAGCAACAAGACGGTTATGTGAAACCACCCGCTTCCACCCAGTCAAGAGCGTCCGTAGACCCCGGTGACTGAATCGCAAGCCGAGTGATCCCATAAAAAATCCCCATACAGCCTTAGCAGTGTTCCCCGCATAAAAGATGTGATCAATAGTTTCCCTAACAGGGTTATTGCAGCACCAGCATCTGGAAACAATAAGGCGCCCAAATCTAGCCATGGCAACATCAGTGGGCAAGCGACCCCTTAACACACGCCAAGCAAGAAATGACACCTTAAAGGGAAAATGCTTATGCCAACATGCACTCAAAAGGGGATCTGACTGCACCGGTTCAGGTCTGAATAAAGTTTTTGCAGAGGAAAAAGGAAACAAACCGTCCGTAGCCACCCGCCAAATAGGGATGTCAGCGACTCTTTGACCCAGACGGGACATGTCAGCCTCCAACCCAGGCGGCAGAAGGTCATCATATGCCGATAGGTCTAACTCTCCGTCCTGAATGAAGTCAGACAAAAGATCACCAGAGTACTCAACCCCCGGAAAAGGGGTAAAGGCGCCCTAGTGTGCCGATGCCGGACCAATTATCCCACAGAAGATTAACATCCCCGTGAGTCAGGCTCCATCCTAAGGCTGCCTCTACCTCATTCCTGACGCTGAGCATTCGCTTCCAAGTGTGTGAATCGGAGGTTCGCGGTCGTTTCGCCACCGGGTGAACTCGACTGCAGTACTTAGCAGTCATGAAACTTCCCCACAGGGAATACACCTTGCAGAAATTCCACCAAAGCTTCGCACTAGATGCCCGCACCATCAAGTCAAGGTCAAGGAATCCCACTCCACCCTCTTTTTTAGGTAGGGAGAGCGTTTTCCATGAAGCCCAATTGTAGCGTGCACCTCCCGATTGCCTCCAAAAAAAGGCGACAAAACACCGCTCCAGGTCCCGAATAACCTGCTTAGGAGGGGCACAAGCGTGAAAAAGATGTAAAGGAATAGCCTGCAAAACAAAAGTAATTAAGATTGCTTCCCCCCCCCCCCCTTAGATAGGGGCCGACGCTGCCACCCAAGGCATTTGGCCTTTACCTTGTCCACCACAGATGAAAAATAAACACACTTCTTCCTCCCCACGTAAATAGGGCACCCAAGATAGGTGAAAGGGGAGGATCTATGAATGCATCTAGTGATATCCCCAATCCTACGGATTACCCGACCCGATGTGTCAGGATGCATATAAAAAGCACTCTTAGGAAAACTGACCATTTGGCCTGAAATCCCCTCATAATCTTTCAAAGCACGGATGACTTTGCATATTGCCCCCTGTCTCCCAGTACTAAAAATAATAACATCGTCAGCGTAGGCTAAGTGATGAATATGAGGAGTACCAGGAGGCTGGGAGAATCTAGGGACAGCCTCGTCCTGATGGACTCGAGCGAGGAACGTAGAGAGGACTTCTGTAGCGATGATGAAAAGACTAGGGGAGAGTGGGTCTCCTTGCCTCAATCCACGGGACGAGGTAAAGAAACCCTCTTTGACCCCATTGACAATGACAGAGTACCATACATTGAAAATAGCACGATAGACCAAGTCAATCCAGACTTCAGAAAAACCCATCTTACGCATCACAGAGACAAGAAAAAACCAGGAAACCCGGTCATAGGCCTTAGCCATGTCCAGCTTCAGCACTATATCCTGATTTCCTAGCGTAATACCATGGCACATCTCAGAGGCAAGCAAAATATTATCAGTAATAGACCGCCCCGAGACAAAACCACTTTGATGAGGAGATAACAGCCTCGGGAGGACAGAAGCCAACCTGACTACCATTAACTTTGTGACAATTTTACTACTAAAGTTGCACAAGCTAATGGGCCTATAATCAGCAAATGTCTCCGGGCTGGCTTTTTTAGGCAATAACACTATGGAGGTGTGAGTAATACACCTGGTGAACTCCCTACCAAGGAAGTAACTCCTGACCATATTGACCACATCCCCCTTAACGATATCCCAACAAGATTTATAGAATGCCCCTGAAAACCCGTCTGGGCCTGCGGCACTAACAGAATTCATGTCAAACACAACCTTTTTAATCTCCACATTCAGCAAACATTAAAATCCGCCACAACAGACCAGGGAACCCCGGAAGGGATCCTATTTGAAACTGCGAGTAACTCATCCCATAAAGGAACCCTTAGGCGGTCCCTAGTTTTAGCATACACAAAAGAGAGCCAGAAAGCAGAAGGAATAGTAGCATGACCACATGAGACAGATACCGATTGATCATATTCATATTCAAAATTCAAACCATGGTCAGAGTTCCAAAAGAGCCACAACTTTTCATTAACCCCAGCAAAAGCAAAGTCAAAGCCAAGTCGCAGTCTAAAGCTATCCAACCTATCAGTACTACAAAACGGCTCAAGGAGGCATAAAATAAAAGGCCTATGTTTTCTGCGTAACAGATGCAATCTCTGAAAAGAGCCCTGCGAGGCAATACCCCGCACGTTCCAAACTAGGAACCGCATCATCAAAAGGATGGGGATTGAGAAGAGTTAGGCGTGCCAAAGGCCGCACTACTCGGCTCCCGCTGTACCTGAGAGGTAGTATACTTGCCACCAAAGGGCACGTGAATGGTCCTAGGGGGCGAGCCTTGGCCCACCGACTGCTTATTACGCCCCACAGATTTAAAGGTAGCAACTCTACCATCAACGGAAGAATCACTATCATCATCATCAGACGCCTCGCGGTAGAACCCAGCAACGTTGGAACGCTCCGACGCTGACCGAGTTCTCCGAGGGCGCCTAACCGGCAGAACACCTGGAGACGCCGTGGGAACGGTGTTCTGGTTTGTGTTTAAATTACACAATCCAGTCTCCCCACCCCGAACTGGTGTCGACAGGCTCTCAGAGCCAAGAGCAATCAAAGGCGAAGAACAAACCTGACCAGTAGAATTAGCAGTCCCTGGAGTAGATAAAAGATTAGAAGAACTTCCCCCATTATTCGGGGATTGAGTATCTACCCGTGATGAAACGTGGGCCAGGCCCTGACCAAATGGTAAAGGAGACTGTGTGTTCAGCCCCTCCAGAGAATGAAGACCCTCCTGTGATCGAGTATCTACCTGTGCTGAATCATGGACAAGGCCCTGAGCCGATAAAGGCCCCATGTTTACTTGAGCCTGTGTGTTCAGCACCTCAAGTGACTGATTTTTAGGATCCTCCTGTGATCGAGCATCTACCTGTGGTGAATCATTGACAAGGCCCAGAGTAGATGGTATAGGCCCCATGTTTACTTGAGCCTGTGTGTTCAGCCCCTCAAGTGACTGATTTTTAGGATCCTCCTGTGATCGAGTATCTACCTGTGGTGAATCATTGACAAGGCCCAGAGTAGATGGTATAGGCCCCATGTTTACTTGAGACTGTGTGTTAGGATCCTTTTGTGATTGAGCATGAGGGTCTTGTGCAACCTCACCCTGACCGAGAACCGAAGCCAAGTGGTCATCTAATGCACTATCAAAATCCTGGGCGGTAACCCCATGGTCCATCTCAGGTTCCTGATCATTTTGAGTATGGGCCTCATGGGCCTGTCCTGTAACCTGTACATCCTGCAAAAGATTAAAAGCATTGCTAGTAAAGACAAGGGATGGGGCCAAAGGTTGGGAACGTGACAAGCCCAGCTCAGGTGCAACACCTGAAGTGCCCGGCCTATCCCCAATATGGGGGACTAAGAAAGTCACATTACCCAGACCTTGATTAATAACCGGGTCCTTGCCCTTTTCCCGTCGTCGTCATTTAGCTAAATTTCTCCTTGGAAAACGATTTAGGCCTGGAGTATCCTGAGTTGTACGGTGTTGAGTAGTTGGAGCCCGACTACCCTCACCTCCTACCCCCTGGTCACCACCACCGGAAGGCGGAGGGGGATCAGGAGGGGGAGGATTAGAAGGGCCCCCACCACCATTACCGCCGGCTGTCGGTGGACCCCGAGGAGGTTGTGCATAACCAACAGAGGGGCCTGAAGGCCTAACTCCGGAACGACATGAAGAGGCTAAATGCCCTTGTTTCCTGCAGGTTAGACAATAAGAGGGAACTTTCTCATACTCAATAGTTTGCAAAAATCCATCATCCTCTTTACCAGGTTTTTTACTACCCATTCTGATAAACATTCTAGTCCTAAGTGGCTGAAGGAGGTCAACGTCTACCTTAACCTTAGCCACATTAGGCCTAGAAAATTTAGCAGTTGTAGCATCAACATGTAAAAACCGACCAATTGGTTTTCAGTGAGACTTAGTCTCTAACCACCTTTCCTTGGAGTATATTTAGATTTTCCCATCACAATCTGGTATAATCTGTTTGTCAAAATTTTAAGTATTCCTTGCCAATGTGATTTGATTCCGGTTCATTAAAGAATAACCAAAGCATCTTTAATTTACTGAAGTACTCTTAAGTTTTCAATCTTGGTTAATTAAGGAATAGCTACAGCATATTCAGCTACCTAAGATTATTAAGTTTTAATCACATAAAGTTTAGGCAAGAATTTGATTTGGGAGTAGCCACAACATCCTTAATCTGTTAAAATTATATATTAAGCGGTTTATTTTGATCACATAAAGTTTTGGACATATCATTTGTGATTAATTATATGTAATATGATGAAATTTAGTCTACAGGCAATTTCGTTATATTTGTATAATTAATCAGGATGAAATACTGAACTACGGTCATAATTTAGCCCACAGGCAATTATGTATCGGAATGTAGTGTAGTAGTTTTATCAGTGATGATAGAAATAAATTTATTTATTTGCTTTATGGTTATTTGTAAATAATTTCCAATTCTATCATGAAGTTTAATTTTATGATGTAAACTTTAGATCATATTTCTTAATTTGCCCACAGGGATTAAGAAAAGGAACATGATCTCTTAAGTTTTTTATCATAATGATAGCAATGAATCTTATTGACTAAAACTTTAGCCTACAGGCAAGTTTTATGTCATTTGATTCTTCAACTCATTTGATAATGGTTTCATCATAAATAACATTTTTCAGTTGGATCTAATTGAGTAAAACTTTAGCCCACATGCAAGTTTTATGTCACTAGATTCTTCTAGCTCTTTAGTAATTGAGATAGAATATTATCATAAGGGTTTAATTGGATTTAATAGAATTAAAACTTTAGCCCACTTGCAAGTTTTATGTCAATAAATCCCTTAACCCATTAGATAATAATTTTATCACAATTCTTAAAATATATAAATTTAGTTCAATTATAATTCTAAGTTTCATGATTTGCATTGGCAAAACATGTTTTTCAGTCACTTCCCAAAATTTAGTCACTTCTATTAATTAATCCACGAATCTTGCTCGGTTCTTCGGACTAACTGTAGTAAGTTACGTGATTTGACATACATCTGTTGGATTCCATTAATAATAAAATGTATCTTTTGAGTCAAATTCTAACTTGATTTTGGAAGGTGTTTTTTTATTTTATTTTAGTATGTACAACTATGGTGGGGAATTATATCTTCATTATTTAGTTGGACTTTAATTGGAACCAAAATTGATTATTTAGTATGTCCAACTAATGGTGGGGAATTATGTCTTCATTTGTTAGTTGGTCAATAAATCAATTATGAGTATGTATATTATTAAGTTCACTTTATTAATTTCGCTGAAGAATATTTTAATCAGTGGGAGTGATCATTTAGAAAAAAAAAAAAAAGATCATTAAGATACTCCACTAAAGTTTATGGATTTAAATTGCTTCATACATCCTAAATTTGATTGTATGTCAAACAATAAGTCCATAAGATTCCACAAGTATTAATTTTGTATTTGTTTATATAAATTCATAAGTTCAAATTATTGAACATTTTGTTGTACAACATATTTATGAAAATGTTGCAACAATATTAAGGAATTTATTAGAACAAAAGCATTTAACTTGTGGTGCACTGTAATTAAATAAATTCTTCAGTGATTAATAGAGTCTTTAGTTTCTTCAAAATTGATCCTGGGCCATTTTGATTTGTAAGGCTCAAAACAATTTTGTGGGACATAGCAGTAAGACTCATTATGTTCAGTTCATTTAAAGTGAACATTGAAGTTATTTGGGAAGTTAAGGTGTATGTTTAAGATTCCAAATTTAAGGATTTAGACCTTTGGTTTATTGTTTAAGTTTTTGGAATGTTTCTATGACTTGACTATCTTTTGGCTATTTTTGATGAGTGGGAGTGACAGATGTGTCAACTCCAAGCTCTTAGCCGTTAGAGATAGTACTTAAAGTTAACTTATAAAGAAGTCATGGACTATAGTTAGCATTATGCTAACATTAAGAGATCTCTACTTAAGGCATGCTTATAAAGTTTTAGAGATCATACAGTGTACTCTTTTGTACAATTTGGATGCGTTTTCTCCTTCAGTTGTGCACATAATGTATTTTGAGAAACATCCCTTAAGGTACCAAGAATAAACATAGGGTTTGTTCATAAATGACCTAAGTTGGAGAATTAAAATGCATGTGACCATAATGGACACTACTCTGATTAAATAGAGGACATGTCACTATGATTCCTGTGTTTTGTTCTGTGATGAAGGTTGTGCTAGTACTTGCACCAAGTGGGAGAATGTAAGATTTTCCCTAATAATATATATTATATATTATATATTAGGGCATTAATTAAGTGGTGCAAGTTGACTAGGCTTATTAAGTGGTCTGGTTGGACTGAATAACTAGAAGTTGTTAGTCAACCAGACTCTGTGCCTAATATAATCCTGGATTGATGAGATACAGGATGATTGATGTTAGAACATTCAGTTACGGTACTCAGACTGCTCAGTAGACACCAATACAGTGATACACCATCTAGGGTTCTGAGTCAGGTCTGAGGCAAAACATGGCTAACAGTCTACCGCTAAGAGGCAACACAACAGGAACATCAACTATGACTGGAGATCAACACGGCTACGCTTCCGCTATCGAGGTCAGGTTTCTCGTATACTATGATTTATTATAGTTAGACTATTGTATATCTAACATTACCACGACCCATGGAGAAGCTTAGACAACAAGAGAGAAACCGCAGTGCAGCTTTCAGGAGCGATTTTGTAGAAACTAAGAATCCGATTATCGTCATTTTATAGGTTGCTTTACTTGTAATAACTTGTTCCAAATTAGGATTAATAGATGTTGTGATTCCTAGAATTTCAGTACACCTTATTATACTAGGACTAAGATTGTGCATATTGGGTTATAGACAAATAGACAATGGCTGGATATGTTATGTTTATAGTGTAACGTTCCGTTACTATTATTATAACATTAGGATAAGTTATGATAATATTCAGTATTTGATATGTGGTGCAACACTAATAACCTAATAGCTAGACTACCATTATGATTAGGAGTCTAGTTAGGGTTTAGGAGACCTAAAGACAATCAACCACAATGATGGCCAGTGGTTATATAAGGTCACTAGTCCTCTCACTGCTCACATTACATACCTCACACACTATCTAGAGAGAGCTGAGTAAAGTGAGAGACAAAATACTCGTTATCTCTGCAGCAGTCCGGATCGCTCAACCGTATCAAGAACTATGGCTGGAGGTTAGTCGATCCTATTATCACATATTATAGTGATGCATGTGATATTTTAGTCTAACAGTTGCTATCAGTTGCCTGTATAATCTCTGCCTAGTTCTTTTTAATTGCATATATTTTTTGAATATATTGTATACTTTGTATAATTGAGATACATATTTAAATATTTGTTCGCAATTAAATTGTCTGGGCTGCTGGAAATTTGTTTTATTCCGCGTTAAGAAACAAAAAAAAAAAAATTGGATAATTATTATTTTTTTTTTTGTTTGGCATTTTCACTGTTTCACCGGAAATTTCTTTCTTGTTTTTTGGAGTTTTTGGCGCTGCTGTTGGCTGTTGGCTTGTGTGAAGAAAATGAATGAAGATGTCTAATTTGTTGGGCCAGGTTTGGCCCAATTGGGCCAGACCTGGGCTCATAATAAAAAAAATTATTATTATTATTATTTTTACTGGGCCTGTTATGGTTTTGGGCTAAATCTGAATTGATATCTGGACTACATCAATTCATTCAGATTAATATCTTCATCATATTTGGACTTCTTCTAATTAAATTATCCAATTAAATTTTTTTTATTAAGTCTATTATTAAATTATTATTCAACTTTGAATAATTATTCAGTTTTAATTTTTCAGTTGAATTTTAATTTAATAATGTTTTTCAGTTTAAATTGTATTAAGTGTTGCAATTTCATTGTGGAGTATTTGTGAGTAATATGCATAATCTGAGCATGCTATTTATCTCTTTATTGCAATAATTATTTGACTGTTATAATTATGCCTGTAGAAAAGCATGTTCATTAAGTAAAATTTAGAGCCTTTTAGGTCTAAATTATATGCTATGCATGATTTAGTGCCTTTTACGTGAATTAGTGACTTTCAGGTTAGATTATGCATATTATTACTCAATCTTCAGTTATTACTCCACTCGTGTTTTATAAAGTTTCTAAAGCACATAAAGTACATAAACAATTCGTAGTTCACCCTATTCAAAGCCTTATCGGTGAAACTACACTCTTTAGATCTCTCAAACAATTTTACTTCAAAAATGAGAAGCATGAATTAGGGAAGTTTCTTGGGGAGGAATACTAGTTCTATGACCCTGGCTTAAAAGCCTTGTTGCTACTAGTCCCCTTGCGATGCTACTCTGTCTAAGGAGTTGGTTTTTAACCGTGCTTCGTCTCGACCAACTTTCCTGGGAGTATACCTAAGGATTGTCTATCATATTTTGGTTTAATCTGTTTGTTTATTAGGTTTTCTTGCTAATGTGATTATGTTCTTTGGTTAATTAAAGAGTAGCCACAACATCTTTAATTTTTTCCAAAATTACATATTAAGTTTTACTCACATAAAGTTAATGCAAGAATATTGTAATTCACTCTGCGTGATATGGCAAAATTTAGCCCACAGACAATTTTTTTTATATTTGTAGGGTTAATTAGGATGAAATACCATACTATGATCATAATTTGCCCACAGGGATTATGTATCGGCATATAGTTTTGGTAGTTTTGTCATTAAGGGTGGAAAAATTAAAATCGCACCCATTCCGTTTCCGCCATTCAGTTTTTGGTAAATTCATTATGCATAAAAATTTAGCCCACAGGCAATTTTTATGGCATCCGAATTTATCTTTGCATAATTTTACATTGGTAATATTATGTACTTCAGTATCTCTCTCTTATTCTGTGCCTCGAAAAAAATTCTAACCAAGCTTTCAATTTTCTTTTACAGTCACTCTTCCAATCACTCAATCAATAACTATTCATATTCCTATCCTTAATGATGATAATCACAAAGAGTGGAAAGACGTTGTTCTATTGAATTTAGGAATATTAGGGTTTGATTATGCTCTTTGCACTGAGAAGCCTGTTGAGCTTACTGCGGAAAGCACTGAGGAACAAAAAACACTATACGAGCGATGGGCAACAGCTAATCGCTTGGGCCTATTCCTCATTAAGTCCAAAATTGCCAGAGAGATTCGTGGTCCCGTCGATGATATTGTGGAAATTAAGCCATTACTCAAGGCCATCGATGAGCAATTTGTTGACGCGAATAAATCTTTGGCAAGTACCCTGATAATGAAGTTTATCAATATGCGTCTTTCCATTGTCAAGGGAACGCGGAAACACATCATGGAACTCAGGGACATTGCGGCTCAATTGAAGAAGTTGAAAATTATTCTTCCAGATGCCTTTGTGGTGCACTTTGCACTAAATACCCTATCTCAAGAATATAGCGCGTTTAAAATTTCCTATAATACACATAAGGAAGAATGGTCTATCAATGAATTGATTACCATGTGTACTCAAGAGGAAACGCGGCTTGTAACTGAGCTAGGGGAAAGTGCTTTAATGGCCACAACAAGGCCTAAAAGAAAGTCTGGAAAGCCTAAGGGACTTACCATGGCTGCTAAGGGGAAACTAACCCCTAAATCAAACATTAAGAAGATACAAAAGTGTTTCTTTTGCAAAAAGAAGGGACACATGAAGAAAGATTGTATCAAGTTTCAGACATGGATGTCCCAAAAAGGTAACATTTCATCTTCTTTTGTTTGTTTCGAATCTAACATGTCAGAAGTTAATACTAATTCCTGGTGGGTTGACTCTGGTTCAACAATCCACATTGCACACTCTTTGCAGGATATGACAAAACTGAGACAGCCAATGGGAACTGAGTGTAGCATATTCTCTGGAAACAAGATTGCGTCACCAGTAGAAGCTGTCTGAGTTTGCAATTTAGTTTTGGACAATGGCTTTGTATTGACGTTAGAAAAGACTTTTTATGTTCCTAGTTTTTCTAGGAACTTAGTTTTAGTATCTAGACTTGTACCCTTCGGATATTCTTTTGAATTTAATGCCAATGATTTCAAGTTATTTCATTATTCTACTTGTGTTGGTACTGGTACCTTGTCTGATGGTTTTTTCCGTCTTAAATTAAAGAGTGATTCAGTTTACAATTCTTTACATGTTCAAAACGGCACCAAACGATGTAGTATTAACGACAATTCCCCAATGTTGTGGCATCGGAGATTAGGTCATATCTCCCTTGAGCGTATTAAAAGGTTGGTAAAGGATGGAGTACTTTCTACTCTAGACTATACTGACTTTGAGACTTGTGTTGACTGCATTAAGGGTAAGCAGACAAACAAGTCAAAGAAAGGTGTCAATTGAAGTTCAACGTTGTTGAAAATTATTCATACTGACATATGTTGTCCTGATATGACAATACCTGGTCAGAAATATTTCATCACCTTTATTGATGACTTCTCAAGATTTTCCTATGTGTATTTACTTCATCATAAACATGAAGCATTGGATGCCTTTAAATCATTTAAAGCTGAAGTTGAAGACCAATGTAACAAGAAAATACACATAGTTAAGTCTGATAGGGGTGGTGAATACTATGGTAGATATACTGAGAATGGACAAGCACCTGGTCCCTTTGCTAAATTTCTTCAAGAGCATGGGATTGTTGCCCAATACACCATGCCTGGTTCTCCAGACCAAAATGGTGTAGCTGAAAGAAGAAACCGGACCCTTCTGGATATGGTGCGGAGTATGCTTAGCAACTCTAAGCTTCCGAAGTCGTTGTAGGATGAAGCACTTAAGACGGCAACGTATATATTAAACCGTGTTCCAACCTTGGCTGTCCCTAAGACACCATTTGAGTTATTCAAATGTTGGAAACCGAGTTTGCAACATATGCGTGTTTGGGGGTGTCCGTCTGAGGTGAGGATATATAACCCACACGAGAAGAAACTTGACCCAAGGATGATTAGTGCTTTCTTTATTGGATATGCACAATCCTCTAAGGGTTATAGGTTATATTGTCCATCTCATACAACTAGGATAGTGGAATCAAGGAATGCTAAATTTCTTGAAGATGACTTGATTAGTGGGAGTGATCGGTTTAAGGACTTAGTTCCTTCCTTCGATCATATTGACTCTCGACCTTCTACGTCATCTGGTGGGGTTGTACTTATTCGCAGTGCTCCTTTAGTTCTGCCTGCAGATATACCACCTACCGTTGAGATTCCACAAACTGTTGAGGATCAACCTTTGGAAGAACCAGTTCAGGACTTACAGCAACCGCCTGAACTAGATTTCGAACCAATGGTTGAACCAACTCAGGATATACAGCAAGATTCTGGGCCAGTGCAGACTGAACCAATTCAAGAACTGCCACCAGTTCTTGAAGAGGTAGTTGGCCCGCAGCCTATACAAGGTGATGAGGGTCCAATCTTAAGACGGTCTACTCGGATAAGGCGATCAGCAGTTCTTAGTTATTATGTTTCGTATCTACAAGAATCTGACATAGGGGCTGAAAATGATCCTGAAACATTCTCTCAAGCCACAAATTGTGCACAGTCTGACTTATGGTTAGAAGCCATGAAAGATGAAATGAATTCCATGAAGGACAATGGAGTATGGGATCTTGTTGAGTTGCCTAATGGGGCCAAGGCCATTGGCTGTAAATGGGTTTTTAAGACTAAAAGAAACTGATTAGGCAACATTGAGAGATACAAAGCCCGGCTTGTTGCCAAGGGATTTACTCAAAAAGAAGGAATCGATTACAAGGAGACATTTTCTCCTGTATCAAAGAAAGATTCACTTCGGGTCATTTTGGCATTAGTTGCACATTTTAATCTTGAGTTGCAACAAATGGATGTGAAAACTGCTTTCCTAAATGGTGATCTAGAAGAGGAGGTTTATATGAAACAACCTGAAGTTTTCTCTTCTAGGGGTGGTGAGCATTTAGTATGTAAGCTTAAAAAATCCATATACGGTTTAAAACAAGCCTCCCGTCAATGGTATATCAAATTCGATGGGGTAATTTCTTCATTTGGTTTTGTTGAAAATCCCTCAGATAACTGTATATACCAAAAGGTGAGTGGGAGTAAAATTTGCTTTCTTGTTTTATATGTGGATGACATCTTACTTGCTACCAATGATAAGAGGATGCTTCGTGATGTGAAACAATTTCTTTCTAAGAACTTTGATATGAAGGATATGAGTGATGCCTCTTATGTTATTGACATTAAAATTCAGAGAGATAGGTCCCGGGGTATACTGGGTTTATCACAAGAAACCTATATAAACAAAGTTTTAGAGAGATTTCATATGCAAAATTGTTCACCGAACGCTGCTCCCATATCAAAGGAGGGATAGATTCAGTTTGGACCAATGTTCGAAAAATGATTTGGAGAAGGAATCCATGGAGAACATCCCTTATGCTGCAGCAGTTGGATGTCTTGGATATATTCAAGTCTGTACGAGGCCGGATATTTCTTTTGCGGTTGGAATGCTAGGGCGTTACCAACACAATCCAGGGTTAGACCATTGGAGAGCTGTAAAGAAGGTTCTAAGGTATCTCAAAGGAACCAAAGGTTACAAGCTTGGGTTTAGGCAGACGGACAATTTAGATCTTGTCGGTTATTCAGACGCGGACTTCGCTGGCTGTGTTGATTCTCGAAAATCAACTTCTGGGTGCGTCTTCATTATGGCCGGTGGGGCTATCTCATGGAGAAGTGTTAAACAGTCCTTAATAGCTACTTCTACCATGGAAGCCGAGTTCGTTTCCTGTTTCGAGGCTACTTCACAAGGTGTTTGGCTAAAGAATTTATCTCTGGGCTTAGAATTATGGATTCTATATCTAAGCCATTGAAAGTCTACTGTGACAACTCAGCTGCAGTCTTCCTAGCTAAGAACGACAAAAGTGGAAGTCGAACTAAGCACATCGACATCAAGTTCTTAGCAATTAGGGAGCGTGTCAAAAATAAAGTTGTATTCATTGAACACATTAGTACTGAGTTGATGTTAGCAGATCCCTTGACTAAAGGCATGCCACCATTTAAGTTCAAGGATCTGATTCAGAAAATGGGACTTTCGCCCAATTTGTAATTTGTATATATACATTCAGTTATAATAAAATTCTTTGGCATTCAGACATTTTCTCAATTAAGTGTGTACACCTTCATTTGCTTTATATTGATGAGAAAATGTACTTCAGGGACTTGGAATAAACATAGGGTTTATTTCGTTGGGTTTTGTTTCCTAATTAAGTGCTCAATGTCAGTTTGCATTTGATCATAATGGATACTACTCGTGCTAATGAGAACATATCATTATGGTTGGTGTTTTTCTGTTATTGAGTGGTAGTGCTTGCACCAAGTGGGAGAATGTAACGTTTATCCATTACTATTATTATAACATTAGGATAAGTTATGATAATATTCAGTATTTGATATGTGGTGCAACACTAATAACCTAATAGCTAGACTATCATTATGATTAGGAGTCTAGTTAGGGTTTAGGAGACCTAAAGACAATCAACCACAATGATGACCAGTGGTTATATAAGGTCACTAGTCCTCTCACTGCTCACATTACATACCTCATACACTATCTAGAGAGAGCTGAGTAAAGTGAGAGACAAAATACTCATTATCTCTGCAGTAGTCCGGATCGCTCAACCGTATCAAGAACTATGGATGGAGATTAGTCGATCCTATTATCACATATTATAGTGATGCATGTGATATTTTAGTCTAACATATAGATGTTGTTATTTTAATTTTTTTTTCTTTTAAAGTTCAGTAGTCACTTCTTTGAATACTTTCACTCTAGGCAATGATAAAAAATACTAGAGCTAATGATATACTAAAACAAGTTCCCTTCTTGGTGCCATTTACTAGCAGACCTAATATTTTTGCTGTGAATGGTGATTCAGTTGTATTTAATATACTAAAACAAGCTCCCTTCTTGGCCCCCTCCCTACCTCTATTACTCAATTCCCCACCACCTATAACCCCCTCCCTAATTTTACATTCCTAAAATTCACTTCCCAACTCTTTTCAAGTTGTATTTACTATTTAACTATTTATTAGTAATTTGGTGCACTACACTAATGATTGATGTGACAATATGCTTATATTTTTATAAATTCATCTTAATTGTAGTATTTTTGTCTTTAAAGTTGCATTACAAAATTGATATGATGTTTTAGATAAGTGAACAAAGTTCTCATTTTTAAGGGGTTTCCAAGTCTTAATACAAAAGGAGTTGATAAACATGCTTAATGAGCATGAACTTCAGTTATTTTGATTTGTGAACATCTCTTTAGAATTCTGTCTTGCAAAATAGATATGAATATTGTTTAAAGTTGTAGACCTCTCATTGGATTATTCTATTAGTAGGTTGTGATCACTTTTAAATGTTATTATTTCTGCTGAAGAGGAACAAGAGGGTGTGCATAGATCTATCGTGCGGGATGGTTCAACTTCAGAAAGTAAACAAATCTCACTGTGCTATGAAGGACAAGATTTATCTTAGGGGTCTCTTCCACCACCCCAGAGCTCTCGTTGCCTTGAATTGCAGCCTCATGCCCAAAACATGCATTTTTTGTTTTAGTTTTAAAGTGATTGGTAGTTAGAGTGAATATGAATCATCCATGTTTTAGGCGTGTCAATTTTGACGGTCGTGTATGCGTAGTTGTGGAAAGGCGTGTCACGTGTGCATACGTTAATATTATGGTCAATGCAACTATTTATTTTTTTTGTTTAAAATTGTTACGGAAAATCTAATCAAATGTGTGTGCAAATTTATGTTGTTTTTATTTTTAAAAGAGAATATATGGAGTTTAAATTTGCCTCCGAAGGTTAAGACTTTTTGTTGGCAAATGGTATCATCTTTTCTACCAACTCGAGATGCGCTTATATGGAAACATGTTGATTGCTTGTTGGTTTGCCATATGCGTAGGGCAAATGATGAGAGTGCTTGCCACCTTTTTGCAAATTGCCGAGAAACTAGAAGAGCTTATAATTCTATTGGGTTGCCGATCCCGCAAGCAATGGGTAATGTTCTCACCGACCTTAATTTGATGGTGAGACATGCTGTTCTGTTTTGGGAAAATTGGTGCGCAGCAAATGATCACCCTCCAAGACCAAATGCTACTGGTAATGTTATTGTTAAATGGGATCAAATGCTACTGGTATTGTTGTTGTTAAATGGGAAAAGCCTCGGGGGGAGATTTAAATTGAATACAGATGTTGCTGTGGATTTAAGTCATAATATTATGGGACTTGGTTGGGTTCTTAGAGATGAGAATGGGGTGTTTTCTTGGCTGCAAAAAGCTTACGAGTGCATTGAGATTATAGAGCCATGGAAGCTGAAGCCCTTAGCATGAGAGAGGCTCTAAGCTGGCTGAAAGATACAGGAGGGTAGCGTGTTTGAAAGCATGAGTATTGTGTGGTGAAACTAGTGAAATTACATATGGTGTTGTGTGCATTGTTGTTGGATGGTTTGTGTAAATTATTGGGTGATGTATGCATTGTTGTGTAGTAGTGTGTGCGAATCACTTGGCTTGTATGTTACTTCATGTAGCTTTTTTTTTTTTTTTTGGTTGCTTATTAAAGGGTAACGGGGGTGTGAGCATTGGTGTGTTACGACGTGTGCAAATAACTGGGTGGGAGTCTTCGCATCATGTCGTGTGTATTGTTTTTTATTTGTGAGTAAGTCGGGGGTATACGAATGTAATTACCATGTGTGTGCATTCATGGCATAATAGACTTGGCATATTGTTTTTTTTCCTATTAAAGAATGTAACAACACTTAGCATGTGCATTACTTTGCATGCAATTTTTTTTTATTGCCTAAGTAATTACTAACGGTGTAGTGTGCATTGGTGCGGGATGGTGTGTGCAAATTACTGAGTGATGTGTGCATTGGTGTGCAATAGCGTGTGCAACAAACAAACAAAAAAACACGAGGCTGGTTCATGCACACGCCTAACAACAACTATGCACACACTACCGTCATATTCTCCCGACCAAAGCGTTTGCATTCTTGTCATAAATTAACACATAAACACACGAGACTGGTTTATGCACACTTTAAATACCAATTATTTTACAACATATACAAAAAAAAATACAATAACAATGTCATGCCATAATCCGTTTTACCCTTACTAACACACGTTGTTGCACAACTACGCACACAACAGCATAAACTTAAAATTCTGGAGCACAAAAAAACAACAAAACAGAACTCTTACAATACTTTTCTCTAAAAAATATCCAAAAACATGAATCTTGCACACAGCATATAACAATTTTGGTAACAAAAATTAAAAAAAAAAATGACACCATAAATGTTGGAGCCCTCGTCCCTATAATTTGCATACTACAAAATACACACGCACAAACCATCATCACTTCTGAATGTGATGCAAAAAGAACACAGTCATCTGCACACGTCATTACACATACACGCACACAACATTTCTAATAAACTTACAATCTTGGACCACAAAAAACAACGACAAAGTACTCTTACAACTTTTTTCTATAAAAACAATCCAAAAACAAAAATCACCGCACACACCATATAACAATGTGCGTAACAAGAAACAAAAACAACGCAAAAAAAAAAAAAAAAAAAAAAAAAAAAACACAGATGCACATGCCTTCGCACATACACGCACACAGCATCGTTCAAAAACACCAAAAAAATTACTACAGATGCACATATCAGTTTTTTTCACTAGCCATTTGTCAGCTCTAGCCTTTTTCCATTTGCAGACTTCTTTCCGATCACTATTCCGGTATTCCATGAACAGCTACGTTAAAAAAAAGAAGTAATTATTTCCTTTAATATTGTCCATAATATTATCTTAAAGATTTCAATCTAATTCTACCATTAATTAACCACACTACTACCTACAATTACTTCTTTATCCTTATGTTTAAAATATATCCTTAATTACTTTATAATTCTCTTTCAATCTCAACCATGCATTTGTAATGAGTTAATGGTTGTGATGAGATCTCATGATCTCATCTATCTAGGTGACCTCATAGGAACCCCATATATATATATATATATATATATATATATATATATATATATATATATATATATATATATATATATATATATATATATATATATATATATACTAGTTTTTTACGCGCATTGCGCGATTGGGATAATGCCCAATGCTTTTTTTTTTTTTTTTAAATAAGTACTTTAAAGTATATTAAGGCAAGATTATATTGAAATTATTCATGCATAGATAATTGAAGGTTGAATTTGCGTATTTAAATAGGTAATTCTTCTCCCAAAGTTTGAGTCCCCAACCCCAAGGGCCCCCCACACTCCGACCCGACAGAGCATTGTGAGAAGTTGTAAATCACGGTGACTCAATGGTTCAGCAGACAGGGCAAAATGCTGGTACGCACAAGGAATCTGCCCACTTTGGACATAATTCACGCATTGCCGCCGCCGAAGTTCAAACCTTGGTCTCTTCTCCCAAATACTACCCACTAAACCATTGAGCTAAGCCCGTGCAGGTTAAATAGGTAATTCTAAGTTTACAAATGCAAGATAATATAGTCAATATTGATTATAATTGTCAATAAAATAATTGTATAGGTATGGTTGAAACTAAATACGGGACATAAGGGAGAACAAATAAAAATTAGGGCATAAAATATGAAATATATACTAATATTGTTTTAGGAGATTCCGACATTAGGATTTGTGGTTAAGTTCTATTAAGACTTTAATATTAGAATTAGATTAATGGTGTAGTTATAATTCTATATTAGAATTAGACTAACGGTGAATTAACGAAAAAGTTAAATGGATAATCATATAATTAAGGATAAATTAGAAAATCTTAAAAGAAAAAAAAATTAAAACCTGAACAATATGAACCATTCATTTGATTTAATAATTTGGCGGTCATTTTTTCTACCTAATGTTAATAATTAAATAAATTCGCTGGTCAAATCCGCTTGTATAATCCGCTAACGTTAACCGCTAACTGCTGATTGTCAAACAAGGACATTGCGAGGTAGTTCTCACTTGTTGTGTGATTTGAATAGTCTCTTTGTCACAAAATCTCTCAAAGTAGTTAATATGGTTGGCTTTATTAATTATATTTTTTTTTAATTTTTTCATGGTATTAATAAAATACTTGGTAAATAAATATATAGCATTATTTTATGTTATAACTTTGATATTTAATTAGAAAAATAGTGCACAAAAAAGATAATAGGTAATGTAGTGAATATAATCAATTGATGAATTTGAATGTAAAAAATTTTACATTTGAGAAAAATAAAGACAATATAACTAATGAAAATATTTCTTTTAATTAATTTATTAATAATTAATAATTTATTTTTCACTGAATAAAGACATTGTAAGGACAATGTAGCGAATATAATCAATTAATAAATTTGAATATAAAGAATTTTTATATTGAAGAAAAATAAAGACAATATAACTAATAAAATTATTTATCTTATTTAATTTATTGATAATGAATAATTTTTTTTTTTTGAATAAAGACATTGTGAACACATAATTCTAAATTAAAGAAATGCATATGTATTTTTTTTTGTTGTAACTACTAAATTATTATTTATATAATATATAATTTAATAAGAGTAAAATAGAGTACTAATTATGCCAACTTTGATTGGGATGAGGTTCGAACCTAAGACTTTTTTTTTATTGAAATCAATGAGTAAGTTAACGGTGAACTAACGGCAATTCTTAAAATTTTAACGGAATTAGTAACGGTGTGTGGGTATTTTAGGAAATTTTAGTGTAAAATTTAAATCTGATCAATCTTTTAATCAATCTGAGCCATTCATTTGATTAAAATCTGTGACCGCCATTTTTTCTACCCATTATAGGCCTAACTCTCTTGGGCTCTTATTAGTATAGTGTATATATATATATATATATATATATATATATATATATATATATATATATATATATATATATATATATATATATATATATATATATATATCAGTGATGTAAAACTCGGCCGCCTAGCCGCCTAGGCGCCCGCCTAGGCGCTAGGCGGCCACTTACCTTGGAGTTTTGGCCTATAGGCGGCCAAAACTCGGTCGGCCGCCTAGGCGGCCGCCTAGGCGGCCTGGGCGGCCGCTAGGCGGCCTAGGCGGCCTGGGCGGCCGCTAGGCGGCCTAGGCGGTCAAACTCGGCCGAGTCGGTCAACTCGGCCAACTCGGCCGAGTCGACCGATTTCGTCCGATTTTGACCGTTTTTGACCAATTTTGACCGATTTTGTCTGATTTTGACTGATTTTGACCGATGTCGTCTTTCATTAATTATTGATTTTAATATTATTATGACATTATGACTTATAAATTATCATTATTTCATTTATTTAGATGTGTTATTTGAGTGAACGTTGAAAACAACCTCATTATAATTGTCGAACTACAAGTCTGTCACTATTTTTTTTAATTTTTTTGGTGCCCGCCTAGCCCCGCCTAGAATCCGCCTAGGCGCCGCCTAGACCGCCTAGGCGCTAGGCGCTGCCCGGCCGCCCGACTAGCGCCTAGCGCCTACTGCAACCTTGATATATATATATATATATATATATATATATATATATACTAATATATATATATTAACATTTTTAAAAATTAATTTTTTTAATTATTAAATACAAAAAATTAATATTATTTGTAGACTTTACTTATTTTTTAAAATTTTGAATTCAAAAAAAGAAAACAAAACAAAACAAAAAATAAAATATGCGGACCGGCCTGCGGGGCCCACCAACCCGCATGGGGCGGGCTATGGTTGTGTGAACCCTAGCCTACAGGTTTAGTGGGCCAACTTGCAAAAGCCCGCAAAAAATTAGACCCGAAAAATTTTACTTGCGCACCCCTTGGAAAATGACTTCCAAAAAAAAAAAAAAAGGGGAAGTCATTTTCCCCCAAAACATACCTATTTTCCTTGACTAAGGCATCATTTTCCATTGACCTCATTTTCCATTGACCTCATTTTCCCCGTCTTACCAAACACCGAAAACTCGGAAAACATTTTCCAGAAGTCATTTTCCGGATTTCCAAACGCACCCTTAAAGTCTTAACAAAACTCTAACCCACAAATCTAACTCTATTATTAAAGTCTAATCTACTATATATATACTAATAAGAGCCCATGAGAGTTAGGCCTATAATGGGTAGAAAAAATGACGGGTCAAATTTTTTAATCAAATGAATAGCTCAAATTGATCAGATTTTAATTTTTCCTTAAAATATCCTAATTTATCCTTAATGAATATGATTATCCGTTAACTTTTCCATGAAATATTATCTTTTCTGTTAATTTCGGTTAGTTCATCGTTAACTTACTTAATTTCAATAAGAAAAGTCTTAGGTTTGAACCTCATCACAATCAAAGTTGACATAATTTGTACTTTATTTTACTCTTATTAAACTAAATAAAATAATAATTTAGTAGTTACAACAAAAAATCATACATATGCATTTCTTTAATTTAGAATTATGTGTCTACAATGTCTTTATTCAAAAAAAAAAATAAAATTATTCATTAGTTATATTGTCTTTATTTTTCTCCAATATAAAAATTATTTACATTCAAATTCATCAATTGATTATATTCGCTACATTGTCCCTATAATGTCTTTATTAAATATATATATATATATATATATATATATATATATATATATATATATATATATATATATATATATATATATATATATATATATATATATATATATTATTTTAAAAAAATAAAAAAATATATAATTAAGCGAATCATATTAACTACTTTGGGGATTTATTGAAAAAATAGTATTCAAATCACACAACAAATTAAAGTGGGAAACTGTGTCCTTGTTTGGCAATCAGAATTTTATACCCTAATTTTTATTTGCCAATATTAGTATATATTTAATATTTTATACCATAATTTTTATTTGCTCTCCCTTATGTCCCGTATTTGGTTTCAACCATACCTATACAATTATTTTATTCTTTTTACAAAGGAAGGGGGATACCCATACAATCTATGCCTACAATGAGACTCAAAACCTAGACCTCCCACATAAGGGAGCAATCCGATACCAGTGGACCACAAGCCACTTGATTATACAATTATTTTATTGACAATTATAATCAATGACTATATTATCTTGCATTTGTAAACTTAGAATTACCTATTTAAATACGCAAATTCAACATTCAATTATCTATGCATGAACAATTTCAATATAATCTTCCCTTGATATACTTTAAAGTACTTATTAAAAAAAAACATTGAGCATTATCCCAATCGCGTAAAAAAGTAGTATATAAGTATAACTACACCATTAGTGTAATTATAATATTAGAGTCTTAATATTAGAGGCTTAATATATAGACTAATGGTGTAGTTATAATTTTATAAGAATTTCTAAGACTTAGTCTAATCAGGTACAACATCAACGGGCAGGTATATTTGTACATCTCCTATCATGTTTCTATATCCTATCATGTTTCTATAATACTATTTGTATATACATCTCCTATCATATACTAATACAAAAAGACCCATTCACGTCTTTACTTAAATGATAATACGCATCTTTACTAATAAAGACGTGTATGGCACAGACGTGGAAAGCTGAGCTGGATACTTTTTACGTCTTTACTTGGAAGCCGCGTAAGGTAGACTATACTAGCTAAGTAAAGAAGTGTGTAACGCCTATTTTTTTTCTTTTAATATTTAATTTAATTCAATAGTATCCTATACTAATTAATTCTTGCTCAACAGAAAATTCTACTACCAAACAACATTACATTTATATAGTTCAAATCATTCAACACAATATATATATATATATATATATATATATATATATATATATATATATATATATATATAATCCAACATACATAATTTTCTAACAAAATATAATAATCCAACATTAATCTATCATAATATATACAATGTAAATATGTAATTCCATCTAAAACACATATTGAGTAGGTGACCAAGCTTTCTATAGCCCCACACACAGAAAGTAGACAATTTTAGCATAATTTCATATTCTTTCAGCATTACTAGAAACTGATAACCTCCAAACATCTTTGTCTAGAATATAGAACATAAACTTGGTAGTTGGAACTGGCATCACTTACATACTTTGAGTCACGCTAGATCTAAATCTGAAGATGCCGTCGAATGATGTCGCGGCTGAGAACGACTTATGCGCCGCGGGCTTGAAGGGAGCCGTCAAGGACATCTATAAACATAGTATAATAAGGTGTACTGAAAATTTAAAAATCACAACATCTATAAACATAAAACATATCCACCCATTGTCTATTTGTCTATAACCCAATATGCACAATCCTAGTCCTAGTATAATAAGGTGTACTGAAATTCTAGGAATCACAACATCTATTAATCCTAATTTGGAACAAGTTATTACAAGTAAAGCAACCTATAAAAGGACGATAATCGAATTCTTAGTTTCTACAAAATCACTCCTGAAACCTGCGCTGAGCTGCACTGCGGTTTCTCTCTTGTTGTCTAAGCTTCTCCATGGGTCGTGGTAAGTCCCAGAAACGCGCCGCCACTTCTTCCCCTCCACCGCCGCCGGATCCCGTTCGCTCCGGTACTACATCTACTTTACGTATATAATGGGTCAATCCTCGTTAAAGTTATTTTTTGTTTTTTCAACTTTTGTGTATGTGTGGTTTGTAACTTTGTATCAAATTGAAACTGGAAAGGAGAAGGAGGGAGAAGAAAAGTTGCTACCTTTACCATGAAAAGTTTTACGTTGTCTTTCTGTCGTGAATTAATTCTCGTATCAAAGTGGCAACAGAGAATTGAAATTTGTTGTTAAGAATCCTGTCCGGTTTTCTTTCAAGAACATGGTTCTGAAACTGTATTACACTGCCTCACTTTATTCCTCTATGTGCAGAAGAAGATATGGAGTTAGAACGAATTGATAAACTGTTCTATACCTATGCTAATGATTCATCAGGGTTGATTGAGTAAGTATTCCTCTGCTCTGCTCATTACTTTGATTTTTTGTGTTAAGAGTCCATATTGATAAAATAAGAGAAAACTAATTAATTGGATTCAATCTTTTTGTGTGGTTTGACTCATGTGTATTATAGCGTAGTTGAGTGAAACCAACTAGATTATACTCTCTCTGTCTTATTTATTGTTCATTGGTTAAACCAATTCAGACACATAAAATGGGATGAAGGGGGGAAAATTCTGTATCTTAGTTACCAATCAAGTTAGTCAGAAAAAAAAAAAAAAAAAAAAAAAAAAAAAAACTGGATTTTCAGCTTCTTCATTTGTCAACTTATTCTTATCTTCTTCAATTCATTGACTAGCCCTGAAGGAATTGAAATTCTCTGCTCACATTTGGGAGTTGCCCATACTGACATCAGGATGCTAATACTTGCATGGTATACTAGTTCACTCTTTAAATTTTACTTCCATCTCTTTGTGTATTTCTGTGTGCTGTGTTAACACTTATGGATTATTGGGTTTTTAGGAAAATGAAAGCTGGAAGACAAGGCTATTTTACTCTGGTAAGTGAAATGTATATATAGTCTTATTATCGGTTTAAATTTTACTCGTTCCTGTATTGAAAGTGACACCAGGCCGGTTATCATTTACTAGGAGGAATGGCGAAACGGGGCTAAAGAGCTAAAGGCTGATACAATAGAGAATCTAAAGAAGGCATTTGGGCAACTTGAGGAGGAGGTATATATGATTTTCATGTGTTCCATTCATTTCTGTCTGTGTTAAGCTCAGGTCTATCAAGTGTATTTTTCGCCAAGCTCTTAACTCGTTTCTCGTTCTCTTTTTTGCAGCTTCAAAGTCCATCAAACTTTGTAGACTTCTATGCCTATGCATTTCAGTATTGCTTAACAGGTATGTTCACTACTGGAAATTATGGAATTTCCGACCACCTGAAAGTAATAATGTATCTTCTTCTGTTGTTGTGTTCTTCTTTGCTGCTTATTGTCCTTTTCTCTTCCCGTCTTCTAGAGGATAATCAGAAGTGCGTCGAGACTGAAATCGTTTGTGTACTTCTGGATCTCGTGTTAGGCCCCCGATTTAAACCACAAGTTGCAGCACTTGTTGAGTATATACAGGTGAGTTGTTATTTTTCAATGGAGAATATGCTTGCATTATATTTTCAGCTGCGCTTTTAATTGCGTTGTATCTGTCAAACAAGTGTTCTATTGTGTTAATGTTCCTGTTATTATAATGGATGGTTCTCATATTTCAGTTTGGGTGTACTTATGAAAAGGACGTCATTGTCCCTTGTGCACATTCTCATGTAGTGACTGTGGGTTTCCCTCGTTACTCAAATAGGACATCATTGTCCAGTTATAAACTAGCCTGCCATGTTTCACAGCCCATAAACAGTGTCACATTTTCAAGTGTGGAGACAACTTTTTTTTTTTTTTTTTTTTTTTTTAAATCTGACAGAGATTATGTGCCCAATTCCATGATGGGAACTAATTGTTTGTGTTCTGGTCAGGTTCAGAAAGATTACAAGGTTATAACCATGGATCAGTGGCTAGGATTTTACAGGTTTCTCAGTGAGGTAATACTTCACTTTCCTAATTCTTGATTGACTCAATTATTAAGGTTAATTAACTGCCCTTTTTGTCTTTGTGTTGTTCTTGATTTAGTCATATAAGTAACATAAACCTGTCTTGTTTGGACAGATTAGCTTCCCAGATTTCAGCAATTACGATGAAGAGCTTGCTTGGCCGTTGATCCTGGACGATTTTGTTGACTGGATGAGAGAAAAGCAGTGCTAGCATAGAGACACAAGATCAAAGTCAAATCTTCCTTAGAAAGATTCATTGTAAACAATATAGGATCCACAATTCTTGGTTGCTAGATTGTTGATTAGAAATGCCTTACTTTTTTTTTTTTTTTTTTTAATATTCTTGTCAGCTTTGGGAACAAAATTTGTTTCTTTCCCCCTTTTTCATGGGTTATAGTTCTACACTTTTACAATATTATACAACTTTTCGATATCTTTCTTTTTTTTTTTCTTTTAAAAAATACTATTATATGTGAATTCTTATTTTTATTTTTCTTGGGATTGAAGTTTAATTTATTATTTCTGGTCACCTCATAAGTAAAACTGAGAAAGTAAAAATTGAGACAACAAAAGTAAAACTAAGGAAGTAGGAATTAATGTTACATATAATAAAAGTTCTTAAAATTATTAGCGTCCTCTTTATCCCTCTCTCTAAGACTCTAATTCAGCAAATATTTCCTTATGAAACCTTAGTCAACCACAAATTTTGTCTAATTGCAAGAAGTATTTAACTTCAATTGATTTATATTTTTTAAAAAATAATTGATTGATTTTTCTATGGTGCCAATAGTATTGTATACAATCGAGTATATTTCATTTTATAAAGCATTATTAAAATTAGTGTGATAATCAGTGTTACAAAAATTTCGCCTAAACACTGATTAATCGGCATCTAGGCGCTAGGTGCTAGCCGGCCGCCTAGCGTATCACCATAATCAGTGGTCTAGGCGGCTAGGCAGTCGATTAGGCCGCCTAGGTTTCCTATACATCTAGTCCTACTAGCAAGCATTAATTGATGATGGTAATGTTTGACTTTCATATACTAATGTTTGATAGTGACATTTCAATTCTCTCTAACTTGATATCTATATATACATCTCATTTAAGAAACTAAGATCTACAATCTCTATTCATTCTCAAAGAATCTACAATTGATGTGACTGCATAGTAAAGAATTGCAAGAACAATGAAGAAATTGACGGGTCAACTACCATAGTGGAAAAAGAAAATATGATGATGGAGATAAGGTACAATGTATCATACCTGCTGTTCTACGTTCAAACTCTATGAAATATTGACTTAATACGGAGTATTTCTTTTGCAGAATGTTCCTCATTTGCTTAACATATGTTTGTGAAATAGTGAAATCTGCACCAAAGATTTTTAAAAAACTAATGTCAATTCTAGCAAAAAATATGCAATTCAAAGTGCTTAAAATCATTAAAAAGACTTCCATTTTTAAAGTATGACAGAATTTTGTTCTTGGTTGCTGCTATATAGTCAAAAAATATTCCAAAGAATTCTTTTCTAATTTAGTCTAGACACAATATAGCAACATGCACATCATTCTGCAGTCTAATCAATTGAGTCAAAAGAAAGGTTAAAAACTGCAAAAAAGAAAGAAACAAAAAGGGGGATGGGTAATTCTCACTGTTTTTAACCATAAAACTCGTCCTCTCACTTTAAATTCCATTAATTCTTCCAAGTTCAGCCTATTTTAGTCTAATACATCCACCACCGAAGAAATAATGAAGAATATGGACAAAAATACATAAGGAAAAAAATTTTAAAAAATACCTATCGTTTTGCGTGAATTCGAGGGAGGTTTTGTAGTATTATGGGGAATGAACAGCACACTGGCGTTTCATCCCACCACCGCAAGATCCGCCGGACCACCATAGTGGATTTGTTGCTGGAATTGCATGCAGAGGAGACGGAATTCTTCAGTTTTTGAGCCGGAACCAATAGAGGCAAGAATCGAAAAGAAAAAATACCCGCATGGGCAGCTCAACTGGTCATAGAGGTGAACCTTTGGAAGAAGAACCGGAAAGAAATAATACAAGAAAGGAAAGCGGTGGGTAAAAGCTGATAGAATTTGGACTCAGAAATGTGAGTAGATATTGAAATTAGTCTGTTTCCAAACTAATTTCTTACACAGATCCAAGAAATCTGGGTGAAAATGTTCAAAAGAAATAAGGAAATCGCAGTGAACTGTGTGGTATAATTTCCTTCGCAGAGTTTGGAAAGAGATTGTTGTTTCTACAAGTGTAGAGAGAGAGGGCGGAGATCTGAGGTTAGGTTTAGTTTTTTATACGGGCGGGTTTTGGGTCGGGTTTAGCTGATAAAATGAGCTTGAATTTTGGGTTATATATGTATTACAATGGGAAAATTGTAAAAAGTGCCCCTCTATAATATGTCAATTATCAATGTCACCCCTGAATTATGAGTGGTGTAAATGTTGCCCCTCAATTATCAAAATGGTTCACATATAGCCCCTTCCGTAACGGACTTGTGGTTCCCCACCGTTGTCCATTGCTGGTACTTCGAATCGAGGGTGGGAAAAAAAAATTAAATTACATATTTACTCCGACTTAACGGTGTCGTACACTAACGGGGAACCACATGTCCGTTACGGGAGGGGCTGTATGTGCATCGTTTTGATAATTGAGTGGCAACATTTATACCACTCATAATTCAGGGGCGACATTGATAATTGGCATATTATAGAGGGACATTTTTTACAATTTTTCCTATTACAATTTACAAATGATAAAGGAGTGGGCTGCTCATTCTTGTATAAGCACCCTTATTATGTATATTTTGTATTAATATTTATATTTTCTTTAATTTATTGTTTAAGAAAATAATTTTCGCTAAACATGTTTTGAAAATTTAATTTATGTGATTAGAATTTAATAAAAAATGTACTTGAATTGAGTATACTGTTATATTGTTATTGGTATTTAGAATTTAATTATTATTTTTTTTATAGATAATATATCTTTTTCATAAATTAATTTATTTCATGTCAAGTTATTATAATCTTAAGGTTGTAAATGAAACATATCTTAATTCATTTATCATTTTTTATAAGCACTTCCAACTTTGTTTGTTTTTTTTTTTTTTTTTTTTGGTTGTGAAATTAATTATGTTTGTACAGGACAAGTTTTAATTGGGTTTTTTCAGAATTCAATATGATAAATAACATTTCTCAAAATTAATATTTTTTACGATATGATAAATAAATTTTTTTAAAAAAAATAATAAATTACAAAATGGTCCTAAATTACTTATTTGCAACAACAATGGAAAATATAATCTTCAATGTCAAATGCTGTATATAAAGACGTGTTTAATAATATATCAATTTGTATTTTATTCATTTTTTGTTACATAGATATTTATATATTAATACAAAAAAAATTATGTTTACAAAATAAAAATCGTTCAACAAATGCATATGCAATGCCGTGATTTTAAACACATATAACATCAACATTTTCAACAATCATTATACTTTGCAAAAGAGAGAAAAATTTGAGAGCTGAAATTGGTGTAGTGATATTATATATGTTGATATGGAATACATATATAATGTACAGCAATATACATATATAGCAGGGCAGTAGAGTGACGCATGAAGCAGGTTGTGGTTTTTAGGCAATAGGGGGGAGGGAAGTATGGTTTTTCCTATTTTCATTTCGTACTTGTTTTTTTTTTTTTTTTTTTTTTTTTTTCAGCGTAACATTAAGAATAGATTGCACTGCCTAGAATTTAAAGCTAAGTAAAAAGATTTAAAAATTTCAAAGTACAACTGGTTAAGATTAGGATGATGAGCAATATAATAAAATGAATGGCTGGTGTTTGGAGTGAAACGAAAATCTGCAGAATTCTTAAAGCTCAGCTTGTTTTCATTATAGGTGACTGGAGAAGATGTTAAAACAATAATTTGACCACGCTATCCCATCAATGGGCATTATAATAAACTGATTTTACCAACTTTATTTAATCCCAAAACAAAACAAAATGTTAAAACGTAAAAATGTTAACAGAAAGGCCACCAAAATGCTAACTTAATCTTTAAATTGTCTGCAACTTGACAAAATGGTCTAACAAAGAGAGCACTAATATCCGTATATATCTCTAACAAAGATGTTACTGCAGCTTCCTAACACAGTGCAAGGGCCACCATTGATTTTATTATATTGCTCATCATCCTAATCTATAGGTTTGGAGTAATACCCAACTTTACTAACTTATTCATTTCAGATTATATGTGTATATAAATTAGATAATCTTACCAGCTCCCCCATCAACACTGCCAAGCTCATCAAATGCATCAAAACTCATCATAATTCAATTACTATGTTCATTCCTACCCAGATTCCAGAATGTACAAGCCTAGCAATCACACTGCCTTAACACTACAAAGCTATGCAAAATTCAAACAAACATCAAATCAATGAACTTCAAGGCAGCACTAAACACATACTGCCATCATCATAAAAAAAAAAAAAAAAAAAAAAAAAAAAAAAAAAAAAAAAAAAAAAAAAGAAAGAAAAAAAAAAAAAAAAAAAAAAAGAGTGAATAGCTGGTGTTTGGACTGAAACGAATGCACATCAACCACACTGCCGAAAGCCCAATTCGACCCAAATTACCAATTTCAAAATCTCACGGAATATGAGAACTGACACTAACCTCGCAGACCCCACCGGTCGCCGTTTGTCGCCGTGCAGATACCCTAAAGGCTATCCCGGACACAACCCGTTCGAAAACACCATGATTAGTCCAGGCTAGAGGACGGCAGCCATACCGGGGCCTGAACGACTGTGATGCCGCCATGCAGTGACGGAGCCAGGATTTATGTTGAGTGGGGACAAAAAAGCAAAAGTAAAATGAATTAAAAAATATTCAAATACAATGTTCGATCAAATACAAAATATTAAATACGAATGAAATTTTTAAACAACTATATCCTAACTAACATTAACTAATTATTCCAAATAAACAATTATGCCAACTAACATTAACGAATTTCAAGCAAATGTATTCGTCCTTAGTGATTAACATAACCATTAAAGCAGTGAAAAACAAATGAAAAGCAAATGGCAACAAAATTACTAGATGGAAAAAGGAAATGGAAACTAAGGCTCCGTTTGGAAAGCAGGAAAATGACTTCTGGAAAATGTTTTCTGGAAAATGAAAATGAATCATTTTCCAAAAAACATTTTCCTTTCCGGTGTTTGGCTGCACAACAGAAAACTGTCTTTGTATGTTTGGTTCATTTTCCAGAAAATGAATAGGAAAATGACTAAAATTGTATATTTCAATTATTTTTATTTCTTCCCCAAAATTTTATGCTCTAATGTGTTCTTCTTCCCTAAAATTTTATACTCTACTGTGTTCTTCTTCCTAGCTTGCAATTCAGAAAATAATATTTCAGTCAAAACAAATAAACATATGAACCCAAAACAACCACCTCCATTTCTATGCAAATAAAAAAAAATTGATTTCACAAATCAAAAAAATAAAATACTGAGAGATACAAAAAAAAAAAAAACAAAAAAAAAAAAAAAAAAAAAAACAAACATACAAACATCGCCCAGTTGCTTTGGTTTCCGACTGCGGAAACCAGCGATCTGGTTTCCGCATCGGAAACCAGCGATCTAGTAAATCTGGTTTCCGCATCGGAAACCTGAGCCTTTGGTTCCGATGCGGAAATCAGTGATGAAGAGATCTTCGGTGAAGCTTTTCTGGTGATGGAATTTTTGGTGGAGCCTGTTCTCATGTTGATGCATGGAGGTTGGAGCTTGCAAATGGAGGCAAGCCCGTGCGTTGATGAAGATGGAAAATGACTTCCCCAAAAAAAGGGGAAGTCATTTTCCGAAAAAGTTGAGAGATTTTCCATTGACTTTGAGTTATTTTCCGAAATCATTTTCCGGGTTTCCAAACACACCCTAAATTGCTAGATGGAAAAAGGAAATAAGCGATAGGATATGGCTTCGAACTGCTGACATTTCATATGATATAATAAAACATCAAAGACCTTACCATCTACACTAAACTTAACTTTGTTAAAATCTTGGTATGTTTAATGTATATCCAATTTATATGGGGTAGGGCAATGGGGGCAGCTGCCCCCACTGCCCCCATTGTGGCTCCGCCACTACCGCCACGACTCTGTACGCAGCAGCTGAGGGCGGCGTTGCTGGCGAGAATGTTTGTCTGGACGTACCCCTCCACAAACGACGACTGTCACCTGACCGAGCCATTGATTACCGCACAAAACTCCGGCAAGAATGAGAACTTCGACAAAGATAGGCGGTGGAGATCGGAAATAGGGGGGAAAAAACAAAAAACAGAAAGCCCGACCCCTACACACAGCCAACTTATTGCCCAGTGGAGATTACAAAAATGCCCTTACAGAACGCACCACCCAAAATGGCTGAATGAGATGTGGTGCACCTGGTCCCGTGCACATTAATTCATAGCCATTGATCTATGCAAATGCACGGCCGATACGAGTGCACAAGTGCACATAATAACTATAATTCACACTGAACTTTATTTTATATATATATATATATATATATATATATATATATATATATATATATATATATATATATATATATATATATATATATATATATATATATATATATATATACACACACACACACACTAGTATTGCCCCGTGCGATGCACGGCTAAATATTAAGCATCAAGCATAACAATCACCGATCTACATTTCATGATTCCGCCATACCACTGTTTGTCACAAAATTTGCGATACATTTTGTCCTCACTTTCTTGAATTTTCTTCCCACTACCCTTATTTCTACATGCTGTGAAATACCAATCGCGTTCTATATCTATAATTTCTTCAAACACCCAAAATTTTCCTACCTTGTTTTTTTTTGAAAGGAAAATTCTCCTACCTAAAAAATGGTATTTAAAACGCGTCAGCAAATCAGCAGTTGAATATTAAATGGAATGTAATATAAATTTAGTATAAATGATTTCGACCTTCATTTCGTCATAGTTCCAACAGATTCGCTTCCAATGATTCTGGAACTTGAACTTATACTCTGTATAGGAGTAAAAAACCTAGGCAAACTACTTAAAACAAATACGTTGTAATCGTAAAAGATGTTATCTATTACATATTATATAGCGCGACAAAAGTAAAATGCGTCAATACCTCTCCTTAAAAGTGAAAAACTCAGGGCATTCGTAGTTGAACAAATCCTTAGTTGCCGTATAAGAACGGGAAATTCTGACCTCACCATCTAATATAAAAACCACTTTAAATACGTATATTCGACACAAATCAATTAAAATCTATTGTAGTGTTATAACTGACCATCCGTCACTCTTGCTCTACATAGTTGTAGTATAACAATCAATGGATCTGTTAAAACAACATTATAGAAGACAACAAAGAATTCACATGCTCATCCCGCAAGGTTATGGTCAATCGACTTTCTCTAAATTAAGACAAATTGGTTTCGTAATAAAGACTATATTTATTTATTTATTTATACAAACAAAGAAGACATTATTTTATAAAAGTACAAACCTACAGTCCTCAATGACGAAATCAATAACCTTTAAGGTTTTTGATTAACTTAAATAACTTTAGGCCCATGAATGAAAATTATACGACCAATCAAATCTGTGAAAAAAAAGAATAGAATCGGAAGATAGTAGAAAGGAATGACATAGACTAAATATGAAAGAGAAATATATATATATATATATATATATATATATATATATATATATAGGGAAAATGACACTTTTTACCCCTGAGTTATATACTTATAGCATTTTTTCCCCCTCAATTATTTAGGTAAGCACATTAGCCCCCTCAATTATTCTAAAAGTGGTGCTTTTTCCCTATGATATATTAAATTGACATTTATACCCTTAAAGTAAAGATATTATTTATTTTACTACTCCAACAAATTATTGTGTATACGTAGGGATGACCATGGATACTAAAGCAATCGAATTAATAGTTTCCGGTTATAATTCAGATCTATAATCCAATATTTAAATGTCAATTTATTAAAATTAGAGTAAATACCCAAAATGGTCCCTCGACTATAGCTAAATTCACAAATTGGTCATTGACTTTTAATTTCAACCAATTAAGTCCTTAACTTTGTAATTTTGACACGATTTGGTCCTCCATCTATTTGACCGTTTGTTGACCGTGATCGACGATCTCTAGAAGAACCTTCAGCTCTCGCCGGAGCATGTGGAGGCCTCCAGGATGACGTTGCACTGGTTTGGAAACACGTCGTCGTCTTCACTCTGGTACGAACTCAACTACATTGAATCCAAAGGGAAGATGAAGAAAGGCGACCGGATTTGGTAGATTACTTTCGACAGTGGATTCAAATGTAACAGTGCAGTCTGGAAATGCAACCACAACATTAAAAAACCGACGATGGACCATGAAATTACATATATATCCTCAAAAATCATAGTCAACAAACGGTCAAATAGACAGAGGACCAAATTGTGTCGAAATTACAAAGTTAAGGACTTAATTGGTTGAAATTGAAAGTTGAGGACCAATTTGTGAATTTAGCTATAGTCGAGGGACCATTTTGGGTATTTACTCTTAAAATTATGTATCAAAAAAATTGAATCTTGAACCGTGAACCGGCGGTTCCGGATCCGATTCGCGATTTTGAACCGTCTTTATTTTAAAATAGTCTAAATTTAACAATAAATGTATTTTATTTTTTCAGTTCGAAACATGAACCGTCCGTTCCGGTTCACGATTTTAATAAACTCTAAATATCGAATTTCGATTCTAAATTGTAATTGGAATATTTCGGTTTGGTTGCTATAGTGTTTGTTTGGTTTGAACCAAATTATGGTCATAATTTGTTGGAGAAAAAAAATAAATTAAATATTTAATTTAAGGGTAAATATGTCCATTTAACATTTCAGGGGGAAAAACAGCCACTTCAATAATTTAGGGGGAAAAAAAGCTATAGGTATATAACTCAGGGGGAAAAAGTGTCATTTTCCATATATATATATATATATATATATATATATATATATATATATATATATATATATACTTCTACCATTTTTTCGTCTAAACATATTGTATTGGTCAATTTATTTAATTATGATAGACTATGAAATAATTAATGATGGTAATAAATCTTTGAAGAATATAGACTAGAAAAATATTCCATGCAACCCACATATGATATTTCATTTTTAATGTAGCAGAATAATAATATAATATTACCGTAATTAACATAACAATATTACTGCAATTAAAAACGGAATGTTATAGTTCTGCTATTATCATAATATATATATATATATATATATATATATATATATATATATAATTACACAATATTATGACCGTGAGAGAAAATAATAATATAATTATAATTAAATATTCTTCTATATATTGTTTACTGTAATATTATTATGGTAAATTACACTCACACAGTTATTATATATTTACACCAATAATATTATTATGGTAATATTACATTCACATGATTGTTAGAAATAAATTAGTAAATTGAATAAAAAATATTACCGTGTACACCTATGTATGCTAATCATATACATGGTATGAAAATCAATTTTAATTAGATATTACCGTCTATTTAAGGTATGGTATTAAATAATTTTAATTAGGTATTACCGTGTATATTAGGTATGATTATTTAATCGCATGTATGGTATTAAAAATAATAATAAAGTATGATATTATGGTATTAATCTAAAATATGGTATATTCTTTCCATATTCTCATATTGTATTATCGTGTACAAATATATATGCTACATCTCACGGTGAAAATTTCTTATAAAATCAATACACAATATTGCATTTTCCTCATCTACCTACATATAAAATCAGTACACAATACTGTGTTTTCATCATCTACCTACATATAACAACAATACACAATACTGCATTGCATGGGTGAAATCGCATGGAGTTTAATCAGCTTTCTGCATCCGGTCTCTCTCTTAGAACTAGAAAAACATCTATATACCTTTGGTTAATGCGTTGTTATTTTTCTAGAGAATATCAACGCACGCCATTGAACCATCAAACTCCGGAATGCTTATTTCATAACTATAAGGTATGTATTCAATTTATAAATTATTTACACAATAGTTTTTCTCTTTTATTCAATATCTACTTACCATTTGTAATTAATGAATGACTCCTGTAAGGAATATGCATATATCTTCAAATTCCAAAAGAATATGTGGAAAAATTTGCTGTTGTTTTGATCGAAGAAAAACTGTATGACATTCAGAATTTCATTGTGCACATATCTCGCGTGAGTTTTTAAGACGTGCGAGAAAAAATACATTATGAAAGCAAACAATGACACGATGATCAAAGTTTTAGATCAAGATGATCCAATGTTCTAAATAACATGTTTAAATTTAAGGACTTTGGGTCATTGAAGGCTCAAGGAGGTGTTGATTGTAACGAATTAATTGGTAAGATTATTGCAACAACTTTTATATTTACTGTTATTTATATTTCTCTTTCATAAATATAAAAGTTGTTGCAATGATCTTACCAATTAATTCGTTACAATCAACACTTCCTAGAGCCTTCAAAGACCCAAAGTCTATCGGTTTAAACTTTTTTTTTTTTTTTTTTTTTTAGAAAAATTGAATCATCTTGATCCGAAACTTTGATCACCATATCGTTGTTTGCTTACATAATGTATTTGTGCTCGCACGTCTTAAACCTCACGCGAGATGTGTGCACAATGAAATTCTAAATGTCATACACTTTTCCTTCGATCAAAACAGTAGCAAATTTTTCCACATATTCTTTTGGAATTTGTAGATGTATGCATATTCCCTACGGGAGTCATTCATTAATTACAAATGATAAGTAGATATTGAATAAAAGAGAAAAATTATTGTGTAAATAATTTATAAATTGATCGAATACATACCTTATAGTCATAAAATAAGCATTCCAGAGTTTGGTGGTTCGATGGCGTTTGTTGATATTCTCTAGAAAAATAACAACGCATTAATCGAAGCTAAGGCATATAGATGTTTTTCTAGTTTTGAGAGAGAGATCGGATGCAAAAAGCTTATTAAACTCCATGCGATTTCACCCGTGCGATGTAATATTGTGTATTGTGTATTGGTTTTATATGTAGGTAGATGAGAAAAATGCAGTATTGTGTATTGATTTTATAAGAGATTTTTACCGTGAAATATAGCATATATAAATATATATATATATATATATATATATATATATATATAATATCATTGTACACGGTAATACAATATGAGAATATGAAAAGAAAATATCATATTTTGGATTAATATCATAAAATCAAACTTTATTATTATTTTTAATACTATGCATGTGATTAAATAATCATACCTAATATACACGGTAATACCTAATTAAAATTATTTAATACATACCTAATATAGACGATAATATCTAATTAAAATTGATTTTAATACCATGTATATGATTAGCATACATAGGTGTACACTGTAATATTTTTTATTATTATTGGTGTAAATATATAAAAACCATGTGAGTGTAATATTACCATAATAATATTACCGTAAATAATATATAGAAGAATCTTTAATTATGATTATATTATTATTGTACCCCACGATCATAATATTGTGTAATATATTCTTTAAATTTAAAAATTTTTACTACTATCAGAGTTATTCCATAGTCTATCATAATTAAATAATTTTAACAATACAATAAGTTTGGGTAAAAAATGGTAGAAGGAGGATTTTTCATATATATATATATATATATATATATATATATATATATATATATATATATATATGATGGTAAATCATCAATACAATTAGTTGGACAATGAATTGTTAATTCAGTTGGTAGAGCGGAGGATTTTAGTTCGAGTCTAGAATGAATTGTTAATTCAAATTAAAAAGATAGCATATCCAACTGCCAAGAATGCACACCAGTAATGACTCATGCAAAAATTCTCAAAACAGGCAATTTAGATATAACAAAGGCAATTTAGTCAAAGTTGGCACATAAAATTTCGAACTTAAAACACAATAATTAAAAATTAATTAAGAGTAAATTTCAATTTTGGTCCATTGACTATTGCACTTGTGTTAATTGCAACACTTAACTTTCAAAAATGTTAATTTAGTACCTTGACTATGCAATTCTTATCAATTTTGGTCATGCTAACTAAAATACCGGCCAAATGTCACCAAAATCTTTTAATTCATTTTAATTTTTTTAATTTATGGATAAATTAGTCATTTCTTTCTTCTTCCTTCTTCTCCGTTACGAAGGAGCTTAGTCTGAACCTTAAACGCATTCATGAGATGGGAGTCCCCAAAGTAGCCATGACAGCAATGCAACCCTTGGGATGCCTACCCATGGTAGCTTTTTCAACCGGCAACTACCCAAACTACGACCAAAACACAAACAACATTACGAGGTTTCACAATCAAATGTTAAAACAAAGGGTAGGCAAACTGAATGACCAAACCGATGGGTCACCCTTTGTTATTCTTGATCTCTAAGCTGCCTTTAGGTAAGCCTTGAACATTAAACACAACCAACATCCAGGGAAGAACTAAGAATGGAGAAGAAGAACCAAGAAGGGTGGGGAAGGAGGAAGCAGAAGGAAATGACTAATTTGCCCCTAAATTACAAAAATTAAATGAATTAAAAGGTTTCGGTGACATTTGGCCGGTAATTTGGCCGGCCTGATCAAAATTGATAAGAATTGCATAGTCAAGGTACTAAATTAACATTTTTGAAAGTTAAGTGTTACAATTAACACAAGTGCAATAGTCAGTGGACCAAAATTAAAATTTACTCATTATTTAAAATAAATTGAGTTTAAGGATAGAAAATTTGATATTTAACTCATTTCGATCATTCTCATCTCATGTCTTAGAGTGATAAATCTTGATTCGCATAAAAGTTTTGTAAGAGAATATCCGCAATTTTATTCTCAATAGATACATGATCAATTTTTAGATCCTTTTTTCTTGACACGATCTCGTATGAAATAATGTCGAATGTCTATGTGCTTCGTTCTTGAATGAAGTACTGAGTTTTGGGTAATTGCAATAGCGCTACTATTATCACAGAAAATACTAACATCTTTGAGTTAATACCCAAAATCGTCCTCGACTATAGTGGTTTTTCTCAATTTCGTCCTAAACGACTTTGGTGACCTAATATCGTCCCAGACTTTTGTGTTTCGCTCAATTTCGTCCTCCATTTGTTATTCCGTCAAATTGGTGTTAAATAAAGGGACAATTCAGTAATGTCAATATTGATCTTTCTTTACTTTCAACTTGTGAAGTGCGAAATTCCTCTGTCTTGTACGAATTACACCCAGAATTACTCCCGGACCTGCAAATCAAATTTTATATTCGCAGTTTTAGGAGTAATTCGTAAAAAAAAAGGGGATTTCGCAGTTCACATGTTTATGAGTAAAGAGATGCCAATATTAAAATTACTTAATTGTCTATTTATTTAACACCAAATGGACAGAATAACAAATGATGGACTAAATTGAGCAAAAGCACAAAGTCTGGGACAAAATTGCGCGAAACACAAAAGTCTGGGACGATATTAGGTCACCAAAGTCGTTTAGGACGAAATTGAGAAAAACCACTATAGTCGAGGACGATTTTGGGTATTAACTCTAACATCTTTGCAACCAACTCCATAATCTTTGAACTGCTACTTCATCCAAAGTATTTGTGCACAACAACTCCCTACTGAGATATATTCCGCTTAGGCTGTACTTGTAGCAATGGAGTTTTGTTTCTTACTGAACTAAGAAACTAACCTCCCCCATAAGAACTGGCACGTTTCTAAGGTACTTTTTCTATCAATTTTGCAACCTGCAAAATCTGCATCTGAAATTCCGGTTAGTTCAAAGTTACCTTCTTTTGGATACCATAATCCAACGTTGATAGTGCCTTTGAGGTAACAAATAATTTTCTTGGTTGCGAGAAAATGACTTTCTTCTAAATCAAATTTCTTGATAAGATATTTAGTGTACTTGACTTGGTTGATAAAATTCATTCCTTTAATTGCTTAACTTGCAGTCCAAGAAAGTAGTTTAGCTCACCCATCATGCTCATTTCGAATCTGTCTGCATAAGTTTAGAAAATTTCTCATATAAAGATTTATTAGTACTTCCAAGATAATATCATCAACATATATTTAGACTAATAAAATATGATTATTTTCTTGAATTCTATATAAGGTTCTGTCAACAAGGCCTTTGGTAAAATCACAACATTAAAATATTGATAGAGGATCGTACTAATCTCTAGGTGCTTGTTTTAACCCATATAATACATCTTTAGTTTATAAACCTTGTCAACTTCATCTTGTACCTCAAATCCGGGTGGTTGTTCAATATATACTTCCTCTTCAAGTAAACAATTAAAAATTCACTTTTCACGTCTATTTGGTAGACTGCGAAATTCTTGTACGCTGCGTAGACTAGAAAAATTCGAATTGCTTCAAGTCTTGCAACTTGGGCAAAAGTCTCATCAAAATATATTCCCTCTTCTTGAGAATAACCCTTTGCAACTAGCCTCGCTTTATTCTTAACAATGATGTCATCTTCGTTTGCTTTGTTTCTAAAGACCCACTTAATTCCAATGACATTGTGATCTTTTGGTCTAGGAACAAGCTCACACACATTATTTCTTTTGAATTGGTTCAGCTCTTCTTGCATGGCCTCAATCCAGCTTGGATCACCTAAAGATTGGATGGACCAGATCTAATTTAAAAAAAAATACGGTGTCATTTTCGTAATTATTAACAACTTTACTATGTAAACTTGAACACTAAAATATGCAATTTTCAGAATTTTCCAGGTTTGCACATTTAGTAATAATAGATTGCAGTTGCAAAAAATGCGAAAGTACATTGCACTTAGGGTTTCGATTTTAGAGTTTATGACTAGGTTTTTTATTTTATTTGGTTTAGTAGTTCACTTTTTACTGCTTAGCATCTAGCATTTACGATTTAGATTTAAAATTTAACTTTTTCATTCATTTTATAAAATTTACCAGGTTTGCATATTTAGTATAAGTAAATATTACTCATTATTTGAAAATTTTTAGATTTGATAATTTTTTTCAATATAGCCATATGATTAATATAATAAATTTTTTATTTTTATTATAATTAATTTCATTTATTAATAAATAATATTCATAAAATTGGGCTATATATATATATATATATATATATATATATATATATATATATATATATATATATATATATATATATATATATATATATATATGGAAGGGATCAGGTGCATTTGTTGCTTCCCGTGCGGATGTGCGGTGGATTAATGTGCGTGAGGTTTATACTTAATGTGCCCGAGATTTGTACTCAATGTGCCTGAGATTTGTACTTAATGTGCGTCATGTTAATATGCGTGAGTTTTGTACTTAATGTGCCTGAGTATTGTGTTTAATGTGCGTGAGATTTGTATTTAATGTGCGTGCGTATTTCAGAATTACGAGCTCAGAAGGGAGCAGAACAGAAACTCACGCACATTAACGCCCAAGTTTGTTGTTACTTCTTCCTTCAATTTGGCCATGGATTCTGGATTATCAGCTACCTTCAGTGCAGTTGAATGTTTATATAAATGATGCACGCATAGTAAAATTTGCACAGCAACTAAGTGTGGGTTTCTGTTGTATTATTCCCATAATTTTTAACCACCATAGCTCGCCTCCGCATCATCATCATCAGGGAGGGGGCAAATGGCTACTGGGGATGGGGAAGAAGCTGACATCAATATTTTCTGCTGCATTTTACACATTCACGCACATTAAGTACAAATCTCAGGCACATTAAGCACAACACTCACGCACATTGAGTACAAGTCTCACGCACATTAATTCACTACACATCCGCACGGAAAGCATTCACCGCACGGGAACCTTTCAATATATATATATATATATATATATATATATATATATATATATATATATATATATATATATATATATATATATGATGGTGCTCAATCTTTTTTATTCATTTAAATTTATTTCTCCTATATTTATTTAATGTATTATTTATATGTTTATATTGCCTGGATTGAAATATTTTGGTACGTAATTCATTTTAAAATTGACTAATACTTTTGGTTTATAAGTTGAATTTAGTGACACTTGTGATTTTCCAATATTGTAACTTTGTAATTAAATTTTCTTCATTTTCTTCAAGAGTTAATTGCTTTAGGACATTACTAAAAACCGTTGAAAAATATGGTTCCTAAAAAATCAGAAGTTACCTAAAGTTCTAAACCGATTAAACCGGTTCAAACCGAAAAAATAACAAAAGAAAAATATGAAAAGACAAAAATGCCCTTACTAAAAATAGGAAACACTACTGGAAATTATGGAATTTCCGACCACCTGAAAGTGATCTTAAATCAAGTTGAAAGTCTTGTTCCGACCACTTTTGGTATCCAGAAAAACCTTTGTTGCTATTTCCGACCACTTTTTACTTTCGACTTGATTTAAGATCATTTTCAGGTGGTCAGAAATTCCATAATTTTCAATAGTACGTGAAAAGTCATGAGAATGACTAAAAGTGTCCAAAAATAATAGTCTGAAATGTTAAATAGCAAAAACGATAGTCTGAGACTAAATTTGGAATTGCCACGACAATATCAGCCATTAAAACTTTTAAATCTAAGAACTGTGGGGAATATATGGAGACACATCAGCCAATATTAATTAAACATTAAAAAATAAATTAAAAGGCATGTTTAGACTAACAATTACAATTACTAAATTGAATCATATGCTTTCATACGCCAAGTTTTTAACTTTATTTTATTTATAACAAGGATATTAATATTATCTACTTGATAAAATTATAGTTACGAAAAAAAAAAAAATAATAGGAGAAGATCAGAATAATGTGAATGTGTCATATTTTGCAAAGGTGTTTTTAAAAGTGAGTGTTTGAAGAAAATGACATGAAACTGGATTAGGATTTATTTTTTTACAAAAAAAAAAAAAAAAAACATGGATAATTATTTGGAAGTACAATTTAAATATGCATGTATAAAATGCTTGAAAGTTTTCTAATAGTTTCTGAAAAATATAATTAGCATTATTTTTTAAAAAATATTTTAAAAAATATGTGAGAATATACATACATACATATATACATTCACAATATATTACTATCGTTTAATCATAATTAATTTCAAACATTAACAAAAATAATTATAAATTTGTAAAATGGAAGGAAAGTTTTACCAAAAAATATAAATTATATGCGTTTGAAAACCCAGAATGCCTCCAAGATTTCTCCAAGATATGCAAGAACCAAAGCAGTACCAAGAAGCCGAAGCAGGTTCATTCTCCATCTATTACCCTCGTCAATTTCGATGAAACGGTGCGGGAATCTTCAAGGAATGATGACACCAGTTTCATGACTCCCCCGTCCGGAGGTGCATCTCCAGCATCTTTCAACTGCGTGATGAACGAAAGAACCGAGGATCAAGGCCTCAAGAATGATCGTGAAGGAACATCAACTGCAGACGATGGCATGCAAGAAGACGATGGGGACGATCCCTACTGCCCTACCATCAAAGTTACTGAAGAGGAGAAAATACGTCTTAGGAAGCCATGGCAGAGAACCTTGATCATCCGTGTGCTGGGTCGTACAGTAGGCTTTAGTAGCCAGTTCTTCGAAGGATACCACCAGAGGCAGAGGTCATAGAGGTGGTCATCCGGGCAACTTTTCTAGGAGGGCAGCTGCTGAATCTGAACATACCCTGGTTCGAGGTTCTGGAAGAGGGCAAACGATTTCTAGAACAACTAATCAGCACGACGATCCACTCCTTGCTCCTGTATTTTTAAACAATATAAATTTGCCGAATAAGAAAAAGCCTCCTGACAAGGATAAAGCTTTGCATGCTTGCCCTTCCCAGCCTGATGAAGCCATGGAATTAGATGGCAACATGTCTTCCTCTCGCAGTTGTGAGCCGTCTGATCCCCAGCTCTTTTGAGCTTGTTTTTTCTTTTTATCATGATTGGTATCTTTTGGAACTGTCAGGGTGCGGCTTCCCGGCCTTTTCTCCGCACCTTGAAACTCTACATTAAGAATTTTAATCCCCAGCTTATCTGTCTCTTCGAGCCCAGAGTTTCTGCTCATCATGCTGATAAGATTTGCTCTTCTCTCAACTTTGATGAATGGTTTAGAATTGAAGCTTTGGGCTTCTCGGGTGGTATCTGGGTATTTTGGAAAAATGCTATCCGTATTAATATCATCTCTACTCACCCCCAATATGCAGTGTTGCAGGTGTTCGAGAATGATAATGTCCCTTGGTTTCTTTCACCCATATATGGTAGCCCTGATCATAGTCTCAGGAAGCGTTTGTTTGCGGAATTAACCCACCATAATTGCGACATCAACGACCCTTGGCTCATGGCAGGAGATTTTAACGCGGTGCTTAGCCAGGAGGAAACTAGTAACACTAATAACTTTTCCCTCTCACGTCGTGTAGGTTTTAGAGACTGGATTTTCCAAAAAGGTCTCCTCGACCTTGGTTATACTGGAACAAGATTTACATGGATGTGAGGAACGAACTCAGACTCCTTCAAAGGTGCTAGACTGGATAGAGCGCTCTGTAATGCGGACTGGAGGTTGAGGTTCCCGGATGCCACCGTGCAACATCTCCCTATAGTCCAATCTGACCATTCCCCGCTACATCTCAATACTGCGCCAATTGTGCCAAAGAGGGTTAATCCTAGGATATTTAGATTTAATGCGGCATGGATTACTCATCCCGACTTTAGAGAGATGGTTCAGAGGAATTGGGATGTGAACAAAGACGTTTTTGAAAATAAAGGTTACTGGCAGAGAATCTGGATTCCTGGAATAGGGACACGTTTGGTAACATTTTCCATAGGAAGAAACGGGTTTTGGCGAGACTTGAAGGGATCCAACGTAGCCTATGCGTTTACTGGAGATCAGATCTTCTAAGAATACAAAAGAGGTTACGCAAAGAGCTCGATGAAATCCTCTACCAAGAAGAACTTCTATGGTTCCAACGCTCCAGGGAAGAATGGATTACGTCGGGTGACCGCAATACTAGATTTTACCACATGACCACAGTGGCTCGCACATCTTCTCGTCGTCTACAAAGTCTCAAGAATGAGGATGGGGAGCTTATACATGGTGATGATCAAATCAGAGAGTATGTGAAGGAATTTTTTAGTAAATTGTTTACTGCAGATAGACAGGTTGTTATGGAATCTGGGCGCTTTCCAGAAGTTACTAATGCAGAATGGGAGAAACTGAACTTGCCATTCACACCAGGAGATATAAGACAAGCGTTATTTGACATGCCCGCTTTTAAGGCGCCAGGGCCAGACGGCTACCACGCAGGATTCTACCAACAGGTATCGAGTATTGTTGGTAATTCAATCACTAAATTTTCTCTTGATTTTTTCAGGAATGGTACTCTTCCGGTAGGCTGCAATGATACTATTATATCTCTCGTTCCCAAGGTGGAAAATCCAGAATCTACAAAGCATTTCAGACCAATTGGCTTATGTAACGTTCTGTACAAAGTAATCACTAAAGCAATGACTACTAGGCTTAAAGTGATTTCACAGAAGGTGGTAGGGCCTCACCAAACTAGCTTTGTGCCTGGGAGACAAATTTCGGATAACATCCTACTCTACCAGGAAGTGTTGAATTCAATGCGCACAAAACAAGGCAAAAAAGGTTGGATGGTTCTCAAGATAGATTTGGAGAAAGCTTATGATAGACTCTCTTGGGTTTTTTTGCATGATACTCTTCAGGACATTGGGCTGAATCCAACATGGATCAGGAACATTGACTGCTGCGTTCGGACGGCCGGAATGGCTGTATCTTGGGAAGGGGAGTGTTCGGACTGGTTCCTTCCTAGTCATGGTATTAGGCAAGGTGATCCTATCTCACCTTTGCTGTTTGTTCTTTGCATTGAGCGGCTTAGTCACCTTATCGAATATTACATTGGCCTAAACAAGTGGAAGGGAATTAAGATTGGCAGAAACGGCCCATGTTTGTCTGATCTGTTTTTCACCGATGATATGGTGCTCTTTGGCGAAGCTACAATCGAGCAAATGTTGGTGATAAAGGAATGCTTAGACCGATTCTGTTCAGGGTCGGACCAAAAGGTTAATGTGCAAAAATCATCTATATTTTTTTCTAAGAATACAGACTCTGAGCTTCAGGCAGCGATCACAAGGTTAGCAGGAATGCAGAAAATAGACGATCTCGGGAAATACTTGGGGGTTCCCTCCATCCACGGGAGGCTCAAGCATGATTTATTTGCAAATATACTCAACCGGGTTCAGAGCAGGCTTGCAGGTTGGAAATCCCACACTCTTTCGATGGCAGGTCGTCAAGTATTGATCCAATCAGTTCTCTCTGCCATCCCAACATACAGTATGCAAACTATGCCAAATTTCCTATGGGGTTCAGTAGATGGCGCGCGAGAGAAGATGTAATCTGATTAGCTGGGAGAAGGTAACCACCCCAAAAAGGCTTGGGGGTCTGGGTATCCGCAGGCTAGAGCATATGAACTCTGCATTTCTTGCAAAGTTGGGTTGGAAACTTTTAAACGATGACAATTCTTTATGGTTTCGTGTCATTAAGGCTAAGTATGCTCCGAAGGTGAAGGATAAACAACTTGGAAACCAAAGGCAAACATGTCACCAGCTTGGAAAGGTATTTCCAATTCTACTGCTATCCTCTCCAAAAGAATAAGGAAGGTGGTCAAAAATGGTGCAACAACCTTATTTTGGCTCGATTGGTGGATTCGCAGTCGTCCTCTCAAGGAGGAAGCCATCTGTATGATTCCTTCGTCTGAGATATTTGCTTCAGTTCAAGATTATTGGGACCAAATCTCAGGTTGGAAGTGGAATAAGATCGACGGATTTCTTTCTGATTCTAATGTTAACCAGTTGAGAGCATTTGTTGTTCACACGAAGATTGAGGATGGGGATGGTATAGCCTGGGGCAAAGGGGCTCTTAATCATTTCTCAATCAAAGAAGCGTATGATATAGCAGCTGGTTTCGATACCAAACCATCTGTCAGTATCTGGAATAGCATTTGGAAACTAAAGGTTCCAAATCGCATCTGCATTTTCCTATGGCTGGCTAGGCACGATAGAATTATGTCCAACCTTAACAGAGCTAGAAGGGGCTTTACAACGGATGTCCATGGCTGGAAGTGCGAGAATTCAATCGAGGACATTAGCCATATCTTGCGTGACTGCTCCAAAGCCCAAGAAGTGTGGGCAGATCTTCCTTACTTCGGCCTAATTAATAACAGAAGGCAGTCGTTTAACAGGTGGTTTGATGAAGGCCTAATGGGTAATGCCCATCCGGATCGCAGTGTTATTTTCGCCATCACATTATGGTGGTTATGGAAATGGAGAAACGAAGCTGTCTTTAGTCAGAAGGATCTGCCTAAGAGCCAGAAAGTACATTGGATAATGAACCAAGTTCAGCAAATCAATAATGCCTTTTCAAGAGCCAAATCAGCAGGTCGTCTTCGTTTGGATACATCCTGGAATTTAATTAGCTGGAGTAAACCACCTCCGGAGTGGATTAAGGTGAACACGGATGGGGCATGCAACCATTCTCGCATTCAAGGTGGTTGTGGAGGTGTCATTAGAGATGAGGATGGCGCTTGGATTACAGGTTTCACCTACGGTCTCGGTCCCTCAAGCATAGAAGAGGCGAAACTGCGCGGCCTGCTCAAAGGAATCCAGATGGCTAGACACCTTGGCTCCAAACGTGTAATTTTTGAAGTGGATTCCATGGATGTAGTTAATGCAGTCTCCAAAGGCAGACCTTTCAATAGCCAAGCAGATGCAATGGTTCTGACTTGCAAACCTGAACTCACCTTCTTTGATGGTTGGCGTTTGGATCATGTAATGAGGGAGCAGAACGCTGTAGCTGACTGTATGGCTAAAGTAGCTTTAAATTGCCCGCAATGAGCTTGTGCTCACGGCCAACCCCTGACTTTGTTCTTCCCCTCTTTGAAACCGACTTAGCCTCTATCCCGGTTTGGCGGCAAGTAGTTAGCCATCCAGAAATGTAATTGGGTAGCCCCCTTCCTATTTGATCCAAAAAATATATATATAAATTATATTTAGTACTTCATTTATCCTATTTTATTTATTTGGTTTGATTAATAATACTTCCACTGAAATTATTTACTATTTTATTTTTCATAATATTAAGTTTAGTATTATTATATAAAATTTAGACCAGGACTATGTGGTCTAATGGTATCCGGGTTGGACTTCCATTTGGAAAATTATGAGTTCGAGCCTCAGTGGAGTGTTTTAGTAGGTTGAGAAAGTATAAAATTTAGAGTTAATTCCAAGAATAGGCCTTTGACTTTTACTAAAATTAGTCTGTTAACTATTCATATTGTTCTAATTTTGGTTCTTCTGTTAAATCTCAGTTAATTGAGGGTTAAATATGAGGGCAAGAATGTAAAATCAAATCTTTTACCCTTTTCTTCTCCATTTCTTCTCCCTCCCCATTGCTGCAAAACAATTTCTTGTTGCCGGGGACTGGCGGCGAGAATAGAATGCACCGTGGATGCTTGTTTGACTATTCTTGACAGATAAACCTTTTGAAATCTAACTTTACTATATAAATAATAGTAATAATTTATTTAATGGAATCCAAAGATCTCCCTCTTTTTGTTTTTGTTTTTGTCCTTTTTTTTTTTTTTTGTTTTGGCTCTTCGAAAATCCCCACTTTCCTCTCTCCTCGCATATTTCTTCTACTCTTGTAATGGCAACCTACCTCGATCTAGCTTGTGACCTCCATATATATCATCAAAGCCGCTTCAAATTTTAGAGTGAAAAGAATGAGATAGAATGATTAATTCCTTTGTTTCATCTAGTATTGCATTCAAAAAAAAAAAAAAAAAAATTCATCTTTGAATTTAACATTAAGAAAAGTATTACATTTTAACTAAAAAGTATTACATGTCTCACACAAAGCTTACTCAAAAATTAAATAGATCCCGTCGTTAAATATTGAAAATGTTTCACTTTTAATCCCTCATAAGTTTAAAATGGCAATTTTAGAATTAATTATTACACATTTTTAATAGCTAGAAATTAAATTTTGCTGATTTTAATTTTAAGAATTAAAAATAGTATATATTTACTGCAGTTAGTCGCCATTATCCCACTAAATACAATTTTTCTCTATTTTCTAGTGAATGTACATGAATTATGGTTGTATTCAGAGACGAGAATGAATATAATGAACGAAAATTTGGATGGTGTATTCTCTCCCTCTCTCAACTTTTCCATTTGCCATTTTATGTATCATTCTTTACATACAAATATATCACTACCTAGTCATAGAACTTGCAATCAAATTGTACCGTCACTACTAGAAATTATGGAATTTTCGACCACCTGAAAGTGATCTTAAATCAAGTCGAAAGCCTTGTTCCGGCCACTTTTGGTATTCGGAAAAACCTTTGTTGCTATTTCTGACAACTTTTTGGTATCAATTTGATTTAAGATCACTTTCAGGTGGTCGGAAATTCTATAATTTTCAGTAATGCGTCCCGGAGAGCAGAGCTAGAGTAGGCTGAAATTACAATACGTTATCAGCACAAATTGTAGCCATACTTCCGGGTAAACGGTACGCTGGGTTCTTTTCCAATATATTTTATTTTCCCAAAATTGTATATGTGCCTGTGTGTGTATATGCATGCAAAAGGTGTTTCCGAGTGATAGTATATGTGCCTGTGTGTATACGATATCATATATTTATATGCATGAAAATATGTATTGTACGAACACTAATTTGATTCGATCAGCAGGTTACGAATATGTTTTTTGAGTGGATTCTAAAATTCTACAAAAGGGACTGGATTTACTGATAGTTATGATATATATCATAGATCTATTTATATGCAAGTAGGATATATGAGCAACAATTGCATATACAAAATCATTGTTATTTGTTTGTCTGGTTACCTGCCTTAAAATCATACCTTCTGCTAGTCTTTAAGCTTTTGATATGTGAATTGAGAATCTGAGATGATATGATATTCCAATATGAACTTTGCTTGGCATGATTATATGGACTATCATTCAAAGTATGCAGAACTTTAAAGTTGTATCATGAAAACAATTTTTTCCAGCTTGCTGGAAAATAGCACAGAACCTGGATACCAGCCATGATAATTAAGTCATCAGACCTACAGCATTTGAAATCTAATTAAATATATAGTGTGATATCAAATCTGTTTGGTTTTGTCAATTTTTCTTTTAGCTTATTCGCAAAAAAAAAAAAAAATACTTTTTCTCATTAATGTCACCTATTGCCTAGCATGTGTAATTTGTGTAAAAAAATTATATATCTTTGTAGATCATGTCTTCCATTGCAAACATGAGTTCACTAAGCTTGCCCTTGACGATAGCAACTATCTGATTTGGGCGCTAGATATTGAAATATATCTGACATCCAAGGAATTGAGCCAAATCATTGTTGATAACTGTACTCACAGAGCACTAACGCCCAGAAGGCACAAGCTCTTATTTTTCTAAGTTACCACTTGAACCACGACTTTAAAAATGAGTATCTGACAGAAAAAAAAAGAACCCCTAGTGTTGGAAGTCTCTAAAGGACTGTTTCGATCAGCAGTCATCAATTGTCCTCCCCCAAGCACAATTTGACTGGCTGAACCTCAAGTTCCAAGATTACAAGTCATTACTATAATTCAGTCCTGCATAGAATTGTCTCACAACTGAAGCACTGCAAACATGAAGTTTCAGAGACTTGATTTAATTGAAAAGACTTTGTTAACTTTCATGCAAGTAATATTGTATTTCAGCAGTAGTACAGGGCATAGAATTATCATCAACATTTTGAGCTGATTTCAACACTCCTTGTTGTTGAGAAACACAACCAGTTGTTGATGAAGAACCATAATGCCCGACCGATTTGTTCTGCACCATTACCTGAAGCACATAATATTGCCTAGGAGACTAACTGAGGAAGGGGTCGGGGTGGTAGGTGTGGTCGAGGTAACCGCGATGTTAGAGGTCAAGGTAACAACAACAGCTTAGGCCCAAAACAAGAAACAGGGTGATTAAGGGTCATCGAGACAAAATTTTAGCCAAAAGCAGATTTGCTATCAGTGTGGATGTGAAGGTCATTGGTCTTGTAAGTGCCGCACACCTATGCATTTGGTTGAAGCATATTAGAGGACGAAGAATAAAGATGACAAGCAATGGTCATAGAATGAATCTCATCATGTCAATAGTGGTGGTGTTGGTGGTGGTCTCGAAGTTTAATTGAGCTTGAGGATTATGGTGATCATTTATGGATGTTTTTGTTTTCTAGTATTTTATGGATATTTCTTTTGTTTTCTGGCATTTTATAGAATTTTTTTTTTTTTGTTTTGAGTTAGTGAAAATATATATTCCTTTTATTTTAATGTCATGATTGAATATTTTGGCGTGTTCACATAACAACATCAAGAATTGTATTATTGTCAACACAATGGAGCATGAATTGACATTGTGCTTGGTGGATAGTGCAACTACACATACTATCCTTACATATGGAAGGTTTTTCCATACCCTGACCAAGATGGATAGTAATATCACAACGATTGCCCGTGGCGAGGTACCGATAGTGGGCTTTGGGAATCAAAGTGGAGCATCTTTTACCTTATGTCCATACTCAGAATGGTCTAGCCGAATCTTTAATTAAGCATATTTAATTGATTGCTAGACCATTATTACAGAAGTCCAGCTTACCAGTTTCTTGTTGGGGACACGCAGTATTGCATGCTGAAGCTTTAACTCAACTTCAACCAAGTGCATATCATGAGTATTCCCCCTTACAAGTTGTACGTGGCATTGAACCAAACATTTCCCATCTGCGTGTTTATAGTTGTGTAGTTTACATCCCAATACCACCTACACATCGTACCTCCATGGGCCAGCAATGAAGGCTGGGTATTTATGTTGGTTATGAATGTCCCCCTATCATTAAATACCTAGAGCCCATGACATAAGATTAGTTTACTGTGAGGTATGCTGACTGCATTTTTTTATGATGATCATTTCCCAATATTAGGGGGAGATAAAAGTACATATTTAACAAAATGTCGAGAAATTTCATGGGATTAAAAAGATCTTCACTATCTAGATCCACGTACTAGTCAAATTGAACTGGAAGTTTAGAAGATTATTAATTTGCAGAATTTAGAAAATTGCCTGCCATATTCTTTCACTGATTATAGAGGAGTGACTAGATCCCACATTCCTGTTGAGAATACTCCTTTGAGAGTTGATGTCCCCGGGGTACCGAGTGTACTCGCTGACACTTCTCATCGCCAGAAGCATGGTAGACCAGTCGGTGAAAAAGATTTAAATCCACGAAAAACTAGAATAAGTAAAATGTCTCAGTCGCTCCAAAAAGCTTTTAACCGTCCTGAAGACGGAGCACACAGTGAACATGCACGTGCTCCATGTAATACTAACACTGGGGAGACGGAGCATCCAGATCAGAATATTATGCGAAATGACAATGATTTGGTTTATGTAAATATAGAAACTGCCATAAACTTTGTTAATATAGGAGAAACTCATAACAGAGATTTGGCAGTCATCGACGACACATTTACCTGGCGATTGCCTCTAATATATCACGTGATAATCTTGATCTAGAACCAAAATCAATAATAGAGTGCTAGAAGCGCCTTGACTGGTCAAAATGGAAAGAGCCAATTGAGGTAGAGCTTAACTCACTTAATAAAAGCAAAGTGTTCGGTCCCATCGTGCTTAACCCGAGAGGTGTGATCCCAGTAGGATCCAAGTGGGTGTTCATACGGAAGAGGAATGAAAACAATGAGGTGGTTAGATATCAAGCGAGATTGGTTACTCAAGGGTTTACGTAGAGGCCCGAAATTAATTGTGAGCATACATATTCTCCTGTCATTGATGGCACATCGTTCCGTTATTTAATCTCACTGGCAATAAAACTGAATCTAGATAGGCAGTTGATGGATGTAGTGATCGCGTATCTAAATGGGTCAGTAGATGTTGATATATACATGAGAATACTCGAAGGCATAGAAAACCCAATTGTGAGGGAGAAAAGGGATCCTAACATGTATAGTATCAAACTTTATAAATCATTATATGGTTGAAGCAATCAGGCAGAATGTGGTATAATCGATTAAGTGAATTCCTCCTGATGAAGGGATATGTAAATAAAGATATTTGCTCGTGTATCTTCATTAAGAAGTCATCTCATAGATTTTGCATTATCTCTATCTATGTTGATGACATAAACATTGTTGGGACACACAAGGATCTTGTGGAAGCATGTTCATGCTTAAAATTGGAATTTGAAATGAAAGACTAGGGAAAGACCAAGTTTTGTCTCGGCCTGTAGATCGAGCATCTCCCTAATGAAATTTTTGTACACCAGTCAAATTATACAAATAAACTCTTGGAGAAATTTTATATGGATAAATCACATCCCCTTAGTAACTCCAATGGTGGTTCGGTCCCTTGAAATGGACAAAGACCCATTTTGGCCTAAAGAGGAGGGTGAGGATGTGCTAGGACCTGAAGTATAATATTTAAGTGCTATAGGTGTTTTACTCTATCTAGCTAACTGCACTAGACTAGATATTGCTTTTACAGTAAATTTACTTGCTGGATTTAGTGCCTCCCCAATCCGAAGACATTGGAAAGGGGTAAAGCATATCCTTAGATATCTCCAAGGTACAAAAGACCCCGGTCTCTAGTTTTGAGAGTAATCAGGATACCTCATTGGTTGGTTAGTAAGATGTTGGCTATTGATAAGTATTATTTTTATTAATTTAGTTTAACTTTTTATAATTAATAAGTAGTGTTTTATTAGTTAACTAGTAATTGTCCCGTGCGATGCACGGATAATATTTATAGACTATTAAGTTAAGTTAATTGAATATTAACATAAGAATCGTTTATGAGAAAGTTTTACTTAAAAGATAAAAATGCATAAGTTCTACTAAAGTATCACATAGAAATCAAATTAGTATAACAAATACATCAAATTATATCGTGCACCGCGATGCATAATCGATTATGTATCGCGGATCAAAACAACATTGTTTTGTTTAATGAAAAGAAATGACATATGTTTCCCGCCGTTCCGCACTCTTCCGCAAAAAGTAATTCTGTTATTCAGTTTCATTTTGTATACACTGTAGTTTCGGTTCAACACAACTACAGTTTCATTTCCATATAACTACAGTTTCATTTGGTATTTATAGACTCAAATATGTGAAAATGTTATTTAATTTTATTTTATATACACTCTAGTTTTATTAAAACACAACTACATGATCATTTTGATATAATTACAGCTCCATTGTACAATATACACTGAAATATGTGAAATGTTATTCAGTTTCATTTTATATACACTGCAGTTTCATTTCACCACAACTACAGTATCATTTTGATATAACTGAAGTTTCATTTGATAATATAAAAATAATACGTGAGGCAATGTCGGTTTAGATATACTGTAGTGTCAGTTGGTTATTAACATATACAAAATGTGCGCTCCGTTAAAAGTAACGGCGCTCCGTTAAAAGTAACGGCGCGCCGTTTCTTTACTTAAAGAAACGACGCCGTTTTAACTGCGGTGCGTACAAATACTGCACATGGCCGTCTCTTCTAAAAAAAAAAAATACATAATTCGTTTTAAGAAAATATATTAATATTATTATTAATCCTAATATATTGATATAATAATAATAATAATAATAATAATAATAATAATAATAATAATAATAATAATAATAATAATAATAATAATAATAATTATTATTATTATTATTATTATTATTATTATTATTATTATTATTATTATTATTATTATTATTATTATTATTATTATTATTATTATTATTATTATTATTATTATTATTATTATTATTATTATTATTATATAGCTTAGTCCACGTATCTACTACTTATATACTATTAATATTAATATATTAAACATAGTATACTAATTTGTTCAAAATATTAATTTGAACATAGTATTAATATTAATATATTAACACACTAATAATAGAATAATATTATTATTGCTTGTTATGGAAATTTACACACATAATATAGTTATTAATATATTAATTAACACACAAATAATTTAACATTATTATTGCTTAGTAAATCAAATTTACGAAAATACCCTCACAGTCCTCTAATATCTAAATTGGCAATTTTACACGGCTACTGACTCCATTTCCAGAACTTTCTCGATGTCTTCTTCGGTGTGCTAGAGGTTCTACACAAGGTCATACCATCTACTATTTTACCTAGCAAATTCGTTTGTATACTTCAGCTGGTAGATGATCCTATGGCGGGTTCTTCTTCTTAGCGATTTTATGTCCGTATGGCCTACTTTGTCTATTTCTACAATCCCCATTTTAGATCTGTACATTCTAGCCGTATTTGTCAATTTCATAGTTAAATTTCCTATTCTGGTAAGTTTTCTAGTATATCTCTCACTTAATTTCAATTTTATCGTACAATTCTTAAGAAATTGAGTAGATACAGTGAACCCTAACTATTAAGGGTTTGTTTACTTACTAAGTCGCATTAAAGTATATATTTGATGAAATCCTTCATTCTAGATCACATGCATGACGGTTTTTACATCAAATTTTGTATTCTTATGTTAGTATCTGCATTATCTTGTAATCTATTGGGTGGATTAGCAGTTCTAAAGTCAAATTTGAAGCAAAATACTTTCATTTTGTTGTTTGAATTTTTTTTTATAAGTAAACTTTCTATTTAACAAATGGGTTTAAATGATTCTGTTCCTTGATTCAAAAAAATTTCATCTCTATTCTGAACATGTAGGCTATTACTAAGACCCATCTTAATTTGTGTTTACAGTAGGTATGCTATGTCTTTGTGTATTTCTCTGCTTACTACCCCTTATATAACACGATTTTTCTAGATTTTTTGCCCTGTATCTAAACATTTTAGTTTGCCTTATACGTTGTTTTGTGATTCATTGCTATGTTATCTATGCAGTGCTCTATGGTTTTGGTTTCTGAAGAGGGTAATCCATATAACAGTTTGTTGTTGTGTTCGCAGGCATATGAGACGTATGGTTTATAGTAACATCAGCCTTCTGGTTGGATTCGTATTACATGTATTTAACAATAACATATATGTAAAATGATAAACTGTACACATCGGTCCCTAATATTAAAGAGTTGGTACCATTGTTCTGTAAGTTGTTTCCTTTTCCTTCCTATCACAGCTGATTTTGTAAATTGTGTTTTTTTATGTATTATCATTAACCTCAATGCTCCTTTTATAGTTTGATGGTATGTAGTTAGTATTTTGATTTGTCCTATAGAGCTTAATTATTGTTTTGAGTGAACTATTGCAGGAAATAACCGTAAAGGGAATTCTTACACTGCAAAAGTAAGTTTTCAATTTTTTTTTTGATTTTTTAACTTTAATTTGATGGTATGTAGTTAGTATTTTGTTTTGTCCTATAGAGCTTAATTATTGTTTTGAGTGAACTATTGCAGGAAATAACTGTAAAGGGAATTCTTACACTGCAAAAGTAAGTTTTCATTTATTGCAATTAGGTAAGTTATTAATACGTAAATTAGAGTTAATATACTGTTTTTACTATGCCTTTTGAATCACAAAGTTAAATTTCACATTGTGAAATTTTGATATTCAGAGATTTGAAATACATGAACAATGTTCTGACTTGAAATGTATTCATTTTTTGTTATAAGTACAGCTAAATAAACCACCCATGTTGCATCTGTTTACTTGATTTCCAGCTCTGTATTCCTTGCCACTTGTGAATATCCAGATTGCAATGCCTTGCTATAATTACCTACAATGTCTTGTCCTTAAATTTGGGTAGCATACTTTAGCATACTTTGAAACCAAACAATTCATTTCTGTGAAACCAAGATCCAGTTAAATTATGTTCTTTACATTGTATTTGAAGTAAGTTTTACCCAAGTTCTAAAAATTAATGCTATGGGAGGTAATGTTGAGGAGGATAGTTAATTACACTTACAAATTTAATGTAGTACAGTAAAAAATACAAACATTTGTAACTAAGTGTGAAACTACAATGCATCTAAATATTAAAACAAACAAAATATTGTAACCAGCAGTTTTATTCTGATGTAAAATTAGGATTACATTACATTTATATTCTTAACAACAAAAACTATAACTCTTTACCTTGATCTATGTTACTTCCATTGTCTGTGAGCAACCCACAACCATACAATAACAAATCTGGGTTTTCTTTCAAAGATGTGAAAGACCTACTGTTGGTGCAACACATATGCATTAAGAAATATTTTTAGAAATTAATAGTGCATATATACATACCTCTATGGTTTTGGTTTCTGAAGAGGGTAATCCATATAACAGTTTGTTGTTGTTGTGTTCGCAGGCATATGAGACGTATGGTTTACAGTAACATCAGCCTTCTGGTTGGATTCGTATTACATGTATTTAACAATAACATATATGCAAAATGATAAACTGTACACATCGGTCCCTAATATTAAAGAAAAGATGAAGAGTTGGTACCATTGTTCTGAAGGTTATTTCCTTTTCCTTCCTATCACAGCTGATTTTGTAAATTGCGTTTTTTATGTATTATCATTAACCTCAATTATGGGCAGATTTGAAGTATTGGAAGAAGGCATCAAGTATTACTCCACACTGCATGTGTTCCTAGATTTTTAATATTTCATATACAGTAATAAATAGATATATATGAATTTCCTTACAAATAATTTTATAAGAGCTATCAGACTAACCTTGACAGTAAGGCTGTGTAATAAGATTTAAGCTTATTACCTGCAGGCGTGTAAACTTATACCTATATCCAAGAAAACAATCTTTCAAGGTAAGATCAAAACTTATCCTTCATTCTGGATCACTGCAAATATGGACACCAAGTACATCATTAGGCTTTTATTACTCAAGTTCAGTCTGTAATATTTTCTGATTGATTTTTGTTCATTTATTTAATTTTCAAATTAAATATAATTAACATTCACTGCTTGCAAATGATGATAATACAGTTTGATGCATCATTTTTTTCAAAACAGCTCAAATATTTTCTGAGTACAATATAGCTTTTTTTTTTTTTTTTTTTTTTTTTTAAAAAAAAGACTAAATTAAGAGAACTCACTTTACTCCTTCAAGCTTAACATTGAGAATGACTTTGTCCTTTGAAGTTTGTGTTGATTAGAACTCATCCAGAAGGCTTCTCTTTACAACTAAATTATCACGCACAGCATCTTGGTTGCCAGCAACACCAACCGCAAGAGGACTTTTCCCTTCATCACTCTCGGCAAATTCCTAAGAGAATAACCATTGGGTACATGATGTATGAGAGATATTTTTGGAAGGGATTTGTTGTTCAGCAACGTGCGGATAAATGCATAGGCCTTTGTCTATTACCGGCCTTATTTATATAGTGGTTGAGGATCAGATGCGTAGGATACTCAAGGTCGTCATCTGATACGTTGCATCGGAGATATGAAGCTAGTTTTTAAATCCCTATTGAGTATTTAACACCATTGTTATGCCCTTTTAGATTTTTAATATAATATATTAAATATTAACTATTGTAACAACAATGTAATTAATATTGTGTTGCGCCTTTTTGTATTATTTGTATTCTATTAGTTCTAGAGTTCTAGAGTTCTACTACCATCGGCAAAGTAGAAGACTGTATCAATTAGGACTGATCGTATTTTGAAACGGCGCATTAATTATATTTGTTTATTATGAATAACTATAATTAGTAGACAAATCCGAAATTGTTCCTTATTGCGCCAATCTGAACAACAATTAGGCGGGAACCATAGGGTTCTGCTTTAATATAATAGAAGATGTATATGTTTTTTATTATTAATGTTTGTTTTTAGTTATTCTTAAATAAATAAGGTAATAGGCTTTTTATTATTACTTTTAGTATTTTGGGTTTCTTTATCCATATTACGGAATAGTAATATTATTTTAACAGGCCCATTATCTTGAGTCTTGACCCAAACAAGCTAATCCCATTTCACAAAATAAGCTCATGTCCAGCATGCTACGAACGGGTCGAGGAAGAGTAGACGAAGAGAAATTGATGGATCGCAGAGTTCTGATCGGAGTTTCATTCGGACATTGCGAGCGACTCTAATGGTAGAGGAAAAAGTCAGTCTTGAACATCGCGAGCTGAGGCAATATAAATAGATGGAGATTCTGAAGAAGAAAATCAATTCACCCCGGATCAATTCCGGAGGCGATAAAAGCAAAGATCAATTGGTCCCGGACCAATTCCGGAGGGGGAGAATTAGTTTCCAGCAGCTTTGAATTTCCGGCCGTGGTCAGGGCTAATCTGGACGACAAATTATTTCCGGCAACGACTTTGTCATCTCGGTCGGCGTTAATTCAATTTTGGCAGCATCTTGGCATAAGAATTTCTACCTGTTCTTTAATTTGTTAATTCTTTGTTTTATTGGATTCGCCTAAATATTTTACAGTTCAGTAGTACTTTGCTAATTGTAATTGATTTTAGCATTTTGCAAACTTCAAGTTTTAGAATTCATTGGCATTTTTATATTGTTATTTTATTTTAGTTTATAAAATCAAGATTTCCACTTTGACTTGTCTACATAGGGAATCTTGTTGTTTCATCTGGGCTCTAATACTTATTAGAGTTTAAAATGCAGAATAGTAATGGTTATTCATTCACGACCTTGGGCTTTTCCATTTTGAATGATAATTACTTGCTTAGCATCTTTTAGTTGTGGTTTAATTATTTTGGCATTTATATTAGCCTTCGTTTATTCTGAGCATTTTCGTTTTAAGTAATTTTAATTTTAAGTTATTTAAATTGCTTAGTATCAATTCCTTGTGGGTTCGACTCTTGCCCTTAGCACACTATTACTTCAACTGACTCGTGCACTTGCGAGGACACATTAAAATTGTCCATCAGCTATATGTCTGACCCTCAAAATGCCAAATCACATACTAGTTATGTTTTCCTTTGTGGAGGTACAACTATATGTTGGAGGTCAATTAAGAAGACCCTAGTTGCTACCTCATCTAATCACTCAGAAATCATTGCTTTATATAAGGCCTCGCGAGGATGTGTATGGCTGAGTTCGTTGATACATCATATCCATAATTCGTGGTTGATACATCATATCCATAGTTCGTGTGGTATAGCGAACGGAGTTGACAACCCCACTGTCCTGTATGAGGACAATGTTGCATGTGTTGCACAAATGAGTAAACACATTGCGCCTAAGTTCTTTTACACGCATGAACTCCAAAAGAGTGGTGAAATCATTGTTGAAAAGATTCGCTCTAGTGATAATCTGGCAGATTTGTTCACTAAATCCCTGCCTACGTCAACTTTCGAAAAATATGTTCACAAAATTGGAATGCGTAAGCTTGGAAGGCTATTGTCTTCATGGGAGCGACAACATCTAGGCACTCATGAATATACATACATGAAAATCCTGAAAAGTATGCCCTAAAGGCTTATAGTTGTACTCTTTTTCCTTTAGCTCAGTTTTTCTTCCATTGAGTTTTTTTCTTAGGCAAAAGGTTTTTAATGAGGCAATTGGTGTAACATATTATGTTACATACTCTGTGTATTCTTTTCCTTAACTACGTTTTTCTCACAGGGTTTTTCTAGCAGGATTTTTAACGAGGTCTGAGTATGATTTGATAATGGCCAAGGGGAAGTGTTATAAATAATTACGAGTATATATTTATTGTAGTTAGTGGCCATTATCCCACTAAATATAGTTTTCCCCTATTTCCTAGTGAATGTAAAGGAATTATGGTTGTATTCAGAGATAGAGCAGAGAATGAATGAATGAAAATTTGGATGGTGTATTCTCTTTCTCTCTCTCTCTGAGCTTTTTCATTTTGCATTTTGCATATCATTCTTTACATTCAGATATATCACTACCTAGGCATACAACTTGCAATTAAAGCGTTACCATCCCGGGAAGGAGAGCTAGAGTAGGCCGAAATCACAATAAAAATATTATAATTAAGAAAACAAATGGTATATCTGTGGCTCTCTCTCAAATGGGAGGTCACATGTTCGAACTCCAGTGAGGGCATTGACTCTTTGTACTTCAATAGGTTGATAAAGTATGTATGGACAGATACTATATTGTAATATAGTCAGTAGTATTGAAAAAAGATATAATACTGGAAAACATTTTAAGTGAGTTTTGTTGGGTGACGAGAGAAACTCGTAGCCACAATCCAGGTGTGCACTGGGTACGTTGCCCCAAACTCAAGGACGGAACTATGTACTATGTGTAGGGGGCCTTACCCCCCCCCCCCCACCCCCACCCCCCAAAAAAATAGTATTAATATATATATATATATATATATATATATATATATATATATATATATATATATATATATATATTTGGCCCCTCCTAGTCTAGTAGAGTAGTAATAGCCTAGTATAGTAGTGTAGTACCATTGAGCCTCACAAAACAAATATTTTTTCTTCTGAAACCCCCAAGGCCCCAACAAATGTTGTCTTCCATTCTTCCACTCTTAGCTTTCGGTTTCATCTTCCTCAATCAACTATTCTTCTTCTCTTCAACAATGAATATGGTAATTTTTTTTTTCATTTGTTTTGAAGCTTTAAATAATTACTTTGTAAATTTGTATTATTATATATTTTGTGGAAGAGTACATTTATTATTAACTCCAATGTTCAAAGTTTATTTTCTTTAAGTTTATGCTTTTAGTTTTCTTCAATTAATGGCTAACATCAAACTAGTCGAGTAGGAAAGGTTGAGAAACACATTGAGAATTCATATTAAATAGCTGAGTGCGTTAGTCTATATACTAATACAATATAATAATTTCAAACAACAAAAATGAATTTAATTTGGTTGGCAAAAAAAAAAAAGAAAACAATTCAAAAATGTAAAACAGAAGTGAGAAGAAAGAAATTAAAGAAAAAGTAATGTTGTGGTCCTTGTGGAAGACATAATTTAAATAAATGAATTGAATGAATATACTATACTAATGAAATTAAATATTGTATATTTGTATCATATTAGTCTTAAAGTGTTTTGTCCTCATTTGTTTTATGTCATTACTTATATGTTTAAATGTTGAATTGACTTGGTTAGTTTAAATATTTAATTTACTTACCAAAATATTAATATTGTGATTAATTGTGAACATAGGAATTGAAGATTGAGCTATAATGAAAAGGACACAAAAAATTGATACTTTTTTTAAAAGAAAGAATTCTGAAGATTCATCATCTCAAGTAAATCCATCTACAAGTGTTGATCAATTGAATTCTGAAAGTCGTCCTGAAAAATCTCAAAGAATTGAAATAAATGAGAAGGTAGACATTCAAGCATTAGAACGTGATCCGGGATTGCGACTACCAATATGGATGTGCCCCGTTGACAAACGTGATGAAGTTAGGAGAGCTTATATCAAGGTCTGCCCATATCAATGTTTGCTTTCAAAGTATCCAAAATCTGGAGAAAAGCATCCTCGTAGTTTTCAAGCATCTTGGTTTAAATTATTCCCTTCTTGGTTAGAATATTCTCTTAGTAAAGATGTAGCATTTTGTCTACCATGTTATTTATTTCATACTCAAGATGGGCCTTCCGGATTGCATGCTTTTACTACCAATGGTTTTCGTTCATGGAAGAAAGTTAGAGATGGAAAAAATTGCTCATTTTTAGCACATATTGGAAAAGATCTCACCTCTCCTCATCGAAATGCTGAGAAAGCTTGCGCAGATCTCATGAACCAACAATCACATATTGCACAACATATTGAGAAATTCACATCTGAAGAAGTAGTTGAAAATAGACTTCATTTGAGAACTTCAATAGAGGCAACGAGATGGCTTGCATTTCAAGGATGTTCTTTTAGAGGTGATGATGAGTTAATAACATCAACAAATCGTAGAAACTTTTTAGAGTTATTGAGTTTCATTGCCTCTTTTAATGATGAAGTAACAAAAGTTCTTGATAAAGCTCCACGAAATGCAACATATACATCACCAACAATACAAAAACAAATTTTGCAAGTGTTGGCAACTAAAGTAAAAAAGCGCTATCTGAGAAGAAATTGGTGATGCAAAATTTTGTATCATTGTTGATGAAGCTCGAGATGAATCAAAGAAGGAACAAATGTCAATTGTCTTGAGATTTGTTGATAGAGATGGCTTTATACAAGAGCGATTCTTTGGAGTTGTTCATGTTAAGGACACTATTGCATCAACATTGAAAGAAGATATCTTTTCTATCTTATCTCGTCATAATATTCGAGGACAAGGTTATGATAGTGCAAGTAACATGCGTGGAGAGTGGAATGGATTGAAAGCTTTAATCTTGGATAAATGTCCTTATGCTTATTATGTTCATTGTTTTGCGCATCGATTGCAATTGGCATTAGTAGCTTCATCAAAAGAAGTCATCCATGTCGATCACTTTTTCACTAAGTTGAACTCCATTATTAATGTTGTTGGAGCTTCATGTAAGCGCAATGACCAGTTGAAAGCTGCTCATGCCTCAAATATTGCTCATTTGCTTAATATCGAAGAGCTTGAAAGTGGGAGGAGTCTTAATCAAATTGGTTCTTTACAAAGGCCCGGTGATACTCGTTGGAGTTCTCATTTGAAATCCATATCAAGTTTGATGAGAATGTTTAGTGCAACATGTGAAGTTTTACTTAATATTATTGAAGATGGAACTACACCTACTCACCGTGGAGATACCGATGCAGCTTATGAGGTAATGACTTCTTTTGAATTTGTATTCATTATGCACCTCATGAGAAAAGTTTTAGAGATTTCTAATATGCTTTGTCAAGCTTTGCAAATCCAATCTCAAGATATATTGAATGCAATGCATCTTGTGACATCTACTAAATTGCTTATTCAAAAATTAAGAGATAATGGATGGGATGAATTAGTTTCAACTGTGAAGTCTTTTTGTGAAAAAGTCAATATAAGTGTGCCAGATTTTGATGCTCAATATATTGCAAGAAGAGGAAGGGCTAGGAATCAACAAGATGAATTAACAGTTGGACATCATTACAAAGTTGATATTTTTAATGCGGTGATTGATTCTCAGTTGCAAGAGTTGAACAATAGGTTTGATGATAAAAGCAATGGAGTTAATTGTTCTGAGTTCATCCCTTGATCCAAAAGAAATGCGTATATCATTCAGAATTGATGACATTTGCAAGTTGGTAGAGAAGTTTTACCCACAAGACTTTGCAGATTATGAGATTTTGCAATTAAGAATGCTACTTGAACATTTTGAACATGTGCAACAACTTCCTGATTTTAGAGAACTATAAAGTATTTCTGATCTCTGTCAATGGATGGTGAAAACTAGAAAATTGGACATATATCCTCTTGTGTTCAGAATAATAGCTCTCATTCTCACGCTTCCCGTATCTACAGCTACTACCGAACGATCTTTTTTTGCCATGAAAATAGTCAAGACTACACTTCGTAACAAGATGGATGATCAATTTCTTAATGATTGTTTGTTAGTGTACATTGAAAAGCAAATTGCAAAACAATTTAGTATAGATTCAATTATAGATGATTTTCGTGATATGCAAGAGAGACGTTCTAAATTTTAGTATATTTGTAATGTAATGATCTATGTTGGTATATATTAAATGAATATTAATGTATTTAGTTGTTCAGTCTTAAATCGTGATTGGCCCCCCGAATCATATAATCCTGGCTTCGTCCCTGCCCAAACTGACCATCTTAACTAAGAAGAACAATAGGTCACTCCCTTGAGAAGTCGAACTTAGAACTTTGTGGTTATCAAAGCCAATAGCTTCACTAACTTGGTTGGGGTTATTTTATTAAGGGTCCATTTGAAAACTTGAAAAATATTTTCAGGAAAATGATTTCCAAACAATGACTCACTTCTGAAAAATATTTTAATTTCCGGTCTTTTACTGAAGTTTATAAAACTATTTTTTTATTTTGTGGTTCATTTCACTGTAAATAATAATAATAATAAGAATAAGAATAATAATAATAATAATAATAATAATAATAATATTATTATTATTATTATTATTATTATTATTATTATTATTATTATTATTATTATTATTATTATTATTATTATTATTATTATGAGAGATAAGAGAAAACAGAAAAATAAATAATTTAAAAAATATCTTTCGATTAAAAATTTAAGAAGACATTTTTCGTCAAATATGACACTTTTTTGTTTATCAGAATGAATAAAAAAAACTTCCAGAAATTATTTTTCATGCTTCCAAATGGATCAGATTTTTTTATTGGAATAAGGGTCAAATAGGCCATCGAACTGCACAAAATAAAACAATTAGGCCACTGAACTTAAAAAACCAACAATTGGGTCCCTAAACTAATCAATTTCAAACAATTCTTTCAATTTGAAGGTTTCCAACAGGTCAACAGGTCATCCTTCCAAATTAATTATTTTTTAAAATTTAAATTTTAAAAACTAATTATTTAAATTATTAAAAAAAAAAAAAAAAAAAAAAAAAAAAAAAAAAAACTGGTTCAACCGTCTCCGGTTGGATTCCAGTTTTTTTTTTTTTTTTTTTTTTTTTTTTTTTTTTTAATTTATAAATAATTAATTTTTAAAATTTATATTTTTTTTAAAATAATTAATTTGGGAGATGACCTGTTGACCTGTTGGAAACCTTCAATTTGGAAGAATTGTTTGAAATTGATTAGTTTAGGGACCTAATTGTTGGTTTTTTAAGTTCAATGGCCTAATTGTTTTATTGTGTGCAGTTCGATGGCCTATTTGACCCTTATTCCTTTTTTATTTGGTAAAATATTTTTATTTTTTTTCTTTTCAAAATTTGTGGTAACTTTTAATTAAGTTGTAATTATGTGAAGAAGTTGATGACTATTTTGACGATTACGGATGAACAATTATGGTGGTGAGTACGTGGTGGACACGCATTATGTATTTATGCATACAGCAAGCTGAATTAATAACACTTTCCCCAACAACCAACTAACAATTACATGTCAGATTTAATTAGTATTTTAAAATGATAATATTTTAAGGGAAAATAACATTTTTTTCTTCTGAGTTATATACTTATAACACTTTCTCCCTTAAATTATTTAAGTGGTTATTTTCTCCAGAAATGTTAAATAGACATATTTACCTTTAAAATAAATATTTGAAATAAATATTTTATTTATTTTCCTTCTCCAACAAATTATGATCACAATTTGATTCAAACCAAACAGACACTATAGCAACCCGACCAAAATATTTCAATTACAATTTAGAATCGAAACCCGATATTTTGAGTTTATTACAATCGCGAACCGGAACAATCGATTCATGTTCCGAACTAAAAAAAATAAAATACATTTATTGTTGAATTTAGACTATTTTAAAATTAAAAAATAAATTTTTAAAATAAAGACGGTTAAAAATTGCGAGCCGGATCCGGAACCACCAGTTCACGGTTTAGGATCCAGTTTTTTCAATTCATAATTTTAATAAACTGGAATCCAAATATTGGGTTCTGGATCTGAATCATAACCGAAACTTTTAATTCGATTGCTATAGTGTCCAATAAACTGGAATCCAAATATTGGGTTCTGGATCTGAATCATAACCGAAACTTTTAATTCGATTGCTATAGTGTCCGGTTCAGTTCGGACTGAACCGTGGTCATCCCTACGTATACGCAATAATTTGTTTAATTGAGGGACTAATATGCTTACCTGAATAATTTTTACTTTAAGGGTAGAAATGTCCATTTAATATATCAGGGGAGAAAATCACAATTTTTAGAATAATTGAGGGACTAATATGCTTACCTGAATAATTTAGGGAGAAAAGTGCTCTATATATATAACTCAGGAGAAAATGTATCATTTTCCATACTTTTAATTTCTCAATCATATATTCATATTTATAGTATGAAATTAGTCCTTCAATTATTGGAAGGAGCCAAGAATAGAGTTGTTGAGAATATTATCTTGTAGCATCAAATGCCTTCGATTTAAATGATGGCAACAAATGTCATCTAAATCTATTTGTAACAGTCAATTTAACTAAGGCTTTATTTAGCAAATGTAACTAAAATTAAATATTGAAAACTGATAAGTTAACTTATTTGAATTATAAGTGTTTTGTAAATTAATTGTTATCAAGGTTGATAAATGTCGAAAGATAAATCACTCATACACACACATAATAATTAAGTAATAAATACGTTTAGGAAAGTAGATATATTTTGTTAATTAAAAATAAAAGAGTTTCATAATAAAATATAAGTCTTAAATATTTTGTAAAAAAAGGAGACAGTCAATATTGACTTTATTTTTTTAATGATATGACATCTTCTCATTCATTGTTGGTGTATAGCATTTATACATCAGTGGTGCATCAAATATAAACCCTTTTAAAAAACTACATCACTTTTACAGTTTTACCAAATAAAACTTATAACATATTGCTAGATTAAAATAAGCTATATGAAACATAATTAAAAAATTGTCCGCACACACAATTTAGTTAGTACTTAATTAATAAATTATGATAAGAACACATAATTAATACCTGACAGCCAGAATATCGAAACACTATAAGACAAATAAAATACGAAAATGTGCAGATATTTGATTTACTAACAACTTTCGGTAGGTAAATAATTAAAATAAAATTTGTAATAAGTCTCTGATGGAGTCATGGAGACACTCATTATATTTTTAGTTTTTTTACACAAACTTTTGGCAGTGGCACTCAACATCGAACACCATAATTGACTATTTTAACGATGTTTCTCTTGTTTTGCGTGTTTTGCTAACTTGCATTGAATATGGAATGAGAACTAATTAACTAAAATTTGTTAAGGTTTTTTTTTTTTTTTCCTTTTCTTTTTCATTTCTTTTAAATTGCATGATTTAATTAAGAAGATTGGCGAAGTATCTTATACTCAGATAGCATATAGTGAAAAGTATATTTGAACAGGTACTACAATGTAATAACATTAAAAAAAAAATTGCTTAATTTAAATCTCTATACTAATAAATCTTTTATTTCAAATAATCATTATTTTTCGTCCATTTTGATGGAAAATCATAATGATGCCTATAAGAACAAATTTTCAAAATATAATTGACGGATATATTGGGAATCGACCCGAACCGACCCGAGGGCGCGAAGCAAGAACGGGTTCCGGGGCGGCGCCACGTACATTTTCCTACATACTTTGTCCTAAAATACTACTGTAATAGCCAATTCTACAGCATTTAATACAATCTACGGTCTCACGGCCTTTACTATATCATTCGTATCCTTATTCGGGTTAGTTAAGTCGGACATCCGGTTTAATTAATTCCATCATTGGTGCTCTTGTTGAGAGCTGCTGTACAAGCTTAAGCGCTCTCTCCACTATTGTTCATCGACAGCGATGGCACGATGGAGATCCAGCTCTCGTCATACCAATGGTTCCCGCGGCACCCAGCTCGTCGCGAACGGGAACGGCCCCAACGGGGCCCCCGCCCCCAGCTTCCAACCAGCCGCCTCCGCTAGGTCGGGGGAGGATTTGAGGGCCCAGCTCACCAACCACCATAGTAGTGGTGCGCCACCAGCACCCCCTGTCGCCCCCGCTCCGGCTCGCGCACTCATCCAGGAGGGGGTGGCGGTCTTTGAACAAGCTTCCACGGCGCTGGCGCATGTCGCGACGGGCCTTCGGGCAGAGGAACAAGCCGACCTAGGCGCCACCCGAGGGGCGCCGGCGTCACCTCCACTTCCTCCCACCCGTGGGCGCAGCGGTCCAAGCACCCGGCCACCCCAGGCACCTATCACCCAGGGGGAGGTCAACTCGCCTCGACCATCGGAGAGGCGGGGAGGAGGGGACTACCGCCGAGGCCGCCAGCGCGACGGCGATGGAAGGGCACCAACCCAAACCAGGCCCGCCCTGGAGAGGTTGGGCGATCACGTGTCGGCCCGGGACAGGCTGGGTCTGAGGCCAGCAAACGGGCCACCGGCGGAGGAATCATGCTCCCGCCTGCCACTGCGACAAGAATCGGCCACTCGGAGGTCGCCGAGCTATGGGTCACGCGCCCAGCCGCGACACGAGGCAGCTTCGCGTGGGTCTGCAGGGCGGGTCCCCCGACCCCACCCGCGACGTGAGCAGGCCTCCCGGGTCGAACGATCGGGTGAAACAAATGGTAGAGCTCCGAGCTCCTATCGGGTAGAGGTCGAGCAGCTGCGGAGGAGGATGGACGAGCTCCAGAAGAAGATCGATGAGAGGGACGGATCTCCAGAGCCCCAGGATATGTTGTCCTCCCCGTTCGCAAACGCCATCATGGAGGAGCCCTTACCTCGAGATTTTCGCTTTCCCCCCATTAAAGCGTACTCGAGGACCACGGACCCACGGGCACACCTGACCAGGTACAGGGCCGCCATGATGATCACCGAGGCAACAGACGCCATCCTATGTAGGGGGTTCTTCGCCACCCTGGACGGGCAAGCGCATGATTGGTTCGGATCCCTCCCGACGGGGTCCATCTCCACCTTTGCGGACCTCACCCGGCAGTTCCTTTCCCATTTCGCCACCAGCATACCGCGGAAGAAGCAAATTGCCGACCTGTGTGATTTGAAGCAGGGGAGCTCGGAGTCACTGGCCGAGTACCTCAGCAAGTGGAAGAAAGAGGCCATGGGGGTCGCCGACTTTGATGGGAAGTCGGCCATGGTGATTTTCCGAAACAACTTGAGGTCAGGCGCTTTTCACCAGGACCTCATCAGGTACCCCCCCCCCCAGGACCTATACCGACCTGATGGACAAGGCAGCAAGGTACGCTGACGCCGAGGCTGCCGAGAAGAGGAAGAAGGAACAGGAGGAAGGAAGAGGTCGAAAAGACAAGGCGCCCCAGGAGGAGCGCAAGGCGCCACGGCCACACCGACGTGAGTACGTTGAGGGGCCCAGGTTGAACCCCACACGCTATGTCACCCCGTTGACACAACCTGTGGGTACCATCTTGGCGCACGCGGAGGACCAGGGAATCGTGGTATTCCGAAGGAGGAGTGCATGAAGATATCGGCGAGGGGGGACCCCAATAAGTACTGCAGGTTCCACCGGCAGAAGGGGCACGATACAGACGAATGCATCCTCTTAAAGAGACAAATCGAGGAGCTCATCCAAATGGGTTACCTCGGCCAATTCATTAAGAGGCCCGGCCAGGCGCACGGCCAGAAGCAAGGCAATGTATGGAGGAAGGGGGGTGGCCAGGCGCCATCCACCTCGGCTCCCCGTAAGAAGGACCACTACGACAACAGCTCCGAGGAGGAGGAGAAGACAACAGAGGACTCCCAGCCCCCGAGGAAACGTACCATCTACGTCATCTTCGGGGGGCCCGAGGGAGGGGACTCGCCAGCCGAGCGGAAGAGGTGGGCGAGAAGCTTGTACGTGGGGGAGGTCACACGAACACCCCACGAGAAGAAACCAAAGAGGGAGCCCATCACGTTTACCGATGCCGACCTACCTGACTGGCCCCTCCCCCACCGGGACGCCTTGGTGGTCAAGCTGGACATCAACAACGTGGTGATGCACCGGGTGCTCGTGGACACGGGTAGCTCGGTCAACGTCATGTACCACGACACATTCACCCTGCTGGGACTCTCAATAGGGCAGCTGGAGCAGGTACGAACCCCCCTATCCGGGCTCACGGGGGACTCAATCGAGACAGAGGGGTCGATCACTTTGAAGGCGGAGATAGGCACCCCACCTCACACCAGGAGGTGGGAGGTCGAGTTCGTAGTCGTCAAAATCAACTGCGCCCACAACATCATTCTCGGCCGACCCGCCCTAGAGGACCTCAGGTGCGTGATTTCCATGGAGCACCTGTGCCTCAAATTCCGGACACCGACCGGGGTCGGGGTCGCCCGAGGGGACCAAAAGGTGAGCTGCAGTTGCTACTTGAAGGCGTGCCGCCAAATTGGTCAAAAGGACCACCAGGTCCACACCTGGACGGCCACGTAAGAGGAGGATCTTGGCATTGCTATTCTAGGAGGGGGACCCCCTCCCCCAATAATGTCTTGGTGAACGACAATAAGCGGAATAAAGTTTCATGTCACGAAACACGTTGTGAGTAGGACCCTTGTTACGAAGTTGGTTCTCCAAAAAAAAAATATATAAAAAATCATGAAATAATGGGGGAACGAGTGCTCACTCATGACTTCCCCCCGCGGACCCTAAGGGGGCACGAGGTCCGACCTCGCGTACCAACCCCGACGGAGGACGCACCCTAAGGGGGCACGAGGGTCGACCTCGCGTACCAACCCCGACGGAAGAGCCCGGTGGCACAGTCCGAAAGGACTTGGCCCGAGCGGCTAACGCGCACCCTAAGGGGGCACGAGGTCTAACCTCGCGTACCAACCCCGACGGAGGAGCCCGGTGGCTTGGTCCAACAGGACTGGGCCCAAGCGGTTAGGCGCACCCTAAGGGGGCACGAGGTCCGACCTCGCGTACCAACCCCGACGGAAGAGCCCGGTGGCATAGTCCGGAAGGACTTAGCTCGAGTGGCTGAGGTACCCTAAGGGGGTACGAGGCCGGACCTCGCGTACCAACCCCGACGGAGGAGCCCGAGTTCCTAGGCTTGAACGAGCCCGGACGGAGCGGCTATCGTACCCTAAGGGGGCACGAGGCCGGACCTCGCGTACCAACCCCAACGAAGGAGCCCGAGTGCCTAGGCTTGAACGAGCCAGGACGGAGCGGCTATCGCACCCTAAGGGGGCACGAGGCCGGACCTCGCGTACCAACCCCGACGGAGGAGCCCGAGTGCTTAAGCTCGAACGAGCTAGGACGGAGCGGCTATCGCACCCTAAGGGGGCACGAGGCCAGACCTCGCATACCAACCCCGATGGAGGAGCCCGAGTGCTTAGGCTCGAAAAAAAAAATCAGGGGCGGTTTGGAGGACCTCAGCCCTAGGCCGAGGTCGAGGTCAGCCCGACCTCGGCGTGGCAGGTCGGCACGCGAGGTCGGCCGACCCCGGGGTTGGCACGACCTCGGCGCCGGAGGATGGCATGACCTCGGCAGAGGGGGACGACCGTCGCCGAGGCTGACCCCGGCGTGGCTTGAGCCCGGGAGGTCGGCCGAGGGGCCACGGAGGCGCGGCCTGCAGGCCACCCCCGTGTTAGCGTCACGGTGACGCCACCGCGCCGGCGCCGTGACGGAGTGACATGGCAGAGACGCGGCGGTGCGTATGCGTCCTAGCAGATGGAGGAGTCATGTTCCGGATGGAGTTTTCATCATTATCACAAGAAGTGCACTTTGACGTCACCTATAAGCCTGGGACGCGGACATCTCGGGGTCGGCATTTTGGGGGGTCGGCCGGAGCATCTACTCTCCTTCACTGACGATTACTCGCAGCTCGGAGAGTGGGGGACTGATGACGGATATATTGGGAATCGACCCGAACCGACCCGAGGGCGCGAAGCAAGAACGGATCCCGGGGCGGCGCCACGTACCCGCCCCGGCCGAGGCCTCGCCACGTGACCCCCGCACGGGCCACGTTGGAGGCCGGGCCTGCCTCTCCAGGAGGCCGGGCCGACCTCCACATGGGCCCGGCCTGAGCCCATGATGAGCTCGGCCTGGCGCGATCGGGCGCGGTCAACTCCAGATCCAACTAACCCCCCGTTTTAGGGGGAGGCGGTTGGGGGCTTGGCTTGTATAAAAGCCCCCCTCCTTGTCCTAACAAGGGACACGCTATCTACGCTCTACATTTTCCTACATACTTTGTCCTAAAATACTACTGTAATAGCCAATTCTACGACATTTAATACAATCTACGGTCTCACGGCCTTTACTATATCATTCGTATCCTTATTCGGGTTAGTTAAGTCGGACCCCCGGTTTAATTAATTTCATCAATAATAATTAAAAAATTTCACATAAAACTTTATTGTTTTTTTTTTTGAAAGGTAAAACTTTATTGTTAAAAATAATATATTCTTTTATTTGTCTATTAAAAATATAACTATACAATTACTCATGTTTTTATTCGAAAAAAAAAATCGAAACTTAACCCCTTTTAATCAACGCACAACTTTTTGTCCTAGGCTAAAAAACAAATAAAGTATTAATTTTACTTGTGAATTTTCTATTTCGGTGTTATTTTCATTTTTCATTCTTGATTATTAACTTTAATTGATTAAGTTTAATTCAAAAATGCTTGAAGTGTGCAGTCGTGGGAATGAATTAATTTTAATGAAATTCCATACAATTGTTTTTTAAAACAGGCATGCGTGACTCTTTACAAATAATATCTGTTCTATACTTTCACAGTCTAAACATTAATGTTTTCACCATCAGATTTAATCTTCTGAGCACCTATTTGAAATGGTACCACAATGCAAACCTAATTTATTTTTTTAAAAAAAAAAAAGTCAAAAGTAGTATTAATTGGCTTGGAAAATGGGAAATGTATCACTTAAGTCAATATTGGCAAGAGATTAAGCCCCACCAGACAATATAATATAGAATGAGCTACGCACAACGGCACAAGTGTTGCCTTCACAAAAAAACGCGTCCGAAGAGACGATGGAGAGAGACCAAGTGCGACCACTAGCTCCGGCGTCGGAGCGGCTGAGCAGCGACGATTTAGAAACAGTTTCGAATACCCAAAAGAAGGAATTCCGGCGGAAGCGATGCCTGAAGTGCGGCGCCTGCCTGGCCGCCCTCCTCCTCATTCTAGCCACCCTCATCGTCGTTCTCATCTTCACCATTTTTCGAGTCAAGGAGCCCATCATCCGCCTGAACGCCATGACCGTGCAGAATCTCGAGCTAGCAAACGGGGCGCCGAAGCCGGGCAGCAACGTGACCCTAACCGCCGACGTCTCCGTGAAGAACCCAAACCTGGCGTCTTTCCGGTACAGCAACACCAGCAGCAGCCTGTCGTACCGCGGCACGGTGGTGGGCGAGGCGAGGGCTCCGCCCGGGAAGACGAAGGGGAGGCGAACGTCGAGGATGAACATAACGGTGGATATCGTAACGGACCGGATCCTTTCCCAGCCTAGCTTGATCGGGGATATCAGCACTGGATTACTGACAATGGATAGCTATACCAGAGTGGGTGGGAGGATGAAATTCTTAAAGGTCATAAGCAGATATGTGGTGGTGAAGATGAACTGCACTGTTACTGTGAACATCACTACCAGGAGCATTCAAACTCAAAAGTGCAAGCGGAAAGTTAAGCTCTAGATTGACTATCATTCAAGGAGAGAATTAGTTACTATGTTTAATGGTGAAAATTTTGGATTATACCCAAAAAAATAATTAGATGGAGTACTATTTGTTTCAGATGTGTAGTGCTTGTATCCATTTAGAGCATTTTATTGTTTTTTTTTTTTATTTTTATTTTTAATTTCTATATATATGTATATGAATAGTCTATGTACCTTTGTCAATGTCATTAGCTAGTCTACCCTCCTGTGTTGCATGGATATAATATAATAATAGTTATACACGGCACATATCAATTGAAAATAAATTTTTGATCCTAACTGATCATTGTTTTAGAGTAAAAAGACTTTTTTGATCCTAGACTTAATAGTGGCATGGACAATTTTGGTTCTCCATAATAAAATCAGACAATTTATGGACATTCTTATTGTGACGAGAACAATTTTGATCATTCGTCACTCTTTCTGTTAGATGCCCTGTTTGAGAGGGAGTATTTGTATCTTTTCATCATACCTCCTTCTTGAGTGAGGTTAGGCATGGAAGACAACATAGTATATAGTATATTTCTAATAAGCCGAGATTAGCTGTGAATGTCCCAACAGGGACGCCTTGGGCTTCTATGTCTCTATTTATTGGTCTCTGTTGACATTTAAGCAGTTTGGGTCGCTCGAGCTCCCCAGTCCCCAAACCCAGCTCTCAACCTCACAATTGTCAGTGGAATCTTCCCGGACGCACCTGATTTTGCCTGTCGGGGGATTTTCCAGTTGTAACACCCCACTTTTCTTAAACTTAATTACAGTTCTAAAACTAATTTAAGATAAACCAAGCAGTGGAAAATCAAACTTAATTAACAAATCAGTGGGAATGTCACCGCCACAACCACCTCCCCACGGTGATTGCACAGGCTAAGGATAGAACTAAATCATCAAGTCAAACTAACATTCGAAATTACTAAATTAAGGTAACTTGGGGAAAAGTATCCCGGTGTCTAACTGTCTATCACCAAACATAAAAAAACAAAAGTCTACAACCATAATCTATAACACCATAAAATAAAACAAGAGTTTAGACTACTAGATCAACTACACTAGTCTAACTCGAACAACTCTCAAATGTTGGGCCCACCTGAAAGGGGTTTTGCAAAACAACAAGTAGACAAGTAGAAAACACGCGTTAGCACGAAACTAAGTATAACCACACTCAACCCTGTAAAATACTACAGTATATACTTTGGAAAAAAAAAATTTATTCGCATTCTCAAATTAAGCAATTCAATCACTTAGATAAACTTTAAGATAAACCACAAGCTTTCTATATGCTCGCAACATATAATATCAACAGACATGCTTCATCAATAAACAACTTAACAACATAATCATACTAACACATAATCAACATAGCAAAACTCAACTCTATAGAATAACTCCATAACAATCTCATGCAATCAAGTTCTCAACATGCAATTAAGAGATATCAACTTCAATATGCAACTAAGGCAATCATACTCAATATATAATCTCGGGTAATCATTCTCGATATACAATCTACTGCAAACATTCTCATTATGCAATCTCGTGCAACACTATACTCAAATGCAATGAAATGCTATAAGTATACATATACTCTCGTTGTAAATAGAGTACTTTTCTGTGGAGGTTTCTTAGAGCCACAAGGACTCGCTTACTTTCATTTCTTAGAGTCGCAATTACTCGCTTTATTTACAAATGGATGAGGTAGGAACTTCACCGTAGCGTGAACGAACTTATCCCGGTACGGCCTCTAGCCGATTTATGCTCAATCTCATCCACCGAACCACTCTCTTGGTTCTAAACTCAACTATGTGGAATCAGGTATCAAACTTTTAGCATGTACACCCCCTGACTAGGATTCCAAGCCTGGCGGGCAGTTTCCAACCTCGTAACGTGGGAATACACCGCGTTACAAAACATCGGATCGCAATATCCGGTCAACATCATCCGAAAGGACATAGTCCCAACGGGTCCTCCAAAACCTCACTTATATATATATATCATGCACCAAACTTATGCATGTCACATCTCAACAACTTCTCAATGCAACAAAGTAATGACATTCCGCATGCTCATGAATTTTGGAAAATAATACTTAGGCTCACGTTGGCCATATATGCACTTTATAAAACATGGTATGCTTGGAAATCTAATTTACTAAACACATGCTCCAATTTTAGATATCACTGTGAACTTCCAAAGAACACATAATCATGCTTGGATTGAAAAATAACATACTCTGTACATTTCTACTATCGAAACAGACTACAATTTCCATTGAACATAATACACACTTTAGTCATGCTTTTCTAACAATTCTCATTCACAAAATGTTCATGCTTCTCTATTTAATACTCAAATAGCATCAGGAAGATATTAACAAGCAAATCCCATAGGCAGTGCAAGTCTGATGAACTCAAAATAACATTAAAATGTAAATCACTTCATCGCAATTTCTATCATAACATGCTCATTTCTAATCCAAATTCAACGAAATCAAAGGCCAAACGTGCGTCATGACGATCCCAAGGTACCGAGCCACAAGGGCCCGTGACACCCGGTCCGAATCGACACGTAGCTGAGCCACAAGGGCCCGGCCACTGCACAGGTAGCCAGCAACGGTCCTAGCGGCGGGGCTAGGGAAGCTCCGCCGCCTGGAGCCGTCCAGCGGCGGCCTAGGGCCACGACCCTTGCCAAGGGTCGTCTAGTCGCGGCTCTAGCCAACGGCTCTCCTTGTGGGCCGTTGGCTAGGCTCGTGACTTCCACTGGTACACACTGAGAGGTGCACCAGTGGCTCCTTCTTCACCTGTAAAGCCAAACCAGACAAATAACCACCTCCAAATCAACAACAACACATCATACAACATCAACAAGACATCCAATAGCTCAAACACACAACATTCTAGCATTTCTACTCATTTCTAGTTATTTCACAGTGGCTTCACAGAGCCAAGACTAAGTTGGGAGTCCATGGGGTTATACCTTTGTTGTTTCCTCTTCTTGTTGGGATTCCTCCTTCTTCCCAAGTTAGCCACTACCTCTTTCACCTCATAGACACCTCAAACAAACCACACAACAACCCTTAAGAACAAGAACCTCAGAGATAGGAAGCTAAGGAAGGTAAGCTAGATGGAAATGAATGAATGGATGAGGATAAGCCTAAGAAACTTACTGTTTTCTTCTTGGTTTTGTTGCAGAGTTCTTGGTGGGAAGACAATGATGAAATCAGGAAGAAATGTCTACTAACTATTCATTTTATAGTGGCTGAAAACCCTAGGTGAATCAACAATGATTGGTGGAGGGCAAAATGGTAATTTGGCTTGGCTTCTAAAAGTATCAGGCAAGGAGAGGTGGAGTGTAGTGGTTCACCAAGCTTCATGGACTAAGATCTAGAATCATTGCTTTAAATAGTTTTGGGGTCAAAAATACATTTTTCCAAAAATACTATCTGCACAACCACTTAATTTAGATTTCTCAGATTTCTCCCGGTTTCACTCAGATTGACTTTCGGATCAGAAACTTGGTACGCAATGTACCCGAGAATTTAGGACTTTTGAATTAAAATAAGTTCCGATGTTGAATTCATTTAAAATGTAACTCAAAATAATTTATTCAAACACCAAATTTATCTCAAAAATTTTTAATAGAGTAAAAATGACTATTTTAGAATTTCTTAAAATTGGATTTATAAAATTAAATTTGACGTGGCCGACTGCCTTGTAACTCTCCGGCGGAACAGGTAGCCAGATATAGGCGGGGCTAGTTTGGTTGATTTTCAGAGTCTCACTGCTCCATACAAGAGCGCAATCACTCGGCAGCTTGAGAATGTCGTCACCGCCGCTACTGTTGTCCTTTCCGACCAAAACCCAACCGAAAAGCGGCTGGTTGTTGGGCTGCTTGTAGTAACCCAGAACGGAAAAACCGTGTGCGATGGACAATGGCTCAAAGATTTTCGCCTCCAGGTTGTCGGACCCTCCTTCGTACGTTACCCAAACCTCGTCGAAAGCTGAAATCTGGCAACCATGGAGCCCTCCCAGATCAATATATCCACTCCCAAATTCACCGCCTGTACATAACATACAAAAAACACTGCAAAGATCAGAACTTTAATTTGAGAAACAACAAACTTAAAGAATGGTCTAACAATGAACAATAATGACAACTAACGTTATTATATTCATCAAGAAAGTTGAGAATATATATGCAGAAATTAAAGGACCTGAGAGGCCAAGTGGGCAATGGGGAAGGAAGCTTGAAAGCGAAATCAATGTCGTTCTAATAGCTCAGAAGGACATTGAAAAGACACAAATACCCCTCTCAAAACGGGGCATCTAACGAGAAGAGTGATGGAAGACTAAAATTGTCCTCGTCACAATAACAATGTCAACAAATTGTCTGTTTTTTTTTTTTTTTTTTATGGAGGACCAAAATTGTCAGTGTCACTATAAGTTTAGGACCAAAAATATCTTTTACTCATTGTTTTAATTGAATATCTAACTTTATAACTAGTTTTCTCCTCATCAATTCTTTTTTTTTTTTTTAACGAAAAAATATCTAATAAGTCCTCAAAGTATGCATGAAACAACAATCAGGCTACTAAATTTATAAAAATAAAATAAAAATTCGAATTGACTACTTCAACGGTTCGCTTTGAATTTGATGTAGTTGAGTGAATTTGTCAAATTAATACAATTGAACCTTTTAACCGAAAATCAAAATAAAAATCTATTAACTTAAAACCAATATTGAACCTTTTAACGGAAAACCAAAACCTATATAGTTTGAAGGGGGTGCAATACTCTTGAAACCTAATTCTCTCGAAATTTCTCTTTATGTCTCACAAAACATTGCTTTTTTTTTTTTTTTTTTTTAGCGTTTCTTCATCCGGTGATCGACGACCTTTGGCCGAAGCTTTGTGTCTTTGACGGAGCTTTGTTTCTTAGCCGGCGATCTCCTTTTTTTTTTTTTTTTTTTTTTTTTTTAATTTCATAATAAAGTCCAGTACCGATTCAGCCACCAATCCTTCAAGGAAGTTGCGGTAGTTCCAAGGATCTAAAGCTTAAGGATTCCGCCAAATCTGGATAAATAAGTGGTTTTATTCCCGTGGATCCGTAAAATAAAGTTCAAGAGGTGTACTGCTGCTTCCTTTTTCTTTCATGTTCTATTTTTTCTTGTGTTTTTCTCTCGTTTTTGTGACGAGTTTGTTTTCCTCTCGTTTCTTTTGACGAGTTTGTTTTCCTCTTGTTTCTTTTGACGAGTTCTTTGCTTCATAAGTGTGAAACATATAAGTTGGTCATGACGTATGTGAACTTCATCCTGGGTGACAAAGATGACAATGTAAAAGTGCATCTTCATCTCAGCTCGATAGATATATTGTCAATGAACGACAGATGGAAAACATATACTCAGGTGGTGTAAAAGACTTTTCAACCAAAATTAGTCTTGACTACATTTGATCAATTCTTCAATAATATTAAAGAAGCGTTAAATTCATCTAATGAATTCAGCTTCAAATTTGTGAAACATTCTGCGATTCAAGTTCTTTGTAGCATTGCTAGGAAAGTTGTTTACATGTCTGACTGTAAGGAATGGTATACCTTTCTATCTATCCTATTTGTAATCGCTTCAGTATTATGTATACATATCTATCCTATTTGTGGGGTAATTCCAGCTAAATTGGTGAGGTTGTTGAGTTGGTAACCAAAAAGTTACAAGTCTGACTTCCAACGGGGGCGACTTATTAACTTTATAATAAACACATAATTTAATACCTTAAAATACATAATATGTTAACTGTAGACATAATCTGGATATTGTTTTGAAATTGAGTCCATAATGCGAGGTCGACCCCAATTGATTTTCCGAGGCAAATTATTGTGTGGACCATGATCCACATAATTGTGTGGACCATGAACATCAGGTACATTTTTAATATATTAAAAGTACAATAGTTTTGTACTGAAGGTACATTATATAAAATAATGTACTCTTAATATATTAAAAATGTACTTTTCAAAAATGTAGTTGAAGTACATAAATAATGCATCCTTAGTATATTTAAAATGTACCTTTTATTTATGGCCACACAATTGTGTGGACATGGTCCATGTAATAATGATTGACGAGGGCAAATTTTTATATGGACCATGGTTCACACTGGGTTATGTGGACTATAAAATATATATATATATATATATATATATATATATATATATATATATATATATATATATATATATATATATATATATATATATATTTAATATACTAAAAATATATTATTTGTATACTGAATGTACATTTTACAAAATAATATATTTTCAGTATTCAAATAATGTACTTTCAATTAATACATGATACAATTTTAATATACTAAAAGTACTAAATATACATTATTTGATAGTATACAAAGTAATATACTTTCAATACTCAAATAATATATTTTCAAAATAATGTACTTTATATATACAAAAAATGTACCTTTTATTTGTGATCCACACAACTGTATGGACCATAGTTCATGCATATTATTCTATGGAGCCGGGTCCACCTTGTAAGGTAGACTCGGGTCCAAAACGGCGTCGTTTTCCTACAAAACGATGCCATCTTACTTTTTTTTTTTAAATCACTTTTATTTTTTTTTTATTTTTTAAAACAATTTTGAATGTTGATGTTGTTCTGACTTAGCTACACAATTTACATACTAACAGGACGTTTGGTTGGAATGAAGGAATTAAGGGGGAAAGGAATTGTAATTCGGTGGGAAAAGAATAAGGTGGGAATAAAGTAGAAATTACATTTACATTGTTTGGTAGGGAGAAATAATGGAAATGGGAGAAGTGATATAAAGACTAAAATACCCTTATATAATAATATTAATTATAACATTCAAAGGGCAAGTATGTCATTTACTTCCTTTTCCCTTTTCATTGTATGGATGAATTCATTGAATTGCAATTCATAGGGGGGACCTATGAATTGCAATTCAATGAATTGAGGGAATTGTAATTCCATGCAATTACAATTCCCTCCAACCAAACAATGTAGTTTATCATTTCATTGAATTGCAATTCAATGCTAATGCAATTCATGCCAACCAATGTTAACATATATATAATTGATTACATTGTTTTGTATTCACAAGTTCATTTCAAATACTACAGTCACACAATATTAAACATATTAGGATTTGATAACCTTGTATTGTATTCAAAAATTTCCTTCTACAATTATTACTTTTTTTAACTTAGAAACACAATTTATATTTTAAAAGTTCACAATTTCATACTATAAATACACAATTTATAGGTCGTTTAAGACTAGGGTCCACCTTGCAAGGTAGACCATAGTCCATGGTATAACAACTCATAGTTCATATCATAATGATTGGGCAACGAGTAATCATTCGTTATATCGTGGACCGCGATGCATGTGCACCGCAGTCAAAACGACATCGTTTCTTTAAGTAAAGAAACGGAGTGCCGTTACGGTTAACGGAGCGCGCATTTTTTTGTGTGTTAATTACCAACTGAAACTACAATGTATCTAAACTGACACTACAGTGTATCTAAACCGACATTGCCTTACGTATTATTTTATAGATTATCAAATGAAACTGCAGTTAATCAAAATGATACTGTAGTTGTGGTGAAATGAAACTGCAGTTATATCAAAATGATACTGTAGTTGTGGTGAAATGAAACTACAGTGTATATAAAATGAAACTGAATAATATTTCACATATTTGAGTGTATATTATGCAATGAATCTGTAGTTATATCGAAATGATCATGTAGTTGTGTTTTAATGAAACTATAGTGTATATAAAATAAAATTAAATAACATTTTCACATATTTGAGTGTATAAATGTTGAATGAAACTGTAGTTATATCGAAATAAAACTGCAGTTGTGTTGAATTGAAACTGCAGTGTATAAAAAATGAAACTGAATAACAGAGTTACTTTTTGCGAAACGGCACGAAAAGGGTGCCGTTTCTTTTCATTAAACAAAACGATGTCGTTTTGAAGCTCGGAGCATAATCGATTATGCACCGTGGTGCACGATATAATTTGCCACGAATAATGATTCAGGCCTACGGTTTACCAATCATTATTGTGTGGACCATGGTCCACACAAGTTGTGTAGATCATAATTTGTATAATGTAAAATAATGTACATTCAGTACAAAAATAATGTACATTATATTCAGGGGATGTACATTATTTTTGTATTGAGTGTACATTATATTATATAATGTACATTCAATACAAAAATAATATACATTTAATATATTAAAAATGTACTTTTTATTATGTCGTGATCCACACAATAATTTGCCGTAAAGTACCCCAAAAGAGATCAAGGGACAATGAAAGGCCCAACTGAAACAGTTTTCGTATAATTAGTATGGTTAGGGCAATGGGTAATGATTCAGGCCAAGTGCCCAACTGGTGCCCCAGATGGGATCAAGGGAAAATGAAAGGCCTAACTAAGTAACTCAGGACAAATTATTCTGTGGAACTGTGTCCATCTTGCAAGGTGAATATGGTTTTAAAACTGTTCATAATTGTGAATATAGAGTTCAAAAATTATGAATATAGAGTTCTATAATTATGAACATAAAATTCTGTAATTATGAATATAGAGTTCAATAATTGTGAATATGAAGTTAAAAAATTGTGAACACTATAATTATGAATATAGAGTTCAATAATTGTGAATATGAAGTTAAAAAATTATGAACATAGAGTTCAGTAATTATGAACATAAAATCGTGTCCATTGTCCACCTTGCAAGGTAGACACGATTTCACGGCATAACCATCCGTAACTCAGTAAGTGCAATTTTCCAATCATTAATAATTCTTTATAGAAATACTTCATTTTTGAATAATAATTTAACAACATTGCATCGCTGACAACTAAAGAAGTAAAGAACTAAAAATGTTAGTGCTAATTACAGAGAGCTTAATTCTATTACTTTGCTATAACCTGCAAAAAATGGGGTTATTTTCTCTAAGAAAAATTGTGTTTTGGGGTTTTAAGTTATAGGACAAACATTAGAAATGTCAATCTTAACCTGAAACTGATAAGTTAGTCTAATAAGACAGAAAATTTTTTAAGGTTAGTATCAAAATATTTTAGACCAATGAACTCAAAACTAATAAGTCTAATGACTTGAACGGGTTAGCCCTATAATCTTAATAACTTAAGATCTAGACTGTTCTTTATTTTACTGTTGTGGAACAAAATATACAAAGATTTTATATGTAAGCTCACATTTAGCATTTTTTTTATTAAATTTGTAAATAAAATTTTAATATATATATTAATAAATTTATTACAAAATAAAATATGTTTATGAAAATAAATAATAAAAAATAAAATCCTCATTATAATTATTATATTATAGTGTAAGTATATTAATTAATTACTTTTAGTAGAAATTTGGAAATGGAGATTTAGATTAATTGAATTTTGAATGATGTATAATTTTATATTTATTAGTGTAAATGTGCTAGTTTATTAAAATTAAAAGTTTAGAATGTCAATTTGAAAATGTTAAAAACTTTTAATTGAGCCCGCTTAATAATCTCAACAACCTAAGATATTAGGGTTAGGGACAAACATTTTAAACTCGACCAGAAAATCTATTAGGTTCAACCTGATAAGGCTAATGTGAAACTGAACAATAGTTATGCCATGGACTCGGGTCCACCTTGCAAGGTGGACCTGGATCAAAATACATAATCTATATACTGAATATTCACAATTGACTGAATATTCATAATTCAAATTGTGAACATTCAATGTGTAAATTATGAACATTCAGTATGTAAATTGTAAACATGCAGTAGGTAAATTGTAAACTAATACTCTAACCAACTTGACTAGAATTACCTTATATTTCTCAAATTTGAAAACAAACATTGAAGAATAGGAAACTAGAGAAAGAAAACGGGGAAAATGAAGGAAATAATATTGGAGTGATGTTCGATGTCAATGCATATTCTTAACTAGATATTTCTATTTTCTAACCATAATAATAATAGTATCTTAGTCCTGTTTAAATTGTATACATAAATATTATTTGGAATGCAACAATGTATCCGACCTTAGCTCAGTTGGTAGAGCGGAGGACTGTAGTTTGCGTTTGAACTGAAATCCTTAGGTCTCTGGTTCGAATCCGGAAGGTCGGATTATTTTGTTGGTTAATATTTCCGTTTATTCTAAAACACAAGAAAACCAAAAATTGTTGAAAACAAATAAAGCGCCGTTGCCGGGGATCGAACCCGGGTCACCCGCGTGACAGGCGGGAATACTTACCACTATACTACAACGACTTCAGTTGCTTGGCGTTTTACACAATAATATATGAATAAAAAAGGCCATCCATCAAACTGGGATGTACTAGACAATGATGGTGGGGATAGCAAGCAAAATAGCGTCAAATACATCAATTATATACCGCCTGAATCTTGATCCAAAATTTATATAGCTATAATTAACATATTATGTATCTCCATTTAACAAATTATGTACCTATAAATAAATAAATTAAAAGCACATAATATGTTAACGACATATATGTGCATGCAATTAACATTTTATCTTTCTATGTTAACATATTATGTATTTATAGTTAATCTATTATTTATATGTAGTTATCATATTATCTACCTTCAATGTTAACTGCAAACATATCATGTGAATATAATTTTGAATTAGGATTTACAATACAAAGTGAACCTGATCGTATAATTTACCTCATAATGCCCTAGTTATATAATGGACCATAATGCATATAACATTATAAACCTGACTACTTGAGTCATCCTTATTTTTTTTAACTTAAATTTATTTATCTTTTTCTTTGACACTCATATTAATATATTTTGAGTCACATTCACAAATCATCATTACAAAGTCAACATTAAATATTCATAAAATCACTACCATAAAAAATTGCTATTATAAGTTCATAAAATCACTATTGTATGTTCATAAATTCTTTTAAATTTATCAAACAATTGTAAAAATAGTATATTTGACGGTAATAACGTTACCGGTAAACAATAATATAATAATGCTAAAAGAGGGTAACAATAGTTGTATTGCTTCTTCTCTCAGTATCGAAAGTACAATGTGTCCTCTACCAGATGAGGAGAGCCCTATTTATACTTAGAGTCCTAATGGTAACAACATGGGACATAAGTGGGAGCCTGGCCTTTAATTCTCTCTCATCAATGGGGGCTTCAATGCTGGCTTCAATGGTAGTAACAACGGCACCTGTTGGAATTCCTGACCGTTGGAGTTCTGCCCGTTGGGTTTCCATGTGATGCTGAGTCAATGCCCACATGCCGAGTCAATGCCCATTTGTGATCCGGGTCGGGTGCCAGCCCATTTATCCTGTCACCAGTCCCCCTACTCCTGAGTCAACGGATGTGTTTGAGTTGACTTGGGAGTAAAAGCTGAATCTGTTTTGATCTTGTGTAGAATTCTCTTGATTTAGGATATTTTATTTGATCCTGTGTAGAATTCTGCTTGATTTAGGATACTTGGTTTTGTTTTCCAAATCCCTAACTTGCCTACCAAATCCCTTATTTGTTCTTTCCCAATCTTTTCCTGCTTCACTTAACATTCTTATCTCAACCTCCTCTCCAATATAAACCCCTGTCTCTCTGAGCAGTTTGAGAGCACTTCTTCAACAACTTCTGCCACAGCTCTGTAAGTCTCCGCTGTTATTATTATTTTGTAATTTATTTTACAACGTATTTATGTATGTATTTTTTATTTTATTATATATATATATATATATATATATATATATATATATATATATATATATATATATATATATATATATATATATATATATATATATATATATATTTTATTTCGATCGGGGCCGAGGCGTGTGCCTCGGCCAAGTGGCCGAGGCGCGGCCTCGACCAGGGGCCGAGGCGTGCGCCCCGGTCATCCGTAACCGAGGTGACTTTAGTGTCTTTGGCTTCATAATGGATCTCACTCCCTTGATTGATGTTGAACTTGATTTTGATGAGGAATATGATGATTCCCCTCTGTTCGAAAATTTTCCCCCTCTTCCATTTGCTGCTGACTCGCCTACACCTAAGCCCCAAATGAAAAAGAAGAAAAAACGCAAGGCCTCCTATTCTGTTCTTGATAAGTCCCTTGTCTTGTCCATACAGCCTCAATTAGGGGAACGGGATTTGGATGATATTAGAGGCCTCCTTAGTCCTGACGTTCTGACTCTCCCTCCTGAACCTCGGGGTAATATCACCGACCCACCCACGGATAAGTATTTTGGGGTCCACCTTCTGTCGCTACAGGTTGGGCTGCGGTTTCCCCTCCATAGGTTTGTGGTAGATTTTATGAACCACTATGAGATAGTCCCCGGTCAGCTAGTTCCCAATGGTCACCAGGTAATGGCGGGCTTTCTTGCTATATGTAAGGACAAAGGGATAGAACCCACGCTAGATCTTTTCCAGGCTCTTTTCATAGTTGGTAGGGCTTCTCAGGAGGGTAAGGGATTCGTCCAGATTTCGAGCAGGCCACATTTCAAACTTTTTGAGGATCGTCCTACTTATAACAAGGATTGGAAACCCAAATATGTCTTTGTCACTCTTGTGAGTCGTCTGTTTCCCTTTCGTGTCACGTGGGGATCCCATTTACGTTGCCCTCCTACTCTTGACATGAGTCCCTCCCTCCGCCGAGATGTAGATGATTTACTGGGGGATGGTCTCTTATCGATCGTTGATTATACTACCGAGTGGAAGCTCGCGGGCTTAGGCTTCGTGAGGACTCATCCGGCTGTTTTTACGCCCACGGGTACTCTTTAGTTACCACTCAGTATTTTATTCGTCAACCACTAACTCTAACTTGTCTTCTTTTTATTGCAGGTACCATGTCTTCATCTTCGAGGACTAGCCGATACATGTCGCGACCGGATCCCCCCCTAAGAAGAGCAAGGTGGAGAAAGGAAAGAAGAGTCAAGGGCTACGGGGGTGATGCCACCTCCGCCGGCACGCACGCCAACTCCATCCAAGGACGTTGAGCGTACGCCTACCCCAAAAAAGGTCGCCCCGAAGGTGCGTGCGCCTATTCCAACCGAGGTTGACGAGGGGGTGACGCAGCCTCCATCGGCTCGGACGCCCACGGCCGTTACCTTTTCCCCTCAACCCCCCGAGGTGCGAGGAGATGCTTCTACTGAGTCCGGCTCGCGTGCTCGGACCAACTTGATTCGACTAGGAATGGACGTGCCACCCGGGGCGTCTTTAATAAATAAGAGTCTTGATGCGGTTGAGTACGCTGCCCGTATCGCTCCTCCTGCGGACTCGGAACACCTTGTAGCCATGGATGTCAACATGCTGCAAGAGCGTTATCTCAGGCACAGTTTTGAGGTTAGTGTTGTCATACTTAATGTTCCCTCTCTGCCCTGGCGTGTGTCTTACTTTGTTTACTTTCAGGCCCTGCTAGAGGGACAGATCATTCATGCCCAACGAGGGCGGGTGATGGACTCGCTCATTGAGGATGTTAAAATCAGGGACGCGGACAACAAGAGCCTCAAGGACCTGCTATCGATCCGGGAAGGGGCCTTGAGCAAGATGGAAGGCGAGCTCGGGGCGCTAAGGAAGGAACACCAAGCATTGTTGGCTCGGGCGGAGGCTATAAGCAAGATGGAGGGCGAGCTTGAGGCCCTAAGGAAGGAGCACGAAGCGGCTAAACTTGCCATTGTGAAGGAGCGGGAGGACCACGAGAGGACCCGTGCTGGCCATGCCGACGCCCTCGGCCGGGCTGTGGAGGTCTATAAGAGTTCCGCCGAGTTTAGGGAGGACGCGATGCACTTTATGTGCATTCCTGAGGTTGTCCAAGAGTTCCTCAAGACTAGGGCTGGCCAAGAGGCGGTCGAGGCTGAGGCACAGGTGGCTTTTAATATTGGGCGGTATACGAAGCAACAGGAGATCTTTTCAGTGCTGAAGGAGAAGGTTCCAAATTTTGACCCCGTGTCCCTTGGCTTGTCGGTGATAGAGAAGAATCCGGATCCTGATGCTGAGAATGAATCCACTGATGGCGTCACGGACGCTCGGGAGGATTCTCTGGTGGACGAGTTTTATGGCATCGATACTAGCAACGTCCCCAATGTTCCACTAGATCAGATTATGATTGAGGAGCTCTCGGATCATGAGTAGTTTGTAGTCTTTGAGATTTTCCCTTGCTCTCTAGTTATGTCGTTGAACAATTTGCTTCCTGTTTTTGAACAACTTGCTATTATTTTTAGAATATTCGAAATAAACTAGTTACTTCGGAATAAACATGTTGTTATATATATATATATATATATATATATATATATATATATATATATATATATATATATATATATATATATATATATATATATATATATATATATATATATATATATATATATATATATTTTATATTTTTTGTCTCGGCCTCGGCCCGTGGCCGAAACATGCGTCTCGGCCACATGCCTCGGCCACTTGGCCGAGGCATGCGCCTCGGCCACTTGGCCGAGGCATGCGCCTCGGCTGAGTGGCCGAGGCGTGGCCGATGCCTGTGGCCGAGGCGTGCGCCTCGGCCACCTCGGCCACTTGGTTTTTTTTTTTTTTTTTTTTTTTTTTGGTCTCGGCCTCGGTCCGTGGCCGAGGCATGCGTCTCGGCCACTTGGCCGAGGCATGCGGCTCGGCCACTTGGCCGAGGCATGCGCCTCGGCTGAGTGGCCGAGGCGTGGCCGATGCCTGTGGCCGAAGCGTGCGCCTCGGCCACCTCGGCCACTTGGGTTTTTTTTTTTTAAACGTGGGCGGACCACGAGCACGAGATATTACTTCAAAAATTTTTGTAAAAGATGATGACGAGCTTGTTTTATTAAGTAACATGGACGGACCATGAAAGTAAGATGTTATTTCCCAGGACTTTTAGTGTGTAAAGCGGACGGACCGCGATTGCCAAGCACTAATTCTAATGATTACTACTACAAGGTTTTTAAGGAAAGTATTTGATCAAATGTTCCGAGTTCCATACCCGATCGATCATTCTTCCCCCTGTAGTTCTTAACTTGTATGTCCCTGGACGAACGACTTCCTCCACGACGTAAGGCCCCTCCCACTTTTTTGCGAATTTTCCCCCTTCAAGGGGTTGGCTGGCTTCCCTTCTTCGCAGCACAAGGTCGCCGACTTGGAAGTAACGGGGTCGGACTTTTGCGTCGTGGTAGGACTTTAGTTGACGACCATAGTTCTCCATCTTGCAGAATGCCGCCTCTCTCTTTTCATCCAAGAAGTTTAGATCCACCCTTTGGTGGAGTTCATTTTGTTTTGACTCGAATTCCTCCACCCTTCTACTAGGTATGATTACTTCCACCGGGGCCCGAGCTTCAAATCCATAGGCGAGCGCGAACGGGGTTTCTCCGGTGGCCCTTCTTGGTGTCGTGCGATAGGCCCAGAGGATGCCATCGAGCTCCTCCACCCAGGCTCCGCCGGCTACTTCTAGCTTTTTCTTGAGGCCGTCGAGGATGGTTCTATTCGCATTCTCCACTTGCCCATTCGCCTGAGGATAAGATACCGCTACCCGGCTATGCTTAACGCCCCATCCTGCTAAGAATTCTGAAAATTCTCGTGCCTCGAACTGACGACCATTGTCTGTGATTACCTGGAGGGGGATACCGAAGCGATACAGGATGTTTTTCTCGACAAACCTCTTGCACCTTGCTGCAGTGATGCTCGCTAGGGGCTCGGCCTCCACCCATTTTGTGAAATAGTCAATGGGCACGATGATGTACTTTCTGCTTCCAGTCCCCGTGGGAAGGGCCCCTACCAGGTCAATTCCCCATCTTGAAAAAGGAATCGCGGTGCTTACCGGGGTGTAGTTCGTCGCAGGTCGACCCGGCAGTGCTTGGAATTCTTGGCACTTGGGACATCGCTTTGTATATTCGGCGCAATCCCTCAGCATTTTGGGCCAAAAATACCCTTGTAGCATGATGCGGCGCGCAATGGTGTACGCCCCTTGATGCGCGGAGCATACTCCCTCGTGGACTTCTTTTATCGCCAACTTCGCTTCATCTGGATATAGACACCTCAGTAACGTGCCGTTGTAGGAGCGTTTGTACAACTTATCGCCCGAGACAACGTAGCTAGGTGCCCGTAACTTCGTTACCTTGGCGTCTGCCTCGTCTTGTGGTAGGGTGCCATCTGCCTTGTATCGCTTGATATGATCAATCCAACATGGCTCCCTAGTCTACACAGGGAAGACCCACGAGACGTCAATACTTGAAGTCTCGAGGTCTTCTAGTCGAGCGATCTTCCTAATGTGGCTGGGGACTCCGGTACTTAGCTTTGAGAGCATGTCGGCGTCGGCGTTCTGCTCTCTCGGTACCTGGTGTATCTCATATCCCTCGAACTCGCGCAAGGTTCTCAACACCGTGTCTCTGTATTTCTGCATGCTTCCTTCGTTGGCTTCATACTCCCCGGATACCTGGCTGACAACCAGCTTGGAGTCGCATCGAATTCGGACCTTTTCAGCTCGTAGTCCCGCCGCCAATCGCAATCCATTGAGGAGGGCCTCGTACTCCGCCTCATTGTTAGACAACTTGAAGTGGAATCGGATGGCATAGTAGGCGCGGAATCCCTCCGGAGTGACGATCACCACGCCGCCGCCGCAGCCTTTGCTGTTGGAAGAGCTGTCTGTGGACAAAGTCCACCACCCTCCATCTTCAGTTTCTACTTGATCCGTTACTTCCCGAGCTGTGCACTCCACTATAAAGTCTGCAAGGGCTTGGCCTTTGATGGCGGGCCTCGGTTTAAAATCTATGTCAAACTGACTAAGGTGCATGGCCCACCGTGCCATCCTGGCGGAGCTGTTAGTGTTCCGTAGGAAGCTTCCCAATGGCTGATGTGAGAGTACGTGGATGGGGTGAGCTTGGAAGTAGTGAGCTAACCTTTTTGATGAAGTGACTATGGCAAATACTGTTTTCTCCATCACACTGTACCGGAGCTCCGCGTCGTGAAGGGCTTTGCTTACGTAGTAGATGGGACGCTGAGTCCCTCCTTCTTCTTTGACCAGCACGGAGCTGATCGCACCCTGTGATACGCCCAAGTACAGGATTAGGGTTTCACCTGCCTCTGGCTTTGCTAGCAGGGGCGGGGACAACAAGTATTTTTTCAACTCTTCGAAGGCCTTCTGACAGGCCGGCGTCCACTCGAACCCTTTGCTCTTTTTCAAGATTTGGAAGAAGGGGAGGGAACGTTCAGCCGATTTCGATAGAAAACGGCCTAAGGCCGCCAGACGCCCCTTGAGTCTCTGGACTTCCTTTATGGACCGCGGAGGCTCCATGTCAAGGATAGTCCTTACTTTTTCTGGATTCGGCTCAATGCCGTTCCTGGTGACCATGAAGCCCAAAAATTTGCCCCCATCAACGGCGAAGGTGCATTTTTTTGGGTTCAAGCGCAAATTAAATTTTTTCATAATGGAAAATACCTCGCTGAGATCCTCGGCATGGGAAGTGGCCTTGCGACTTTTGACGATCATGTCGTCCACGTACGCTTCCATGTTCCGTCCCAGTACTGACTTGAACAGCTTTGCCACCATGCGAGTGTATGTCGCCCCGGCGTTCTTCAATCCGAACGGCATGACCAAGTAGCAGAATATCCCTTCGGGAGTGGTGAAGGCGGTCTTCTCTGCGTCCTCCTCATGCATGGATATCTGATGGTACCCACGGAAGGCGTCCATGAAGCTCATGAGTTCACATCCTGCCGTCTCATCCACCAATTGATCTATATTGGGTAGTGGAAAACGGTCCATAAGGCATGCCCTATTGAGGTCCGTGTAGTCCACGCACATCCTCCATGTCGATCCTTTGGGAGCTAAGACTACGTTGCTCAGCCACTGTGGGTAGTAAATTTCCTTGATGTGCCCTACGTTGAGCAATGCGGTCACCTCCTTTTTCACGAACTCTCTTCGTTCTGCCGACATATACCTTTTTCGCTGATGCATTGGTTTTCTGCTGGGGTCGACCCCGAGCTTGTGGGTTATGATCCTTCGATCTATGCCCGGCATGTCCTCTGGCCCCCATGCGAACACCGTGTGAGAACGGCGAATTACGTCCACTATTTGGGCCCTTAGCTCTGGGCTTAAGCCTGTGCCGATCTTCACCACTCGGTCTGGTCTGGAGGGATCCAGAACTATATCTTCCGTCTCTGACACGGGCTCAGCGCGGGGCCAGGCCTCTTCTTCTTTGAAAATTTTCTCCGCGATCGTATGGACCTGTAAGTCCTTGCTGCCAATCTTCTTGCATGCCTTCACGTAGCAACTGCGGGCTGCCCGTCGGTCACCTCTGACGACTCCTATCCCATTCGGAGTAGGGAACTTCATGCACAAGTGTTCCATTGATATTATGGCCTTGAGGTCCTCTAGTGCTGGCCTCCCCAATATGATGTTGTGCGCACAAGTGAGCCTTACCACGATGAACTCCATGTCCATCTTGCGAATGTTGGGGCTCGTGCCTATCTCCACGGGCAGGGTCACCGACCCTTCTGTTTCCACGGAATCCCCAGTAAACCCAGACAATGGAGTTCGTACCTCTTTGAGCTGGCCTCTAGGTAGCCCCAACTTGGTGAAGGCGTCGTAGTACATCACGTTAACCGAGCTTCCCGTGTCGACCAAGATGCGATGTACGATCACATCGTTAATGTCCATCTTAATCACTAGTGCGTCGCACTAGGACCGGGGGCCCGGGAGAGGGCACCCAAAGAAGCGGACCGGCCGGACGGCACCCAAAGAAGCGGACCGGGCGACGCACTAGTGATTAAGATGGACATTAACGATGTGATCGTACATCGCATCTTGGTCGACACGGGAAGCTCGGTTAACGTGATGTACTACGACGCCTTCACCAAGTTGGGGCTACCTAGAGGCCAGCTCAAAGAGGTACGAACTCCATTGTCTGGGTTTACTGGGGATTCCGTGGAAACAGAAGGGTCGGTGACCCTGCCCGTGGAGATAGGCACGAGCCCCAACATTCGCAAGATGGACATGGAGTTCATCGTGGTAAGGCTCACTTGTGCGCACAACATCATATTGGGGAGGCCAGCACTAGAGGACCTCAAGGCCATAATATCAATGGAACACTTGTGCATGAAGTTCCCTACTCCGAATGGGATAGGAGTCGTCAGAGGTGACCGACGGGCAGCCCGCAGTTGCTACGTGAAGGCATGCAAGAAGATTGGCAGCAAGGACTTACAGGTCCATACGATCGCGGAGAAAATTTTCAAAGAAGAAGAGGCCTGGCCCCGCGCTGAGCCCGTGTCAGAGACGGAAGATATAGTTCTGGATCCCTCCAGACCAGACCGAGTGGTGAAGATCGGCACAGGCTTAAGCCCAGAGCTAAGGGCCCAAATAGTGGACGTAATTCGCCGTTCTCACACGGTGTTCGCATGGGGGCCAGAGGACATGCCGGGCATAGATCGAAGGATCATAACCCACAAGCTCGGGGTCGACCCCAGCAGAAAACCAATGCATCAGCGAAAAAGGTATATGTCGGCAGAACGAAGAGAGTTCGTGAAAAAGGAGGTGACCGCATTGCTCAACGTAGGGCACATCAAGGAAATTTACTACCCACAGTGGCTGAGCAACGTAGTCTTAGCTCCCAAAGGATCGACATGGAGGATGTGCGTGGACTACACAGACCTCAATAGGGCATGCCCTATGGACCGTTTTCCACTACCCAATATAGATCAATTGGTGGATGAGACGGCAGGATGTGAACTCATAATAACCAATTGGTGGATGAGACGTTCTTCTCAATGAAAGCACCAATGACGGTAATAACGTTACCGGTAAACAATAATATAATAATGCTAAAAGAGGGTAACAATAGTTGTATTGCTTCTTCTCTCAGTATCGAAAGTACAGTGTGTCCTCTACCAGATGAGGAGAGCCCTATTTATACTTAGAGTCCTAACGGTAACAACATGGGACATAAGTGGGAGCCTGGCCTTTAATTCTCTCTCATCAATGGGGGCTTCAATGCTGGCTTCAATGGTAGTAACAACGGCACCTGTTGGAATTCCTGACCGTTGGAGTTCTGCCCGTTGGGTTCCCATGTGATGCTGAGTCAATGCCCACATGCCGAGTCAATGCCCATTTGTGATCCGGGTCGGGTGCCAGCCCATTTATCCTGTCAATATTGAAAAAACATATGAATATATATATATATATATATATATATATATATATATATATATATATATATATATATGTGTGTGTGTGTGTGTGTGTGTGTGTGTGTGTGTGTGTGTGTGTGTGTGTGTGTGTGTGTGTGTGTGTGTGTGTGTGTGTGTGTGTGTGTGTGTGTGTGTGTCGTTTTAAAGATCTTAACTTGATATGTTTACCATATATATTTTTATATATTGATCTTATTTATAAAAAAAAATTAATATATTTAAGTGAATTTGATAAATTTGTGCCATTTGTATGAACCTAAAATATTATGTTTATGAACAGTTTACAGTATTATTTTTAGGAAAAATAACTATTTTAGTCACTCAATTATACTAGAATAATCAGCAATGTAACTCAATCCCTTAATTATATATGTGATCCTAGTCTCTCATCTCATATAACTGTTAAAACTAAAAATGATGGAAGAGTTAATATGAAATTCATCAGTTTCCTCCTAAACCACACATCAAATAAGTGGAAAACATATTTTAAGTCAAAAGCATCAGACAATAACTTTGTTTTCTTTGTAAATTCATTTAAGAAAAAACCACTTTTTTAGGCGCTCAATTGTTTTGTAACCATCAATTTAGTCCCAAATTTTCAATCTGAACGAATTGACTGAATCACCAAAACAATGATTTTTCCTTCATTTATTTACTTTTTAACAAACAAAAGTACTCCTATAGCTAAATGTTTTTAAAATAATTAAGGTAAGTTAAGAAAATACTAGTAATAAAGTGAAAAATGCAATACTTTATAAGTCAAGCAAATTTTGATTTCTTTCAACCAAAGGTGTAGGGGTGTGCAAACTTCAATAGAAAATCGATTAACCGACCAAATCGAAGAACTTCGATTAACAATTTTTTTAACCAATATAATTTAGTTTAGTTAATGGTTAGAGATTTTACATAGTGCATATTATGATTAATTTGGTTCGAAATTATCAGTTAATTGAAGGGAATCAAAATTTGATTGACTTAAAAAATTAAAAGTACTGCATTTTTTTTTTTCATTTTATTACTAGTATTTTATTAACTTCTCTTAATTATTTTGAAAACATTTAGCTATATGATTATTTTTATTCTTTAATGAATATTTAAATGAATTTACTGAGAAAACAAAAATAGAGTCATATGTTTTTTGCTTAAAATATATTTTTCACTTATTTGATATGTGTTTTATAAGAAAATTGATGAATTTATATATTTACCCTTGTATCAGCTGTTAATTTTAACACTATTTGAAATGAGAGATTAAATGATTAGGGACTAAATAATGAGATGACATGTATAATTTTTTTTTAAAAAACAAAGGTAAATTTCATTAATGATTCAAAAGGTCCACAATACACGCAGGTGGGATAACAGTCCACACCTCTGAGCCAGTCCTAGAACCGGTTGCCCGAGCTAGCGTGTGGGCCACACGATTCGCTGATCTCCTGACATGGGACACACTCGCGGTCCCAATATCATTAGCAATCGGCGCACATTGCTTCACCACTAATCCTACATATGAATAATCAGAACTAGAAGAATTAAAAGCGTTACAAAAGCATAAACAATCAGTTTCGATAACGATGTTTTGAGATCCTTGATCCTAAAGCCATGCCAACGCCTCTTTAACCGCAAGGGTCTCAGCCAACAACGATTCACAAATGCCTTCTAATCGACCGCTTTTTGCTGCCATGAAGCGTCCCTCATGGTCACGAATTACAGCCCAAAAACCCGCACCGTCCTCAAACGTAGCGGCATCAACATTACATTTAATACTGTGCCTAGGCGGTGGAGTCCAGCGTGCAACCTGACCTGTGCGAACAGCTTGGATTGTTGGTTTCTCGAACGCCTCCTTCCAGCTGGTCAACAGAGAGGCCATATGCAGCCGAGCCTTCGTTACATAAGGGGGTTTGTTATTCCACACAACATCATTGTGAACAGCCCATATAGCCCAGAAAATCGCCGCCAATCTGACCGCATCTTCAACTGTTGAGGCCCCGATCGTAAAGTTCATAAATCCGAGAAAGTTCCTTTGCTGAAGAAAATCTTGTAGCTCCCAGAGTTCCTTCGCAAAAGAACATTCGCAGAAGATGTGTGCTTGAGATTCCGTCGCAGATCCACAAACTGGACACCCCCCTCCGATCCAGACTCGTTTCTGTTTCAAGTTTTCCCGTACCGGCAGAACCTCTCGGGCACATCTCCACAGGAAGTTCTTCACCTTTGGGGGAATTGGTAATGCCCAAAGAGTCCTCCAAGCTTGGAAGTCAGTCATTGCTGCAGAATGGACATCAGCAGACATCAGTAATTTGTAGCCATGTTTCACAGTGTACTGCCCCTTTATGTCCCCCACCCAACGCCATGAATCTCTAAATAACGTATTCACCGGAGTTGTAAGAATTCTGTGGACATCCGCCTCGTGGAAAATGTCTTGTAAAATCTCCTTGTCCCACTTACCCTGCTCGTCGAGTAACCCACACACTTTGGCGTCACAGAGGTAATCTGCTTGTGGAGTGACTAACAGATGGTTTGTGTTTTCTGCTAGCCAGTTCTAACCCCAGATTTTGGTATCTTGTCCGTCCCCAATGCGACGAGCCACACCCTGTTGTAGAACTCGAATTCCAGCTATAATGCTTCGCCAAATGTAGCTAGGATTTCCCCCTACCTGTGCCTCCAGGGAACCCGTCTTCGGGTAATACTTGGCTTTCATTAATCAGGCAACCAATGAATCAGGATTAACCAGTAACCTCCAGCCTTGTTTAGCCAAGAGCGCTAGATTGAATTCATGTAACTTTTTAAAACCCATGCCTCCAGTCGACTTTGGCCTGCATAACCTATCCCAACTTAGCCAGTGAATCCCACGGCTTCCCGAGCCTCCGCCACCCCACCAATACCGGTTGAACAATTTCTCCAGAGTATCACATACCCGCAACGGCAATAAAAATATCGACATGGTGAAAATCGGAAGGGCTTGCGCTATGCTTTTAAGCAGAATCTCTTTACCTGCCCGGGACAAAAACCTGTGTTGCCGCGACCCTATCCTCGTCCGGATGTTATTCTCAATGTATCAAAACGTAGCGGTCTTATTTCTTCCGAGGACCGAGGGGAGGCCCAGATACCGCCCCAGATCCCTTGCTTCTTGGACACCTATCTGATTCGCCACCATTGCCCTCACTTGAGCCGTGGTGTTACGGCTGTACACTGCATTAGACTTATCATAGTTGATAAGTTGTCCCGAAGCCTTGCTGTACAAGTCTAAGCACTCTTTAACTTTAAGTGCTTCCTGTTGAGTAGCCCTGAAAAAGAGTAAACTGTCGTCAGCAAAAAATAGGTGCGTGATGGCCGGTGCTCCCCGGGCCACCCTCACACCGTGAATATCCCCCCGGGCTTCCGCCTGCTGCAAAAGGATGGATAATCCCTCAGCACAGATGATGAAGAGGTAGGGCGATAAGGGGTCCCCCTGACGAATACCCCGGGTCGGACACACATTCCCCAAAGCCTCGCCGTTAACCAATATAGAGTAATTAACGGATGAAACACACAACATTATCAAGTCCACCCAATCCCCCTCAAAACCCATTGCCCTCAACATACCTTCTAAGAAAGCCCACTCCATTCGGTCATACGCTTTAGCTATGTCTAGCTTTAGCGCTGCCCACCCCAACAACCCCCCGGACTTCCTCCGTAGGTAATGTCCTACCTCTCCAGCCACAATAATATTATCAGTTAAAAGCCGGTCAGGAACAAACGCACTTTGCGATTGTGACACAACATGATCCAGGACACCCTTTAATCTATTAGCGATCATTTTGGCCATCACTTTGTAGACTACGTTACAAAGTGCTATTTGCCGCAGATCCGACACTTTTTCAGGGATAGCTTTTTTTGGAATTAGAACAATATTTGAATCGTTCAATCCCGGCGGAAAGCACCAGTTCTCCATGCAGTTAATGATAAAAACAGTAGGTCAGATGACATGTATAATTAGTTAGCTATTCTAGATTAAAATTATTATGACTAGTATTAGGATTCTTGTATTTGAGTCATACTATGACCATTATTATAGTCTTCCTATGATTCCTCTACCATTCCATTTTCCCCAACCCTAAGAGCCCCCCCCCCCCCCCCCCCCCCCACTCCGACCCGACCGAGCATGTGGAAGGATGTAAATCATGGTAACTCAACTGAACATGAACCACAGAGGCTAGACCGGTGCTCACTGCGCACAAGGAACCCCCCTCACTCTACCGCTGGTGAGACTCGATCTCTGGTCATTCTTCTAAAGTTTCACCTCTATGACCAGTTGAGCTGCCCATGCGGGTAATTAATTTAGAGTGGAATCATCAATTTACGCATAGTTAAAACTAATTCTTGGTAAATAATAAATTTTCTGTGTGAATGAATTAGATTTAGTACCAAAAAGGGCATGTTTAGGAAAGGGTTCACCCTTGAGTTTGTTATACCAGGACCAAGTCTACCTTGCAACATGAATTCTAATTTTAAACGACATAATACTCCGTATATTTTTAGTATAAAAATTGTGAATTTCTAGAATATAAGGTGTAGAACAAAATTTGTGAATGCAATACAAGATCATCAAATCTTAATATGTTAATATTGTATAATTGCAGTATTTGAAAGGAACTTGTGAATATAAAATACAGCAATCAATTATATATTTTTTAACATTGTATGTTCGTAATATACAAATAGTGAAATTTTTAAAAGGTAAATTATAAAACATTTAGTATGTAAATTGTAAACATTTGTACGCGGATAAGGTGGATCTCCACAAAATAATTTACTCTTAGGTTGTTTGCAATTAAAACAATTCACTAGAAAATTGAAATTTTTTTAATCATAATGAGTATTAAAGCAATCAAACTATATCAACCTTCTTAGCTATCAAAATCTAGGGAGCTATCAAAATCTAGGGGGAGCATTAAACTCTGTAATGATCCGGAAGAAGAAGTTGGAATAATACAGGCCAAACGACGTCGCAAGAAAAAGGAAGTTGAGGCCAGTTAAGTACACAGGCAAAAACGTCGTCGTATGAAGAAGCAGTTACGACGGCAGTTATGAAGGATCACACGGCGTCGTATTGGCGTTAGGAGCAGTTATTTCAGTTGTAATCGCAATTCCTTTTAAGTCTTTCTGAACAAGTATTTTGGATTATGAGAAATAATATGCAGCATTTTCCCTTTCAATTTTCTCTCTATTCTCTCCGTATCTCTCTTCTCTCCCTAAACCTTCCCTAAACCCTAGAAACATCACAATTGGTATTAGAGCCCTCAATGGAGGCTCGCATGAATCAGCTTGAGCTAGTGGTGGTTGACATCAGTCTCCAGATGGAAGAACAGAAGAAAACGACGCAGGACGTCGTGGAAAAGCTTGTAGAACAAATGGTCCAAATGGATCACCGGATGAAGGATTGGAAGAATGAAATCATCGAAACAATTCGGCTTAACCGGTCGCCGCCTCCTATAATGAACACCATCCCTAGTGCATCCTCAGTTAATGGCGCGAGAGCTGAACCTTCAACTAGGCACGCACAGAGCCAGTTTCCGCAAGGAAGGAGAACTGGAAAGGCCCCAGCGGTTGCCTCGCCGGAAATCGGAGTTGAGGAGGAGGCAATCGAGTATGAGGAATCTGAAGGAGAGGTGATTCCTGAACGGATCCACGCAACTAGGAGGGATCCACAGCTAAGATCTCCAAGGTGGAATGCAGATTCGGCCTTAATGAGGTATCGATACGATTTCCCCCCCCCCCCCCCCCCCCCCTTTGATTACAATCATCCTAGATTATGGGTGAATCGATGTGAGAGATTCCTTCTTATGACTCACATCCCTCGGATCGAGGTGATGCATGTCCTCTATGTTAATTTGACTGGGAAGGCCGGCCTATGGTTTGAAGGATACCTAACAAACCTAGATGGGGGCTTCGAGTGGACACACTTTGCAGAAGCAGTGTGTAAGAGGTTTGGAGGGGAAGTGGGGCTGTAATGGAAGAATTCACAAATTTTAGGCAGATAGGGGGAGTGGTAGAGTTTATTGGTAAGTTTGAAGAGTTCCAGAGTCTGCTTATTCAAAAACATACTACTCTCACTGAGTCCTACTTTCTGGAGGCTTTCATAGCAAGGCTTAAGCCTAACCTCAGGTGCTTTGTCAAAACAACCCAACCTAAAACATTGGCAGATGCAATGTGGATTGCCAAGCAGTTGGAAAAGGGATTCCAGTCTAATGACCTATCTGGAAATTCCTTCCCATATAACCCTAAGCGTACTACTACATTCTCAACCCCAAAACCATATAACCCCCTCAATAAACCCACCAATTCCCAAACATCCACAGCCTCAAATAGCCAGAGCAGTACTGGGAGAAACCCTGAAGGAACCAGAATTAAGAGCCAATTAAGGGAGCAGAACAAATGCTTCAAGTGCTTTGACCCATGGTACCCTGGACACAAATGCAAAGGGTCCACCATCCATGTGATGGAAGAAGGAGAATTTCATGATGTCCCTGAAGAATTGTTGAATGAAGGGCACGAAACAGAAGATAAAAGTAATCAGGATCAGGCTGAGGTCTCCTTCCATGCTATGATGGGGGGGAGAAGGTTTAAACACCATCAAGCTATTGGGAAGTATACATAGAAAACCAATAGTCATTTTGGTTGATAGTGGAAGCACTCATAGTTTTCTTGATCCCACAGTCCTCCTCCAATTGAGAATTGAGTCAGAAAAGACTCAAGCACTTACTGTGTCTGTTGCCAATGGTGATCAAATGTGGTGTGACTCTATTTGCAAGGGGTTGAAGTGGCAGGTCCAGAAGGAAACCTTTGTGAAGGACTTTAGAGTGCTGAAACTAAGAGGGTGTGACATGGTGCTTGGTATGGATCGGATTGATCAATATGCTCCAATTCAACTCCACACTAGGCCACTGGGGATTTCCTTTTATAAGGAAGGCAGAAAGGTGATGTTAAAAGGGTTAACCAGAAATCAAATAAACTGCAGGAAGCCACTAAAAAGGACCTCAGAAATTGGCAAAAGAATGGTGTGCAAGGATTCCTTGTGCATTGTGAAGGAAGGGAATGTACTGAGGAACATAGTAGCAATTTGTGTTTTAAGATGGAACTGCAGTCAGAATTCAAAGAGCTCACTGACTAACTTCAAGAGTTTCAGGAGCTATTTGAGGAGCCTAAGAACCTACCTCCCAGAAGGGCTTATGACCATCACATTCCCTTAATTCCAGGAGCACAGCCAGTGAACATGAAACCCTACAGATATTCTTTTGATCAAAAGGATGTTATAGAATAGATGGTGGAGGAAATGTTGAAGGCTGGAGTCATTACTGAGAGTGTATCTCCATTTGCCTCTCCTGTTTTGTTGGTGCCAAAAAAAAGACAACACTTGGAGATTCTGTGTAGATTACAGAGCCCTGAATAATATCACCATTAAGAATAATTTTCCTATTCCGGTCATAGAGGACTTATTCTCTGAGTTAGCTGGATCCAAATACTTCTCCAAGCTTGATTTGAGAGCTGGTTATCATCAGGTGAGAATGAGGGAAGGAGAAGAGTACAAGACAGCCTTCAAAACTCACCAAGGACTTTATGAATTTAGGGTTATACCCTTTGGTCTTACTAATGCACCAGCTACTTTCCAAGCACTTATGAACAATGTTTTCAAGCCCCTACTAAGAAGATTTGTCTTGGTCTTCTTTGATGATATCCTAGTATACAGTCCAGAATTGAAGGTACATTGGATACACCTAAGAGAGGTCCTGACCCTTATGAGAGCACATAAACTACTAGCCAAGCTCAGTAAATGCTCCTTTGCAAGAAGAGAGGTGGAATATTTAGGACACATAATATCAGAGAAAGGACTACACACTGATCCTTCTAAACTGCAAGCTGTGGCAGATTGGCCTAAGCCTACTTCTATTAAAGGTTTAAGGGGTTTCCTTGCCTTAATTAGATATTATAGAAGATTCATTAAATCTTATGGGGTGATTAGCAGGCCATTGACTAACATGTTGAAGAAGAATGCCTCCCAATGGAGCTCAGAAGCTGAAATAGCATTTGACAATCTGAAACAAGCCCTGTGTACAGCCCCAGTTATGACATTGCCCAATTTTCAGAAACCCTTTATAGTAGAAGCTGATGCCTGTAGTAAGGGCATGGGAGCAGTCCTAATTCAAGAGGGAAAGCCCATTGCATACTTCAGTAAGGCATTTGGGGATAAACACTTGAGTCTGTCAATTTATGAGAAGGAATTTATGTCTATTATTAATGCTGTGGAAAAGTGGAAACCCTATCTCATGGGAAGGCAATTTGTGATTAGAACTGATCACCATAGTCTTAAGTTCCTCATAGACCAGAAAATTACTACTGCTACTCAACAGAAGGGCCTCTCAAAGCTTATGGGATTGCATTATACTATCCAGTATAAGAAGGGGAGTGACAATACTGTTGCAGATGCTTTATCCAGAAGGGGGACAGATCAGGAAACTGTATCCAAAAAGGGCAATCCTGAATTGAATGCTGTTCTTATTATCAAACCCCAGTGGGTGGAAGAAGTTCTCAGTAGCTATGAGAATGATGAATGGGCACAGGAACAGCTGGTATCCAATCTCATTAGCCCTGGAGGTGATCTCAACATAACTATCACTGAAGGACTAATCAGATATAAGGGCAGACTCTATATTGGCAACCAAGGGAAACTAAGGAAAAAATTGGTAATGCAGATGCATGACTCACTTTTAGGGGGTCATTCTGGACAATTGGGTACATATATATCAAAGGCTGAGAGCCTTGTTTTACTGGAAGAAAATGAAAGAGGCAGTCAAAGAGTTGGTGGAACAGTGTGACACCTGTCAAAGATGCAAAACTGAAAACATTGCTACCCCTGGCCTCTTACAGCCCTTAAACATCCCTGATCAAGCATGGAAGGGAATTTCCATGGATTTTATTGAGGGATTGCCCAAATCTCAAGGAAGGGAAGTGATCTTAGTGGTGGTTGATAGGCTAACCAAATACAGTCATTTTATGTCCATGAATCATCCATACACTGCTGAAGGAGTGGCAGTAATATTCATGGAAAATGTGTACAAGCTACATGGTTTACCAAGGGACATTGTAACAGACAGAGACAAGATCTTCCTTAGCAAGTTTTGGCAATCCATTTTCAAGCAATTGCAGGTCCAGTTGAGTATGTCAACTGCATATCACCCTTAGTCTGATGGGCAAACTGAGAGGGTTAATAGATGTTTGGAGACATATTTGAGATGCATGGTTTTTAACAAGCCCAAAACTTGGTCCAAGTGGTTACACCTTGCTGAGTATTGGTACAATACTAACTTTCACTCTTCTTTACAGTGCACACCATTCCAGGCACTATATGGTTACCCACCTCCCATGCTTGCCTTAGGGGCTGGACAGAGAACTGAAGAAAATAGATGGGTGGCTGAGAGAGATGCCCTATTAGCAATGCTTAAAGACAATCTCAAAAAAGCTCAGCATAGAATGAAACAGCAGGCTGATGAAAGGAGGAGTGAGAGAAGTTTGCAAGTGGGAGATTGGGTCTATTTGAAGATCCAACCCTATAGACAAATCTCAGTGGCTATAAGATCCAATGTCAAGCTCACTGCAAAATATTATGGCCCTTATTTGGTGACTGAAAAGATAGGGGCTGTGGCATATAAGTTAGCATTACCCCCAAGTGCCCAGATCCATCCAGTATTCCATATATCTCAGTTGAAGAAGAAGATTGGAAGCCAAGTATTGCCACAGTTGGAACCACCTCTGGTAGGACATGAGGGAGAAGTCTTTGCCCACCCTGTGGCTGTGCTGAATAAACGGCTAGTCAAGCGTAATAACCAGGCTGTTACTCAGATTCTAGTGCAATGGGCGAATCTGCCAAGGGAAGCAGCTACATGGGAGGATTTCTATCATATTATCAAGCAGTTTCCTACCTTTGATCCTTGGGGTCAAGGATCTCTTGAAAGAGGGGAGTAATGTAATGATCCGGAAGAAGAAGTTGGAATAATACAGGCCAAACGACGTCGCAAGAAGAAGGAAGTTGAGGGCAGTTAAGTACACGGGCAAAAACGTCGTCGTATGAAGAAGCAGTTACGACGGCAGTTATGAAGGATCAGACGACGTCGTATTGGCGTTAGGAGCAGTTATTTCAATTGTAATCGCAATTCCTTTTAAGTCTTTCTGAACAAGTATTTTGAATTATGAGAAATAATATGCAGCATTTTCCCTTTCAATTTTCTTGAGATATCAGGCAGGAACCTTTTCCAAAATTAATTATAATGCTTATGAAAAACACACAATTCTTTAGTTAACTTTATCTAATTTAACTATGGAGTTGTGAGTTGTGACCTAGTGTGATTAAAATGAAATTTTGAAAATAAAAATAAAATTTTGAGGCTGTGCAAGGCTTCTACTATTTCGAGGTAATGGTAACTTCTGTTACCCAAAACTTTTGAGTGAGATTTCATTTGTAATACACTATATTGCTTTCCCTAGTTTCGATAGCCGTTAACGGCGTTATGTTGTGCATAATTTGAACTATACATCCATAACTTCATAACTATACATTCAGAATTGCATAACTACACATCCATAACATCATAACTATACATTCAGAATTGCAGAACGACACATCCATTAACTTCATAACTATACATTTAGAATTGCATAACTACACATCCATAACTTCATAACTATACATTCAGAATTGCATAACTACACATCCATAACTTCATAACTATACATTCAGAATTGCATGCATAACTACACATCCATAACTTCATAACTATACATTCAGAATTGCATAACTACACATCCATAACTTTATAACTATACATTCAGAATGTGAAATTATAACTTCATAACTATACATTCAGAATTACATGCATAACTACACATCGATAACTTCATAACTATACATTCAAAATTGCATAACTACACATCCATAACTATACATTCAGAATGTGAAATTATAAAATTATGAACATATGTTTACGTAACTAATGACAATCGAAAATGATTTTTTTTAAAGTAAAACGACGTCGTTTTTGCAACGTGTGCACCATTGCACAACATAATTTGCCCTTTTACAGACTCTCTAAAAGTTTGAATTGAATACCTCAAAACTTTTAAAGTTCATAAAAATTTTTAAAAGTCTATGAAACTCATGATTGAATACACCCGGCCTCCTAAGAAAAGAAAAAGAAAAAAAAACAATCGTTGATTCTACCGCAGCAATCAACGGGCTATTACAAAATTATTCTAACATTTAATTACTCGCATTCATTTTGAATAAATTCTTATAGATAGGTTAGAGTGTTAAAAAAAATGTAAAAACATGAGTAGCTTTCTTTTCGTTTTTTTTTTTTTTTTTTTTTTTTTTTTTTGTGAAGCTAGCTTTCTTTTCGTATATATACATATTCCTTTTAGCCCCAAGATTTAATTGTTCACTAATTGGGGGGAGTTCGACATCCCAACACCTGTTGCTTTGCAATAATGTATCCCATACCTTCAGGTATGGAATCATATTAATTATAATAGTTGTGAGTGGAAAATTAACAACGCTTACGTACCTATAAATACTATTTGGGAAAAGTGTCAAATTGGCCCCCTAAGTCAAGTGGATAGTGCAATTGGGTCCCCAAAGTGAAAAAAACTTCATTCAAGTCCCCTAAATCTGTAAAATTGTTCAATTAAGTTCAATATGACTTGTTTAACAGGTTAAATCGATATGGTGTTGACACTTGTCTTTCTTATTTTATTTTTAAAAATAAATACTTTTTATTTATTAAAAATATTATTTTTTTATTAATTAATTTAAAAAATAATAATATTTTAAAAATTAAAAAAAAAAAAAAACAAAAAACAAAAACAAAACAAAAAAAAAAATAGCCACCGGCTGTCCGCGCCGGACAGCTGGTGGTTGTCTTCTTTCTTCACAGACAGCCGTGGCCGTACAGCTGTCTAAGGAAGACGGCCAGACGTCCATGGCCGCCTTCCTTAGATGACTGTGAAGAAGGAGGATAGCCACTAGCTGTCCAGTGCAGACAGCCGGTGGCTTTTTTTATAAAAAAAAAATAATTTTAATTTGTAATATTATTATTATTTTAATTAATTAATTTATAATAAATAATATTTTTAATTTTTAATAAATAAAAACATTTATTTTAAAAAATAAAATAAGAATGACACGTGTCAACACCATATCGATTTAACCTGATAAACAAGTCATATTGAACTTAATTGAACAATTTTACCGGTTTAGGGGACTTAAATGAAGCTTTTCACTTAAGGGACCCAATTGCACTGTCCACTTGACTTAGGGGGCCAATTTGACACTTTTCCCATACTATTTTCTAAGAAGGTTAGTAATGACTTGCATTCCACTTGAACAATTACAACTATATATACATAAACTTAACACTAAATTAGGAACTAATTCATACAACTATATAGAGAAAATATTGGAAAAAAAAATGTTCTTATAAAACTATCGAGTGCTTTCAATGTGTGAACTAGCTAATAATGACATGGACAATAGCAATGGAAGAGTGTCTAACAAGGAGGAATGTTACAAATGCATGCATGTAGCATGTTGTATTGTATTTTTAATGAGTTATATTATATGTACTTTAATTTCATTATATGTGGATCCATTAAACGGGTTAGATTTTTTATAAGTGTTACACTTTTCCTCATAAATATCACTCCATAAAATTTTCTTTATAAATAACTCTTCAATCCCTAATGTTATATTTTTGATTTAAAAGTATTGTATTTTTCCTCAAAATATTACAATTTTCATGAGTAACAAACAATTTATTACTTACTTTTAATTAGTACTCTTTATTACATTTTTCAGAATAAATATTACATTTTCATCTTAATCCGGCCCGTCTCACAGAATAGGATACTCACCCTTAATTATTAGGTTGATTAACTTTGGTCTTCCATTTTTACTTTTTCTCTGATCAATACAAACCAATTGACAGAAATACGTACTTTTAGTATTAGTGTATCTCGGGGATTTGGGAGGCCATGTAGCGGCAAATTATACTATGCACCAGGGCGCACAATGTCATGGCCCAAAACGATATCGTTTGTACCTTTTCATGTATCTGCTGTTAACTTTTTTTTAAAAAAATTATGTTTTGAATGTACAGAATTTTATAATAGAATACACAGAATTTTATACCCGAAAATACATAATTTATAACTGAAAATTCTCATGTTTTGAATATACTGAATTTTATACTTGAAAACACAGAATTTTATAAGTGAAAATTCTCATGTTTCGAATGTACAAAATTATATAATAGAATGCACAAAATTTTATACCTGAAAATACAGAACTTACCAAAACGACGTCATTTTGGGAGGCACGGGACACACATTGCAATGTGCATACTGGTGCACGGTATAACGATTGCCATGTAGCAAGGATCATGACGAGATTACGAATTTTGCCAATGATGTGTATTGGTCACAATCATTTTATTTGGTTTTCTTGGATGTTAATTCTAAATTCAACAAACAAAATTAACCGATAAAGTTGATCAGTTAACCAAATTTAATTATAATTGCTGGGTTAAAGTTAAAGTGTCAAACAATGGTTATGGACTTTTTAGTGCATAGATATAGGTATATTACACGGAGTAAGTAATACGATTCTTTCTAATTATGGACTTTTTATCTAATAATGATTCTTTATCTAATTATTTTAGAGTGGAATCATCAATTTACGCATAGTTAAAACTAATTCTTGGTAGATAATAAATTTTCTTTGTGAATGAAACAGACTTAGTACCAAAAAGGGCATGTTTAGGAAAGGGTTCACCATACCATGGACCAGGTCCACCTTGCAAGATGAATTCTAATTTTAAACGATATATAAATTATACTCCGTATATTTTTAGTATTTGGAATTGTGAATTTCTAAAATATAAACTTTAGAACAGAATTTGTGAATGCGATCATCAAATATTAATATGTTAACATTGTATAATTGATGTATTTGAAAGGAACTTGTGAATATAAAATACAACAATCAATTGCATATATGTTAACATTGTGTGTTCGAAATATACAAATAGTAAAATTTTTAAAAGGTAAATTATAAACATTTAGTATGTAAATTGTAAATATTTGTACGGGATAAGGTGGAGCCGAGTCCACAATAATTTACTCTTAGCTTGTTTGCAATTAAAACAATTCACTAGAAAATTGCAAATTTTTTAATCATAATGAGTATTAAAGCAATCAAACTATATCAACCTTCTTAGCTATCAAAATCTAGAGGGGAGCATTAAACTCCTGATTTCTTGAGATATCAGACAGGAACCTTTTCCAAAATTAATTATAATGCTTATGAAAAACACACAATTCTTTAGTTAACTTTATCTAATTTAACTATGGAGTTGGGAGTTGTGACCTAGTGTGATTAAAATGAAATTTTGAAAATAAAAATAAAATTTTGAGGCTGTGCAAGGCTTCTAGGCTTCATCAAGGCTTCTACTATTTCGAGGTAATTGTAACTTCAGTTACCCTAAACTTTTGAGTGAGATTTCATTTGTAATACACTATTATATTGCTTTCCCTAGATTTCATAAAGATGCCAAAGTAATGGCAAGACTTTCTCCCTACAACTATGAGGCTCCTATGAACGAACATCCATAAGATGGCACACAACACTCCAATTAAAGAAAAACAAAATAATCCATTTTTAGACTTGCCGGAACGCCTTGATGTTGCAGAGGTATTACCTGAAGCAACTTTAACGTTTCTAGCATTTAATCTTATTCTTCTGATGAAGCTAGACATTCGCTCAAAGGCCTTGTTCACCAGAGCACTTTCTGCAGCTGAAGCAGGAGTGGCTGGTATAGATTCAATAAAGACCCATAGAGCGGAAGAGAAGCTTGAATTTGTAGCATCATCCTGTATATTATTCTGATTCAAATTTGCTCCCACAGGATGATCCTCAAAATGATTACCATATACCATACCTATACACACCAAAACTCGGTAAAATTAGCAAACAATATCTTGCACTGTATATTAGCAGTAGAGCTCTTGAAGCTGGCTCAAACTCCCCCATTTCCACTTGGGCAAAAGAGTTCTCGCCGTTTGGAAGGATGACATGGAGTTCCATACCATCCATCTGTCCAAGAGCCCCTCCTCATATAGTTAACCAAGGCATAAACTGTTTGCATTTAACATTTTATTTAAAAAAAAATGAGTCATTGCTACAATCCCAATAGTTATATTTGTTGTCTGCAACAATTTCTGTACCTGAAGTCAACGGAAGGTTGGCACTCTGACTTGCTTCAGTCAGGTTCACTGTGCTACACCACCTTAGATCATGGCTCCATAACTGGTGGTTGAATTCATTACCCTCGTTCAAATACGACTGCTGGTTAATCATTTGACTCACTTCACTCGGATTTATAATGCTATTTGCCACATGATTTGTAGCTTGTCCAGCACCTTGACCCACTCCAATAGCCCCCATATCATGAAGGAACATAGCTGCATCTTGGTAGAGCTCGAATTCATTCAGTCCATCAAAATCAACGACCTGCTGGCTCCCATAGTTCTCCACTGGCTTATCTAAGTTGTAGTTAACACTGAGTTCTGAACCATCAAGATCATTCATCTCCAAAAAACCTTCAAGGAAGTCCTCTTCCACTACAGGAGCAGATGTGACCTCAGTTGCTTCATGCAATTGCGGCTGCAATGTCCATGAATGTATCGGATCGAAGTTGGCTTGCTCATTATGCAGTGGTGGGAGAGAAAAAAGAGTAGCAGTTTGCACTGGCAAATAAGTCTCCCCTGCAGAGTGATCCAGCAGAGCATTTGCAGTATCCTCGTTACCAACCAGCTTGTCCACATAACTATTATCAACGGGAACCAATTCTGTAAGTGAAGGTTCATCTGCAATATACTTCAGGAATTCCTCAAGACCATCTATCAGGGGAGGCAAGTCAGGCAACACATCATTAGGTTTTGGATCATTAATAAGCCCAACATCATTGACATTCTTCCTAGATTTTTCCTGCTCAACAGGGAGATTAGTTCCAAAGCATTCATCATCAGCCCAGTCCTCCTCATTAAACGGTGCACCATATTGCTCCCCATTTTTTGGCCCAGGTCCACTCTTCTTAAACACCTTGTACAGTGCATAATAATCCTGTGCAGATTGGCATCTTGACAACTCCATTTCACCCAAAGTATACTCATGCATCACCCAATCTGTTCGTTCCCCAGTAGGTGCACGGCCTTTATAGAAGACAAGGGTTTTCTTAACACCAACATCACGAGAATTACACGTAATAGTACGGTCCTTCCCAGTTGTCTTCCAGTATCCATGCTTGGTTGCTCTGTTAGTCCTGCGACCATTCGGATATTTTCTATCCATGGGGCTAAAGAAGAACCATTGCCGGTCACCAGTCTTCAACTTAGATAGCTCTGCATTTCAAAATTTGCAAAATCAAAGACAATAAATTTGCCAAAAAATTTTTTTTAAAAAAAAACATTATCAAACCAATAAAGCTGGAAAGGTGTAGGTTATCAATTGTTATACAGGAGTATGACTTAATGTGAGACACCAATCAACCCAAAAGGATAATGTTTTCAAGAAAGCCATACAAAGTTTTTAACTCATACTCGGTTACTCAGACTGCATACAGAACTGAAATCACAAACTTTAAAGTTAGGTAATAAATTGATAGTTGTTTGACTCTTACTTTCATGAATTAGATAACAATTCAGCAATACATTTATACAGAGTATTTCACAATTCAATGTGTTCCACAATATTATTGTAATTAATTATCAATTATTGGCATCTACTATATACTATATATATACTATCTACATATATAGATGTCACCAAACATCAAACTTAGTACTTGAAAAAATCAAAATTGACATCACTTCAAAAAAATTGTTCCATAAATCCAAATAAATCAAACAAAAGCACATATTTAAGATGCCCAATACAAATCAACCATATATGATCCCAATAAAACAGAACCACAACCACAGGAATATTCAACAAGGATCGGTTCAAAATAATATTTTTTCATTTGTCTTAACCAAATAAACAGCCATTAAACACGTAGGTAGAGCGAATATCAAAAAGATTCAAATCACGCAAATCCAAAAAGATAAACTAAGCTGAATATCAACAAAAAAGAAAACGGAACAATAGTGAAAAGCATCATCAAACACCTCATTATGCCGCTATACTCAAGAAAAATAATCAAATAAACATCAGAAATAAAACCCACAATCAACAGACGAATACACAAGGCCAAGCAAAACCCTAATGATAAAACAAAATCAATGGCGTGGAAAAAATACCAGGCAAATCATCCGGATCCCACTTGTAGACGTCAGTCTCGCCGATGACATCAGTGAGAATTTGCCGCCGGCAGATCCTCCTCTTCAAGAAATATAGGAGCAGCTCCTCGTCCGTCGGGTGAAACCTAAACCCCGGCGGCAACCTCTGGTCAGGGAAACCCTCTTTAGCCATAACCATGTTTTCCCAATCACAATTTTTCCGAAAACCGAACAAGTATAGAAATCGGAGAATTTGAAAAGTAATGAAGAATTGAGAGGCTTGATTATCAAAGAATGATGATCGAAACTGAATTTTGCAGCTGTAGAACTGTGGAACGGTAATATTATAATAAGGGTTTTGGGGTTGAGGAATAAAAGTGTAATTTGAGATTGGTAAGAAGCTTCCTGGTACTTGGGTTTAAGTGTTTAGCGGAGTTAATTAAAGAAGAGATTGTTGATCGTAGTGAGCTCTGAGTGAGATTTAAGGGACTGGAAAAAATTGGTATTTTTGAGTTTCATTTTTAATTATAATTTTCTTAACCAATATTCTACATTTTACATATTTATTTCGTAATAAAATTTGTCAAATACACAAATAGGAATTTGTTTCCATATTATAGGATATTGATAAGCGTCAAAAGATACTAGTTTTAGAAGCTTTTCGAAGGTGTTTTGCACATGATTTAGCTTTAAGGGTGTGTGTTTTACGAAGATTTACCTTAAAATGTGGTTTAGTACAAAGAAATATTTCTAGTTATATATTTTAATGTTTTTAGAATTTTTTGGAAAAGAAAGGTGACAAAGGAGGCTCAAAAACGTTAAAAGCATAAAAGCACACATCAAGACCCCGTTCACGCCCGTGTCACGGCGTGACGGAGAAGTGGAGAAGCCAAAAATCCAATCACCCGCAATCACGGTGTGAGGGCGGCGTAACCAAGCAGGCGAGAACGAATTGAAGCTGGACGTGGGCGGAGTAAGTTCCCATTTACGCCCGCGTCACACCGTGATCGCAATGTAAATGGGACGCCGAATGGAGCTAGGGCATATTTAAAGGTCATTTAGAGAGAAATTTATGGGAGTTCTACAATTTTTAGATCTAGATTAGTTTTTACACTTTCTCTCACTAGAATTTAGCCCTAAAACACTCTCAATTTTGTAAGAAGAAGAAGATTTAAGAAATTCCTTGTAGGATCTTCATCTTCTACCTTGATTGTTTGGTAATCTAGACTTTGCAACTTGGGTAATCCTTGTAGTATTTGTAATGCCAGATAGAATATATTGCCCTATTGTATTACGAATAGAAATTTTAATGTAGAATTATAGTACGAATAAGAAAAGTAGGAAACAATATATTCTATTAAGAATTGTATTACACTATTTTATAATATTAGAATATGAATTTTAACCTATAATTATAGTACGAATAGGAACGTAGAAAATAATATATTTTATTACAAAGTGAGATTTTTTAAGAATTGGGCAAGAAGTTAAAGTTCAGTATTTTGTTTTTATATATAATATAGTATAGATAGTAAAGGTAAATTAAAAATGAAATGAAAATTAAAAATAAAACGGAAATACTTCAATAATAATATTCTACATCATCAAATAAAAATGGAACGAAAATTAGGTAAAAATATCTCTGATATTCTGATTGACTAATTGATTGAAAAAAACAAAATCGTTGAAAATGGATCTAATATTACTAATTGACTGAAAATATAAAAGAAAATTGATTGAAAAAACAAAATCGTTGAAAATGGATCTAATATTACAAATTGACTGAAAATATAAAAGAGAATGAATATTAATAATTAACTGCAAATAAAAAATGATCCATAATTGACTAAAAAAAGCAATGGCCAGATCATTGCCTTTTAATTAAAAATAGAACGGAAATTGAAAATTGGACGAAAATATTTCAATAATAATATTTTACATCATCCATAGTAAATGCATATTTTAAACAATAGTAAAGGTAAATTAAAAATGAAACGGAAATATTTCAATAATAATAGCTACATCATTAATTAAACATGGAACGAAAATTAAGTAAAAGTATCACTTCATTTGATATTCTAATTGACTGAATAAATAAGAATAATTGGCTGAAAATGAATCTTATATTACTAATTGACTGAAAATATAAAAGGATCACTAATTGAGTAATATTTTACCATTATATATTTTCACTCGAGTAACCCGTCCTGATGGACTGAATGTGTTAGCTCTAGACGAGGATGGACAAGATTGTGTTGCCACTACAAATGTCATCTACAAAGAGGTTTTAATAATGTGTAAATATAATCAGTGATATTATATTTTTTTAAATGAAAAATTTGCTATATATCTAGACAAAAAATATATCTTCCATACAAATGAATTAGCATATCAATTCATTTCTATAACTGAGTTGTTAGATAAACGAGCACATTTGCCTAATTTATAAAAATACTAAACAATGATAAATAAAATCTTAAAAGTTATAGCACCTCATGCGTACATCTAGACATTAGCTATTAATTTGAGCAATTATTTGCACAAAATTCAAGCAATGATAACATCAAAATACATAAACGATTCAAATCCTATCTTTAATTGCACTATATAGTATTCGACGGTGAAAACCCTGGGTATACCCAAAAAAAAAAATATCATAACAAATCCATTCCGTGTATCGCACGGGTGAAAATACTAGTGAATGTAAAATCGTTTTTCTTAAAGCTTAGGGTAACTATGAGAAATAAAATTATGTGGATTAATTGTTTTGCCTACAAAAAATGAAATACCTCTTGTGCGATTGGAGCAAACTTCCTAGCAATGGTACATTATATTTAACAATATCATCATTGTTTGAAGAGAATATTGTTAATCAATATATCTACAAGAAAATTAGTGAGACTAAGCTTGGTAACTATGAGAAATAAAATTATGTGGATTAATTGTTTTGCTTACAAAAAATGAAATACCTCTTGTGCAATTGGAGCAAACTTCCTAGCAATGTTACATTATATTCAACAATATCATCATTGTTTGAAGAGAATATTTTAATCAATATATCTACATAAAAATTAGTGGGATTAAGCTTGTTATATATTGATAACTTCTTTATTTTTTTGAAAATAATAGATGATGTTGTATAATGTGAAGAGGCTTCTCTCTAAGAATTTTATGGTGAAAGATATGGTAAGACATCCTATGTGATTATATATATATATATATATATATATATATATATATATATATCTAAAAACATAATAAGTCTCAATCAAAGTTATACCCCTAATTTATGTCCATGTTTTTAATGCTAAACATTTTGTACATTGTGCTTTTAAAATTGTACTATACAATTTTTTGGACAAAAATACCCTTACCCCGTTATAACTTCCGTTATCTTTTCCATTACTTTTACCATGCACATGCATCTACCATATCTTTTCTTATATTCTTTAATATATATATATATATATATATATATATATATATATATATATATATATATATATATATATATATATATATATATATATATATATATATATAGAGTTAGGTTCATATGAGAACACCTCTTCAAGTGAGAACGTGGGAACAAATCTTAGCCATCCAAGCTTTAATCTTAACGGTGTTGATGAATTAGTTATTGCCGCTTATATGTTATGCGTTTAGGGGTTTTTGTGTAATTTAAATTGGGTCTATCTATTTTATTAATGGTAAGCCCTGATTTAATGGTTCAGTATTATTTCTTTCCCTTCACGATTTGTCTATTTGTCTTCCCAAGCACGCGTTTTTTTTTTGTATTCATTATTTGGCTTTGGTGTTTGCAATTATTCTTTTTCCGGTGGACTCTCCCTGTATTAGAATTTCGTTCGTCCTCTGCTACTAGGGATTGTGGTCTTCCGCTTACGTAAACGCTGCACTTCCCCGTCGTCGCTGCTTGCACAGTGGTCGTTCCGGCGACTAGGACACGGTGGAAGTCTTGTTTTCGGCGGTGGTCTTGCACACGGTCGGAGTCTCAATTTTGCTCGGTTGTCTTCAGCCACTTTATGGAGGGTTCCGGTATTAGACGGTCTAAGCGCAAGCCTGCGTGTTCATCTGAAGGAGGTATTTTTTCTCTTTATGTTTTTTTTGTTAGGGGTTGACACTAAGCGCCACTACACCTATTTTTTTGGGGGGTTAGGGTTTGGCCATGATTTTTGTGGGGGAGTTGATTTATGTTGACATGCATGGGCTGGGGCGATGGGGGTGGGTGGTGGGTGGTGGATGCGGCGGTGGGGTGTGTATTGGAGAAGATGGGATTCGACTGTGGGTTGTTTATCTGGTGTAGTTGTAATTTTTATTTTTATTTTTGCTGTTGCTATGTTTTTTTGTTTATTTTAGGTTTGTTTCTGTTTTTTTTTTTTTTTTTTTCCAACTAGAGTAGTAGTTGGACATGAACTGTGTTAGAGTAGTTTTAGTTATACACTGTTAATTTTTGAGAGTGTGTGTGCATTTTTTTTTTTTTGTTGGATATTGGATATGGTGTTTTTTTCCCTTTGTTATATAATATATGTATTTATATTTATTTTCCTGTTCTCTGGTTGAATCTTTCTGTGCGTTTCTTTTTTTGCTTTTTTTTTTTTTTTTTTTTTTTTTTTTTTTTTTTTTTGTTTTTGCGAATTTGTAATTTCAGTATATATGTTGTTTTTCGGTGTAATGTGTTTTGTTTAGCTGGGATTTTTTTGGTGTGAGTTTAGTAGTGTAGTGTGTGCAATCACAATAACAGACTTTCATGGACTACCCTAAATTTGTGACCTGTTGGGGTTTCGGTTGGAGAAAATGGGATGCAGACGTGAGTTGTTTATCTGGTGTACGTGTTTTTTTTTTTTTTTTAAATTTTGGTTCTGCTATTTTTTTTTGTTTATTTTTGATTTGCTTTTGTTTTGTTTTTCCATCTAGAATAGTAGTTGGATCTTTCTTGGTTGAATCTTTCTGATCGTTTTTTTTTTTTTTTTTTTTTTTTTTTTTTTTTTTTGCTCTTACTCATACTATTCTATCTTGTCATCATTGCTGTGCAATTTATGTTAAGTCTATGCAGTCTACATTTCCTGTGTGTGCAATATTTGAATATGTCGTTATGTCTATGTGTGTAGGTTCCAAATTTAGGAATGGTGTCCGTATCGAAAGCCACGGAATTCACTCTTCGAATGATGATGACTTCGTTTCTGCACCTCCCGTGGGACGCGTTCGTTCTTCTACACCGATGCAAGGCCTGAGGCAAGACGGTGCCGGTAACGAAGTTCCCATTTTTTCTCGGATTAGCACCCGTGCATCGGCGTACAAGTTAGTAGTTCCAATGAAGAAGTTTACTCCCCGTCAAAAAAGGGCAGTGGGGGAGTTGGGCTTAGACAAACTTTTTCACTTGAAGATTCATGATATTCCTAAACGTATGGGGTGGTGGCTTTTGACTAAATTTGATCCAGTCAACATGTGTCTTAGGTTGGATAATGGAGGCTTGATTGATATCCGCGAGGAGGATGTTCAGGCGGTGTTGGGTTTACCACGTGGTGAGATTGTCATCACGAAGCGGTCCAAAGATGATGTCAGCGACAAGTTGAGGGAATGGAGGGAAAAGTTTATTAGGGATAAATATGATGTTACCTTGGGCATGATTGGGCGTAAGTTTAGTGATCTTTTAGAGGGTGATGAGTGGTTCAAGCTTAATTTTGCAGTTTTAGTAGTTAGTACACTTTGCTCGACTATGGGTAACGGGTATGCTTACCAACTCATTTTCAACCACTTTGAAGATGTTGATAAGATCAAAGACCTTAATTGGTGCCACGGTTGCTACCTTCTTGTCGTGGATGGACATTCAAATTGCTGAAAAAGCGTGAGAATGAGGAGATTCAGGCTGGTGGTTTCGGGAGAGGTGGTGTTGAGCCTTCGTTGTTTGATGGGGGGATAGGTGCTGGCCATGGTGGTGCTGTGAAGGTTTGCCTCTTGGTTTCCTTTGTTTTTTTTCCATGTAATAATGTGTTTTCCCGTATTTGCAGTTGACTTTTTGTAATGTCTAATTGATTCTGTTTGGGTTTGGATGCGCAGACTGTGGAAGAACAGTTTGAAGTGAAGTCTGTACGTGCGTCTAACGCATTGGATGATCTCATGGCGTTTTTGGAAGCACACCCCCAACTGCCTGTGCGTTCACTTACTTTTCAAAAGATATTAGATGCTGGACAACAGATTGTTGTGTTTTCTGATTGTCAAGTGGGTGCGGGTCCTGCTGCTCAAGCGTCCATGCCGCAATCTGTTACGCAAGAAGATGATCACATTTGGGATGATCCTGCCAATATTCGTATTGTTGATGAGATTGCACGTTCTGTCTTACAGACCAACCCAGATTTTGATATGCCATCATTTAGTCTTGGGCTGACTCAGGAGTTTGCAGGCCAAAAGTCTGTGCAGGTTGGTGTCAATGCATGTAATGACAATGTTGCACGGGCGGGTGTTGGTGGTGGTTCTGCTATTCCTGTAAGTATGATCGCATACCAGTGCATGGAGTTTAAGGGTTACTTGCTACCTACTAATTTTAAATTCAGTTTTCTTTTTTTCCTTTTTTTTTTGTTCTTGTGTTGTTAAGTAATTTGTCTGTGTTTTTTTTTTTTTTATATTTGTTGTCTTTCTTTTTTCCTGCATTTGTCACATAGTTGCACACAGTTTAACGTAGGTTGCACACATCGGTGATCTCGAAGTGGTTCGTAGCAAGCCGCTCATTTCAACATCGGTGAAGTATGCAGGTATCCAAAATCGACGCTGTTCAAACATCAAATTAAACCAGTTGTGGTCATCTAGACCGTGTTTCATCGTTAATTCATGCCAATCGTTCTCGAATTCCTCGGCCGTTGAGTTATTCTTCCACACAATATCATTCAATCGTCTCCTGAAGTCGTCGTTCTTTGCCAGATTAGCCCCCACTTTATCGCTCACTTTTGTCATAATATGCCACATGCAGTAACGGTGACGTGTTGTAGGGAATACATTTGCAATGGCTATTTTCATGGCTGGATCTTGGTCTGTAGTCGTACATATTGGTTCCCCGCCCATTGCACGTTTGAAGTGGTGTAGCAGCCATGTGTATGACTCCACGTCTTCTTTTGCAATTAAACCCGTTGCAAATGTAGTTGACTTTTTGTGGTTGTCCACGCCTGTGAATGGTACGAACACTAGACTGTACCTGTACGGTTTTCACCTGGTTAGTCATCACAACAAACGATATCCATGTATTATATAAATTCCCTTATATTTCTTAACTTTCACAACTTTAACATTTCCACAACTATTCAATCATAATACACTCACATTCGTCTCTCACAGATTGCACACGCGTGATGTACGGTTGCACATAACAACCACCCATCAATATTAGGCTAATTCCGTTCGGCCGCATTTTTATTTCACTTATATACATCGCATTCTTACGCCGGGAAAAAAAAATCGCTGCATGGTTTACAAAAAACGTACCTGTTCGTTTTGTATGTTGCATCAAACGCCATTGCATCTCCAAAGTGGGCAAAGCTTTTGCGTCCATGTTCATCGGCCCAGAATATACGACTCAATTGTTGTTGGTCGTCTACGGCATACTCAAAGTAGTAATCTGGCCAATACTCCTTTCTTTCTTGGCATTTGGCGACAAGCTCTTGGGCGTCCCGTTCTTTCATGTATGCCAATATCTTTCTCCTATGATTCTTGAAATCAGTACTAGTTGCACCGACATGTTCAACTCCACCAACCATTTCTCCATATAGATTAAAGCTTTTGCTTGCTCCAATGTTAACCTTTCCACATTTTTCGATGAAGTCTTTATGCCCCATGTCTAGCTTGCGATTCACTTTCATGAATGGTTTAGACTGTTCTTCGCACAAACGGTGGGTGTGCCTTTCCTCAAATGATGTCACTTCGTATCCACCATTCCCGATTGTATTAAATTTTATGTGTGCACCGCAACCAACCCTGTTTGATGGACGACGCCTTTTCACCGTTTCACTTGTTTCCCTTTTTTCGAGGTATGCAACTTGCTTAAATCCTTCACGTGAGCATACCAAATATTTATGCAGTACTTTGCCCACTTTGTTTTTCCTATCACCACTACGTCGCACATCAAACCCAACTAATGCAGCATATTTTTCGTAAAACTCTATGCCATCTTCAAGACGCTTAAATTGTTGCCCAACGGTTGGTTTCATTTTCGCATCATATTTTGGGACCCAGTATGTTGTGTTTCCAGGGGAGATTTCCATGTCACATGTTGCGGTGTCATTAGTATTTTCGCTCTCACCTGCTACATATCAAAACCAATTCTTTTGATTAAACTACACTTCAAATAAGAGCGACTCACAAATAAAAAAGCAATATGCATTACAAAAAAACAAATCACAACAAAATTGCAAACTGTGAGTCGGAATACTATGTAAATATTGCTTGGTCCATCTTCTTTTATTTTAATTATACCCAAGCTCATTACTAATAGGTTGCACCCGTCGCCTTATCATGTACCACACACCAATAATACTATTTCAACTCTACCACTTCTCATTTGTTTGTAGGGGTAAACTGTGTACCCTCCACCCCAGATTGCACATTCCATATCCTCAGATTGCACACTCTCTCCCTAATTATTACTACAGTAATACTGCTCGTTCCGTCTTCTTCTCTTTTTATTATACTATAACTCATTTATTTTAGGTTGCACACGTCGCATTATCATGTACCACACACCAATAATTGTATTTCAACTCTACCACTTTCTTATTTGTTGTTAGGCTTATACCGTCTCCCATCAACATCGATTGCACAGGCCATATCATACCGTTGCTCACACCGCCCCTCAGGTATACTACGTCAATTCTGGTCGTCTCTTTTTCATCTATTTTTATTAAACCCTACCTCCTTACCAACAGGTTGCACCCGCACATTATCACTCTGCACACACCAATAATACTACAAATACTTGACCACTTCTCATTTCTGTTAGTGTTATACTGTATACCTCCACCCCAGATTGCACAAGCTGTCTTGGCTAGTTGCAAACACCATCCCACACGAATACTCCATATACACTTAGCGTTCCGTTTTCTTATTCCCTCTTATACCCCAACCCATTTCGAACTTGTTGCACACAACCTTTTATCGTTTAGCACAGACCATTAACATTACAAACATTATACCACTTCTCATTATACCCCAACCCATTTCGACCTAGTTGCACACATCCTTTTGTCATTCTGCACACACCATCACACAACTACCGCACTCATAAAATCATAAAACTAACTTACATGTGTCGTTGGTCGCAAACGGAGGAGAAGAATCCATTACTACTGTGTTCTTGCTGCTCAACGCCGGTATATTGCGTGATTAATATCAATCATCCGTTTATATACTATTTTTACGATCATAATTATATGGAAATATTATTAAATGCGATTTTGACCATATAAAGATTATTACTACATTACTAATTTGCCCTCTATAATTATTTCATTATATTCTATTCTATGTTTATTACTCAATCATGACCATTAGATTATATTTCACGGATGCACAGGATGTGTTCTTACGTTCTCACCTAAACTCATGTTCTCACTGGAACCCTACCCTCTATATATATATATATATATATATATATATATATATATATATATATATATATATATATATATATATATATATATATATATATATATATATATATATATATATATATATATATATATATCTAAAAACATAATAAGTCTCAATCAAAGTTATACCCCTCATTTATGTCCATGTTTTTAATGCTAAACATTTTGTACATTGTGCTTTTAAAATTGTACTATACAATTTTTTGGAATAAAATACCCTTACCCCGTTATAACTCCCGTTATCTTTTCCATTACTTTTACCATGCACATGCATCTACCATATCTTTTCTTATATTCTTTAATTATAGCAATATTTATAAAACATTATATATTCATTATATATTAGATTAATATAATAAATAAATTTTATTTCACTTAGATTTTAATTAGTAAAAATTTGTTAGCTATTTTTAAAAATATAAATATTGGGCATATGTTTTTGCGCATCGCGCATAGAAAAGACTAGTATATATATATATATATATATATATATATATATATATATATATATATATATATATATATATATATATATATATATATATATAAATATCGCTGTTGCAAAAATCGCGCCTGGCCTCCTAGGCGCTCTAGGCGCCCCAGGCGATTCCCAGGCGCCTAGCGATTTTTTCAATATTGATATATATATATATATATATATATATATATATATATATATATATATATATATATATATATACACACACACACACACACACACACACACACACACACACACACACATACTAGTTCTTTTACGTGCTTTGCGCAAATGAAATAATGCCCAATGATTATTTTTAAATAAGTATTTCAAAGTATATCAATGGAATATTATATCGGAGATGTTCATATATGATAGGTAAATAAATATTGAATTTGTTTATTTAAATCGGTAATTTAAAGTATATAAATGCAAGATAATATATGAGAGATTGATTATATTGTCACTAAAATAAATGTTTGCAACTTTGTAATAACGCTAGTTTAATAGTCTAAAACGATAGTCTAAATAAATAATAATTTTGGTTTAAATTTCTCTAATTCTTCTTAATTCTCTTTTGGGTAGCATTGTCATTGTCTTCATCTTCAGTACATGTCATCTTTTTTATTTTTTATTTTTATTTGTAGTGTGTCATGTGCAATTGGGTTACTGGTGGTAGCATAGATGGATTCATCGTGAAATGAGATTATGGTGTAGGAAACTTTAGATTTGAGTTGTTGTGTATATGATGGATCTTAGTTGTACTATTAACTATTTATCTTACAAGCACCTATTGATATTTGGTAGTGGTTTAGTTTTTCCCTACATGTTTCATGCGTCGTGAGATGTGTGTCGTTGGTTATCATGTGAAAGTATTGACCAAAGTATTAATATTTATTATATTTGTATAAAATACTTGGTAAATAAATATATATAACATATTTTGTATTATTACTTTGATATTTAATTACAAGATAATGTAGAAAGAAGACAATGGATAATAAATCAATAAATTTGAAGGTAATGAATCTTTGAATTGTAGAAAATAAAGATTTTTTTTTCTTCTGATGAGAGGGGGATACCCGTACAAAAACTCAAAGAAACCACCAGTCATGACTGAGAAACCCGTCTATATGACGAGGCCTCCATCCAGTCAAAGTCGATCACCTCCTCAAGCTCTCGCGGCGGCCTATCAAGATAACCTATCTGCAAGACTATTCTGTTCTCTATAAACATGAACGTAACGCACCTCGGAGAAGATTTTTATTTCTCGATAACACATACGAAGGATGTTATTAGGCATGTCCTGCCACCCTTCGCCATGCCGAAGACTATCCATCAGGTTCTTTGAATCACATTCAAGAACGACGCGTCTGGCTCCATACTCGTGTGCCATCCTGAGACCCTGTAAAATACCCCAAGCTTCCACGGCTTCAATCGAGCATCTTCCAATTTTGTAGAGAAATCCTCTTCGCCAATCGCCATTATGGTCTCGTAAAACTCCCCCGCAACTTGCTCTCCCGTCACCCAGGCAGCTACCATCGACATTCAGCTTCAACCAACCCTCCTCCGGTTTCGACCAAGTCAGCCGCGCATTCACTTCTCGGTTGTATCTTGGTAGAGGTCGTTGCACTGACTCGAAGGCTCTCTTCGTTTCGTCATCACATTGCCGAAGCCAAGTCAATTTCTGCTCCTAAGGTGTGAAGGTGCCATTGAACGTCCTCTCGTTACGCCATCTCCACAGCCACCAGAGCCTTGTGGCAAAACGCTCGGGCCACCCTTCTTCAAAGCCGCGCTTGGCATCGCCCTGTAAATTCACCGTGAGCCATGCATTCCAATCAAGACCTCGCGTGGCTTCCCTCATGCGCCTTGGTAATGATAGTTCCCAAATCTGCTTAGCTGAAACGCACGTTCGAAACAAGTGTTTTAAATCCTCGCGCTGACCTGCACAAAGAACACAATTATCATCAGTAGTAAGATGGCGTTTTGTACGTTCATAATTTGTCATTATTCTCCTGTGTTTGACAAGCCAAAAAAACACTGCAATTCTTGCCGGCACTCTCAGTGCCCAAATACGCTCCCAATCTTTATCCGGTTCTTGTCCATCGGAAGAGGCTGCTAAGCTATACGCCGATTTCACCGTGAACCGCCCCCGGGAATCTGGGCTCCTACCCCATTCATCACTGACATCTTCATCCGCCAAACCGTACCCTGCCAATCTTTCTAGTTCGTTAGGAGGGAGATGGTGCTCTAATTTTTCCCATTTCCAGCCCCTCGTTTGATCCCAATAATCCTCCACGTTAGCGTAGAGATCTGGGAGACTCAAAATATCCTGAAGCTTCCCATCCAGAAGCGTGTGGATTTCCCATTTCGAACAATGCGCGAGAGGCCTTTTTCCAGAATCTCCTGGGCGGATGGAATCCCTTTCCAAGCATTCGATGTACTCCTTCTACCCAGCGTGATCAGTTGTGAGCCGGAGCAGCGTGAATATTTCGTCATCAACGTTCTTACCCACAAAGCGTTAGGTTCCGTCTTAATTCTCCAGCTTAACTTAGACATGCATGCAATATTCATTTCGTACATTTTCCTCAGGCCCAGGCCACCACAATCTTTATGTGATGTGATTTTGTCCCAATTAACAAGACTCATCTTATTTCCCCCTGTTACCTCGTTGCGGCCCCACAAAAAGCGACGGGTCCTCTTTTCAATTTCATTACAGACTCCTTTTGGTAGCGCTGCGGTTTGCATAGTATAAATAGGAATGGCATTTAGGACTGATTTAGCTAGAGTGACACGCCCGGCTAACGAGAGCGTCTTAGCTTTCCACCCCTCTAACCTGGCTGAGATTCGTTCCAATAGCCCCGAATACGTGTTACAAGTTACCCTCCCGTGTATAGAAGGCACTCCCAAATAGCGCCCGAGATCTTCCGTTTCCTCAATACCCAGGTTAGCTGCTATTACCTGAGCAGTGTTGGATTGAACATTCTTCGAGAAAAAGACCTGAGATTTGTTCAAACTGATCTTTTGTCCCGATTCGCGACAGAAAGTGCTCAGACATTCCTGGACGACTTCCACTTACTCACAGGACGCCTCGGTGAAAAGGACCATATCATCTGCAAAACAAAGATGAGATAAGATGGGCCCCGCTGAAGCCAACTTGATACCTCTCCACTCCCTGTCGTTCACCTTAGAGACGATTAAATGGCTAAGCCTCTCCATACACAAGACAAAAATAGCCGGGGACATTGCATCACCTTGACGAATACCCCTCGTTGGACGGAACTGTTCCAGCCGTTCACCGTTCCACACGATAGCTAACCTGGAAGAAGAAATACAAGACATTATAATGTTAGTCCAAGTATCATTAAAACTAGCCCATACCAGCGTGTCTTTAATAAAGGTCCATGATAGTCTGTCGTAGGCCTTTTCGAGATCTAACTTGATGGCCATGAAACCCTTTTTTCCTTTAGATTCCCGCATAGTGTGCATGACTTCTTGGTACACAACCACATTGTCCGATATCTGACGCCCCGGGACAAAAGAGCTTTGGTACGGCCCGATAACTTGGGGGAGAACGCGTTTGAGTCTGTTCATGATCATCTTTGTTAAGATTTTATAGCTCACGTTGCACAAGCTGATGGGTCGGAACTGTTTAATAGTGTCAGGCACCTGAACCTTCGGAATAAGCACAACCAATGTATCATTAATGTCGTCCGGGAGCCGTCCGGTTTGGATAGCGTTCTTAACCAGGTTGAAAATGCTATCCCTAGTGACATCCCATGTATGCTGGTAAAAACCTGCAGGTAGGCCATCCGGGCCCGGGCCCTTAAAAGGCTTCATATCAAAAACGGCCTCTTTAACTTCATCCTTTGTCACTTCCCTGTTAAAAACTTTCCAACCCAAATGGCTGATGACTGGGAAAAAAGCACCTAAAGTCCGTTCAATGGGCCCCTCCGTGGAATCAGTGAACAAATTCAGATTAAAGGTCCTAACATGACTTTTTAGATCGTCCCCCTTCAGGAGCCAATTCCCGGCATCGTCCTGAAGGCCCGAAATCTTATTGCGCGATTTTCGAACAGTAGCTGCGGCATGGTAAAACTTTGTATTCCTGTCCCCCGATTTTATCCAGTCTTCTCTGGATTTCTAGTACCAAAACAGCTCCTCTTGGTATAAAGTGTCTTCCAAATTAGCCTGCAATTTCCTTTCTAGACGTCGTAAGCCAGAATGGGGTCGCTGGGCCAAAATCTTCTGTATACCGCCAATCCTAGCCAGGAGACTGCGTTTGCGCTTGTGCACATTGCCAAAAACTTCTTTGTTCCAGATTTGGAGCCCATCCGCTATCAGCCGTAAATTATCTGTCAAACACTTGTCTGGCTTCCAAATCTTCCTTACGACCTCGGGCAAGTCCTGGTGAGTAGTCCACACAGCCTGAAAATTGAAAAACTTAACATAATTAGGCCGAAGCCCCCCAAAAAGTCTTACCAGGATCGGAGCATGGTCCGAAGCCACCCTAGGCAGGTGTTCCACCAAAGCGTCTGGGAACCGGGCACGCCAAACGAGATTGCACATAGCCCTGTCTAAGCGGGCTCCCTTAACATCGTCGGTGGCACCATCCTTAACCCAAGTCAGTTTGGGCCCAGTAAACCCCATGTCAATAAAACCCTCATCTTGTATCCAGTTCACAAAGTCCGAGCTTCGTTGTGCTGAAAAAGAACTATAGTTACGCATTTCCTCCCTCGAGATAACTGAGTTAAAATCCCCAGCCACCATCCAAGGTCCAAACAAACCCCTTTGCGACTGGGAAAGATCATTCCAGAGCTAGCGTCTCAAATGATGTGCCGGACTACCATAAACTGCCGCTAGGACCCACGGTGCTTGACCAAGCTGTTGCACTTGTAAAAGGATAAATTGGGGATGAGTAAACACAATGTGTATATGAATTGGGTCCTTCCAAAGAACCCAAATCCCCCCACTGAAGCCTACAGCTTCAACGCGGACCCAGTCCGAGAACCCGAGTTTAGCGCAAATCCTATTAGCCTGATCCCCGGACACTTTGGGCTCGAAAAGTCCCAGAATGTTCGGCTTGTAAACCTGTAGCAGATTTTTTAGGGCACGGTGGACAGACCGCCCACTCGCCCCTTGGCAATTCCAAAACAAAATATCCATAAAACAAAAGATAGGTGAAAGAAAAAAGACAAAAGTGGCTCCAAAAGGAGATAAACAACAAAAGCAAAAAGACAAAGGCAGAACACATTACTCAACGGCCCATCGAGGCCTCATATTCCTCTTGGTCCACCGGGATGCCTTCAACCTCCATGACTGCGTCACCTTCATTGTCGAAGCAGTCTGGTGGGTCCGCGTGATATTCTTCAGATGGTTGCCATACCGGCGGGGGCAGGTCACCGGCCTCGTTTCCCACCGCCACGCGTGACGAGTGAATAACTAGGCCGCCTTGCTCGCCTCTGACGACTGTATGCTCGTCCTCCTCCGCCGCTCATCTCGGACCCCCCCCCCCCCCCCGGCTTTCTCTTTGTACTCTTGTAGGTGCGACATCACTCCTCGTCTGAACATTGACAGGTTCAAAAGTTTCATTCTGAATCTGTTTCTCCACAGCTTGCACATTCGGGCGTCTCTTCCCTGTCCTCGCATGCACCTCATCACGTGCCCCTGTATGAATTGCTCTGCCACTATCTGCGTTCTCCACTATGCGATCCACTATGACATCCCCAGTTAGATTCTCTTTCCCTTGATCCGCCCCGTCCTCCTCCAAATCAGCAAGAGCCGAGAACCTTGTCGCCGGAGCCTTCCTGTTCTGTCCAGCCTGCGCTGTCTGCTTCCTCCCATCCGTCCCGGTGCTATTTTTCTCTTGTTATCTACCCCCAGATCTTCCCTTGAGCCCATGAGCTATCATCCACTTACCAAAAGGCTCAGCTCCGGCGATGACCCCATGCGTATCCCCCGGTGCTGCATGTCCTCCGTCCTTATTGCCAGCATCGTCACTTTGTGTCTCAGGCCTGATAGATTTGGGGCACGCCTCAGGTGAATGTCCGTAGATCCCACACGTGAAACACACTAGATGGATACCCTCATACGCCACCGACCTCACTCGATGCTTGTAGGTGAACTTTGAGATGAGTGGCTTCCGGATGTCGACCTCCACACAAATGCGTGCAAACATTCCCCTCGATACCTGACTTGTGGCTTGGTCTACCCGGATCGTCCTGCCCACCTTGTTCCCAAGCTTCCTAAGGAAAATCAAGTTATAATATTCAGCAGGTAGACACGGGATTCTTACCCAAACCAGAACTTTTTCTATGACATCTGAGTATGGATCAAAGTCTGGCACCCAAGGTTTGACAAGCAGGTAGTGGTCCATGACCATCCATGGACCTTCAAACATGGCGTGTTCCAGATCCTCCACCGCTCCGAACCGAACGATGAAATAGCCGTGTCGATCGCAATCAACTCCATCTTCCCTTTCGGCTTCCACATGGAGGTGATGCGCCTTAGCAGGTATGCATAGCCTATTGATCTTCCCATCACCTTGACGATGATGGCCTTTCTCCAAGGCGCCCTTATCTGCTCAATATCCATCTTCGTTAATCGTATGGTTGGACAGAGTGGGTCGTCGGTCTCCTCATCAGGCAAATCCTCGTCATCCTCCTCCTCGATCGCATCCGCTTGCCCCAAAGGTGCCTCCATTTGATCTGAAACAGACTGAGCATACGTCCGCCGCGCCAAAGCCGGTACCTGAGACACAAGATTAGCTGTTAGATTTCTCGGTGAATTACCTTCACGTACAGCTTGCATGGCCGACATCGCGTTCGAATCTCCGTCTACGTCCAACGGTGTCTCGGGAACAAAGGCCACATCAGTCGAGAGATCCGTCGTAAACTCCATCATGGCATCCATATCCACGCCGGAAGCCTTCTTCGCCTTCTTCGTACTTCGCTCAAGAAGATCGCGATCTTCTTCCGACCGTTGGCTAGAGAGCGTTTCCCCGTTCATTTTCAGATGGTCTGAGTCAGATATATCGTTAAAAAAGTCTATCAGAAAATAAAGATAATATAACTAATAAAATTATATCTCTTTTAAATTTTTTTATAATGAATAATTTTTTTTTTAAATAAAGGCATTATAGACATCTAATTCTAAATTAATTAAATGTATATGTATTATTTTTTGTTGTAGCTACTAATTTATTTTATTTAATAAGAATAATAAAGTGTCGTACATACTTTTCATCAACAATAATGAAATCATTGATTTTTTTAATTTACATTCGTTGTTGAAACAAATTGTTTTGAGAGTTTGTCAATGACAATTGTTACAATTCTTGTCAATAGAGGATGATAATAAATAATTCAAAATATATTTTTTAAAGGCAACCATACGCGGTCATTTTATAGATAAACCAGAATAGAGTCAGGGGGGACTGAGTCCTAATACAAAGCTGTAGACTGTTCTAAAACTGTAGAAGCTAAGGTATGAACTAATAAATTCTGAGATCTAGGAATAAAATTAACTGAGCAAAAATCAAAAGTAGATATGCAAGTCTTGCAAGCATCAACGGCATAATCGATGTATGATCTGACGTGGGGTCCTATTGAGGATAGATAACAGTGTAGAGTCTGACAATCCATGTAAATTCGGACGGTGCGCTCGCCACGGTCCCGTAACCAAGATAAAGCCTCCTTACACGCAAAAGCCTCGGCCATGAGTGGGAAAAACAATATGGTAAGGGGGCATTGTACGCTGCAACGAAACTTCCATCGGGTTCTAGAAGTACCGCTCCTACCGAGGCCGCGTTTGTAGCATGTTGGTAAGCGGCATCCATAAAACATTTTCGTGGGGCTGCGGCATGGACGGTGCCCGGCAGAGTTGCAGCTTCGTCCGGCAGTGGCGGGAGTGGCAGTCCAGAGTGGAGGTAGCGGCAGCTACATCGCCGGCAGCCGTGGCATGGTGTACGGCCTTCCATGCTTGCATGGCGGCTACTGCGTTGGCAACAATTTTCCTGGGCAAGGGTAAGCAAGCATCCCAAACCTCTGCATTTCGTGCTCTCTAGATATGATAAAGAATTGCAGCTGCATATATAATCCCATTAGTGTCTAGAACATTTAACATTGCACTAAACCATTCATGGAAAATATTTGTCACAATATTGGGGAGTGGAAGGTTAGATTGTGCCCATATGGAGTTAGCATAACCACACGATACTAAAGCATGCTATGTGTCGTCTTGTATAATTCCACACATGGCACAAATGGGATCCAAATCCACCCTCTTTATAAGCAAATTATTTGTGGTGGGGAGGATGTCACTTATAGCTCTCCATAAAAATGTCTTCCATTTTGGGGGGATTTTTAACCTCCATAAAGCAAGCCATTTATCAAAAGCTCCATCATTACTACTCGTATAATTTCCTACAATACGCTTGTAGCCATCCTTAACTGAGTAGGTGCCCTTAAGATCCCCATGCCAATACCAATCATCATCATATTCAGGGGATACTGGTATTTATAGAATACGGGGTATGTCACTTGGTTGGAAAATATCTGAGAGAATATGGTGGTCCTAGGTTCGAGTATCCGGATCAATCAATCCACTTACTTTAGCTCCTGCTAATTGGGGTGGCATCTTAGTATGGATCATATGATCTAATTCATCCTGGAGTCACGGGTGCTCCCAGATTAGCGTTGAATTTCCAGTCTCAATACGCCGCCTTACTCCCCCACAGATCAGTTCCTTAGCTGCCATAATACTGCACCAACAAAAAATGGGATTATTCCCCAGCCCTGCTTCATAAAAGGTATGTTTGGGGTAATATCTGGCCCGATAAACACGAGATACCAACGAGTCAGTATTAGTTAGCATCCCCCATGCCTGCTTACCTAACATTGCCAGATTAAATGCTCTTAGGTCCTTAAAACCCAGTCCTCTATACTTCTTCGGGATACACAACTTGTCCCATGCCTTCCAATGAATACCCCGGTCAGTTCCTGTCCCCCACCAATATCTATTCATCGTTCGTTCAATAGCCGTGCAGACAGATATAGGTAGCAAAAAAACTCTCATCGAAAAGGTAGGTATTGCCTGAGCCACACTTTTTAACAGGATTTCTTTACCAGCTTGCGATAGCAACTTTTTACTCCAGGAACCAATCTTCTGCTTTATTTTATCCTCAATATATGCAAATGCTGCTCTCTTATTCCTTCCCACAAATGAGGGTAGACCCAGATATTTCCCAAAATTAGGTGCCTGAGTGACTTGTAATATTTGTGCCACCTCATCCCTGTCTTCTGTAGTCGTATTTCTGTTATAGCATATACTAGACTTATGATAGTTGACCACCTGCCCAGAGAAAGCCTCATATGTTGACAAACAATTCTTAACCTCAGCCGCCTCATGCCTCTATTAGCTTTTAAAAATAGAAGACTATCATCTGCAAAAAAACAAATGAGAGATTGGGGGAGCACCCCTAGCAACTCTGCACCCATGAATCAAACCATCTATCTGCGCCTGCTGCAATAACATAGATAGTCCTTTCGCACAGATAATAAATATATAAGGAGATAGGGGATCTCCCTGCCTCTTAGCCCATGTGTGGGTGTCAGGTAGCCAGTGCGTGGCCCATTGATCAAAAAACTATAGGATACAGAAGAAACACACAACATAATAAGTTTAATCCATGTTTCATCAAATCCCAGAGCTACAACCATTCCTTGTAGGAAAGGCCACTTCATACGATCATAAGCTTTGGTCATATCCAACTTAAGGGCTCCCTAGCCAACAACTCCACATTGCTTCCTATTCAAATAATGCCTCACCTCTGCAGCTATTAAAATATTGTCAGTAATGAGCCTATCAGGCATGAAAGCACTCTGCGAGTTCGATATAATATTCCCCATCATTGGCTTCATTCTGTAGTGATCATTTTTGCCATAATCCTGTATACCACATTACTCAAAGTTATAGGCCTTAAATCTGTAACCAGTTCAGGCATACTCTTCTTTGGGATTAATACAATATCCGTATCATTTAAACTAGGGGGAAAAGAGCATGAATTCAAACAATTTAGTATAAAATCCGAAACATCCCCCCTACCACATCTCAGAAGTGTTGATAAAAACCTGGATTCATTCCATCAGGGCCTAGAGCTTTATCAGGAAACATTGCAAATAGGGCACTCTTAACTTCATCAATCACAAAAGATCGCAATAAGCTCTCATTCTGAGCTTGAGTAACTCTAGGCGTTATTTTCTGGAACAATGATTCCCCATGGACAGGATTTCCAGAGCAATAAATCTTATCAAAATAATCAATTATAACTCTTGTCATGGCACTTCCTTCCACCCACTCTCCATTATCATTCATAAGTCTAGACAGAGTATTTTTCTTCCTACGGTGAGAAACATACCTGTGATAATAAGTCGTGTTGGCATCGGCATTTTTGAGCCAGTGTTGTTTGGCTCTTTGTTTCCAATAAGCATCTTCCTGTGCCTCCGTATTAGTCAGCATTCCTTCTAGACGTTGGAACTCAGCCAAAGAAACTGGGTCCGTACGTCCCCGTAGGCCTAACTGTTCCTTCCGAAGAGTCAAAAGGCGCTCGCCGAACTTATGAAACCGATCCCCCCCCCCCCCCCCATCGTGAGAGGCGATTGCCACAATGGAGAATACAATCCTGCAGGCCCCTTCTCTCCCATGTTCCCATGACTCCTCCACCACTTTCCTGCATCCTTCATCATATATCCAAGCCATTTCAAAACGAAAACCCCTCCTCCCTGGCCTGCAACGCTGTTCACGAATTCCCAGAAACAAAGCAGAGTGATCCGACTTTCTTGTCAGTATATTCGTCACGGAGACCTCTTGCACAATACCACACCACCCTTGGGAGGCTAGAACCTTATCCAATCTCTCCTCAATCTAGTTAGTTGTTCCCTTTCCCTTTTCCCATGTGAACTTGTAGCCATTCATTGGCAGCTGAGATAACCCACATTGCTCAATAACATCCCTAAAACCGCGTAGGAGATTATCAGGATGTGGGTTTCCCCCCCCCCCCCCCCCCCCCCCCCCCCACTCTTCTCATACTGATACAGGAGCTCATTAAAATCACCAATCATAACCCATGGTAAGTTAGATCGTGATGCCATCGTTTTAATCAACTCTCATGCCTCATAACGCCTATGACGTTTCGGGAACCCGTAGTGACACGTCATACGCCAATTCGGGAAACCAGCCATACTCACTTCCACATCGATATCTCTTCGAAAAACTCATAACTCTTGTCGTATTATTCTTCCTCCATAGAAAAGCTAAACCACCACTCAAACCATCATTATCAACATAAAACAGGCCATCAAAGCCAAGACTGCACGAATGCGCTCAGCATGACTCCTGCCAACCTTAGTTTCCATGAGAAATATAAAATCAGGCTTCTTACGTGACACAAGGTCACTTACTTCGCGAACTGTTCGTGGATTGCCCAAGCCACAACAGTTCCAACTCAGGGTACTCATGATGATGGGCGGGCCTGAGATCCAGAACCCGCCACAAACAAGTTTTTTAAGATTTCTGTCATTGTTACATCCTAATCATCCTCACCCCCATGCATACCATTCTCAGCGCCTCCTCTTAATTGCCGCCACCATAACCGGCTCGGGCCCCCGCCGGCCAGGATCCGAGCTTGCCGCAGAAACATCACCCAGTCCTCCCGGCAGTCCAGAAGCCACAGTTGCCGCCGGCTGCATCGGTTTCCCATCTTTATCCAAGAGCCACGGCGCACCCACCTTACGCGGCCCCCTCCTTTGTCCGGCACAGAGATCATCAGTGTATGGATACTCGTCCACCGTTAGAGCCGAGTCCCGGGCCTTCAAGAAATACCTATACAGATGTCCAAGCATACCACAGAAAAAACAGAAATTATGCAGCCTCTCATACTTAAAATTTACCCAACAGGTGGTCTTGTCTCGTTTCAACAACTTCATACGTCGCTTAAGGGGTTTCAAGACATGAATCGAAACCCTAATGCGATAGAATGTCTTCCATGGTGCGTCCGCAAATCTATCATCAATCTTAACGAATGTCCCTAAAAAATTCCCAACCTGCTCCAAAATCACATCTGAAGTGTAACCGAGAGATAACTCGTGGACTTGTACCCACATATCAACAGTATCAAGAGGTACCATAACAGGGACTACACCATCCTGGACCTGCTTACACACCAGCGTATGATTCTCAAAGGACCATAGTCCACCTTCAAGAACATGTTGTATGTCCGTCTCATGATGAAAAATGAACAAAAACAAACCTTGTTGAATCTCAGACACTTGCACCCCCTTTACCGGTTGCTATACAGATGCCATGACGTGACTCATAAACTCAAGCTTAATGATCTTGGTTGTCAAAAAACGCCCTAACAGCCTCCATGTTTCCGCCACCGGTTCTGTCCCGTCGGCGTCGATCTCCCTAGTCGGTGCGAACACCTCCTCCTCGTCATCAAGGACCATGTCGGCCCACCGCCTTGCCAGCCCTTTGACCGCGCCCTGTCGTCCGGTCGCTTCCATAGCTACGGACAGAAAGAAAAGCCGACGCTTCGCCGTAAAAATGGACTGGAGATTACAAGATTACCTCGGCAATCCAAGGAAGAAGCCGGAACCCTAGCAGCAAACCCTAGGGAGAGAAAAAACTTGATGATGAAGGGTACACAAATAAAATAAATAATTCAAAATATATAGTTACAATAGATATTGTTATAATGATATGGTAAAAATTAACTTAAAAATTTCTTTAGAAGTTTTCATGCATGGATAAAATTCTGATGTGTAAACTTGTTTAATCGGAGCCAGTGGGATGTCAACATTGTCAAATTCTTTGGAAAATAGTCCAACCGTTTTAGAGTACAGGTGCAATTGTATTTATGATCAACAACTTTGCAGTTAGGTCGCGCAGGTCTGACAATGATGTAAGAATAATTTTGTCTGAAAAAAAATAGTAAAATATTTGTAAAGTAATGTACAATTGTACCGTTATAAAAATACATACAAAAAATATTAATACCATAACGACCTAAATCATACCAATAATGCAAGAGTATAATTGAAATATTAAGTTTTGTTCTAATCTAAATAATCAAAAGAAGATTAATTAAACGAAAAAAAAAAAAAACTTAACCAAATTTTTTTTAAATGCGTGTTTTTTAAAGTTATTGATTTATAATCTTTGATGCATAACTTTTTATTACAAAGGAAGGGGATACCCATACAATCTATGCATATACTAAGGCTCAAAATCTAAACCTCCCACATAGAGGAACAATCCGATACCAGTGGACCACAAGCCACTTTTTGATGCTTAACTTTGAATGTTATGTAATTAGGCGGACTAATTATTTGACCAAAGTTTATGTTAAATTTTATATTATATGTTTTTTAATATATTTTAACATATTAGTAGTATATGTTTAACAATTATGTCAACTCTAATTGGGATGAGGTTCAAACCTAAGACCTTTCTTATAGAAATTAATGAGTTACATAAAGTAATTAATAAAAATATTTATTTAATCTAAATAAATGTTATATATATATATATATATATATATATATATATATATATATATATATATATATATGATAGCAAGGATAAAGATAATAATTGTAACAATAATTGTAAAAATAATATGTTTGATTTACCTTCACAAAAAATATAAAAATGTTTTGGAGGGAAAATTTTGTGGCCTTGGATTTTGCTTTATTATATATAAAGATAAAGATAAAGATAAAGAAGATAAAGATTTATTAGTGTAAATGTGCTAGTTTATAAAAATTAAAAGTTTAATTAGAAAGTCAATTTAAAAATGTTAAAAACTATTAATTGAGCCGGCTTGATAAGCTCGACAACCTAAGATGTTAGGGTTAGGGACAAACATTTTAAACTCGACCCAAAAATCTGTTACGTTCGACAACCCGATAAGGCTAGTGCGAAACTGAACAATAGTTATGCCATGGACCCGAGTCCACCTTACAAGGTGGACTTGGATCAAAATACACAATTTATATACTGAATATTCACAATTTACAGACTGGATATTCATAATCAAATTGTGAACATTCAGTGTGTAAATTATGAACATTCAGTATGTAAATTGTGAACATCAGTATGTAAATTGTGAACATGCAGTAGGTAAATTGTAAACATTCAGTATATAAAAATTGTGAACATTCAGTATGTACATTGTGAAAATTCAGTATATAAATCGTGTATTTTTGGATCCAAGTCCTCTTTGCAAGGTGGACCTGAGTCCACAGCATAATTTGTCGAAATCGAATGAGCTGGCCCGATTGATATACTTAAGGCAAATTATTATGTGGATCATGGTCCACATAGTGCTGTATGAACCAAAAAAGAAAATACATTTTTAATATACTAAAAATACATTATTTTTGTACTGAATGTACATTATTTTATGGTATACAAAATATTTTCCACACAATAATGATTGATATGCTTAACAAGCATAAGTTTAATATTTAGTTATCATGATCAAGTTGCAAATTTTGTCTTTGATTATTCACAAAGTAGCTATTTTTGTCATTTAAAAATTAAAATAGCCACTTGTAATTAATGTTTCACTTGTAAACCAATAGTTTGACTAACTTGATTAGGATTAGGCAAATTATGCTGTGAGTATGTGCCCACTTTGCAAGGTAGGCACGGTTCTATATCCATAATTTCTATACGTAGATTCATAATTTCTATACTGTAGATCTATAATTTCTATACTGTAGATTTATAAAATTTATACTTTAGATTCCAATTGTTGAACTCTGTTTTCATAAATCAGAGGAGTATATGTTCATAATTGATAACTATATAGTTTAGAAATTATAAATTTACAGTACCCATATTATGAATCTGCAGTATAAAAATTATGAATTTACTATATAGAAATTATGAATCTACAGTTTAGAAATTACGAATCTAAAGTATAAATTTTATGAATCTACAGTATAGAAATTATGGATCTATAATATAAAAATTATGAATGTATAGTATAAAAATTATGGATACACGTGCTCACAGCATACCGTTCCCTAGGATTACCCTTATATTTCTCGAATTTGAAAACAAACATTGAAGAATAGGAAACGGGAAAAATGAAGGAACCACAGCTTTACAAGTTCCAATGGAGATATAATATTGGAGTGATGTTCGATGTCCATGCATATTCTTAACTAGATATTTCTATTTTCTAACCATAATAAGAGTAGTTATCTTAGTCCTGTTTAAAATGGATAAATAAATATTATTTTGGCTTCAGCAATACATCCGACCTTAGCTCAGTTGGTAGAGCGGAGGACTGTAGTTTGAGTGTAGACTGAAATCCTTAGGTCGCTGGTTCGAATCCGGCAGGTCGGATGTTTTTGTCGGTTAATATTTCCGTTTATTCTAAAACACAAGAAAACCAAAAATTGTTGAAAACAAATAAAGCGCCGTTGCCGGGGATCGAACCCGGGTCACCCGCGTGACAGGCGGGAATACTTACCACTATACTACAACGACTTCAGTTGTTTGGCGTTTTACACAATAATATATGAATAAAAAAAGGCCATCCATCAAACTGGGATGTACTAGACAATGATGGTGGGGATAGCAAGCAAAATAGCGTCAAATACATCAATTATATACCGCCTGAATCTTATTCCAATATATATATATACCGCCTGAATCTTGATCCAAAATTTATATAGCTATAATTAACATATTATGTATCTTCATTTAATAAATTATGTGTCTATAAATAAATTAAAAACACATAATATGTTAACGACATATATGTGCATGCAATTAACATTTTATCTTTCTATGTTAACATATTATGTATATATAATTAATCTATTATTTATATGTAGTTATCATATTATCTACCTTCAATGTTAACTGCAAACACATCATCGGAATATAATTTTAGATTAGAATTTACGATACAAAGTGAACCTGATCCATTGTATAATTTACCTCATAATGCACTAGTTATATACAATGGATCAGGTTCACTTTGTATCGTAAATTCTAATCTAAAATTATATTCCGATGATGATATAATGGACCATAATAATGCATATAACATTATAAACCTGACTACTTGAGTCATCCCTATTTTTTTTAACTTAAATTTATTTATCTTTTTCTTAGACACTCATCATATTAATATATTTTGTGTCACATTCACAAAGTCACCATTACAAACTCACCATTAAATATTCATAAAATTACTATCATAAAAAATTACTATTATAAGTTCTTGTATGTTTATAAATTCTTTTAAGTTTATCATATAATTGCAAAAATATTATATTAAAAAAAATATATAAATATATAAGGAGTTAATTCAACCAGAGGTCCCTTGTCTTTGATGGAAATTCTACATTTAGTTCTAGACTATCATTTTTGCCATTTAACATCCTAGACTACTGTTTTTGGACACTTTTAGTTCTTCTTATGACTTTTTCTATATTTAGTAAGGGTATTTTTATCTTTTCTTTTTTTATTTTTTTTTCTGATTTCAACCAGTTTAATTGGTTTAAAACTTTAGGTAACCTATGATTTTTAGTAACCATATTTTTCAACCGGCTTTTAATAAAAAGTCTTAAACCAATTAAAGTGGTTGAAACTGGAAAAAAATAATAAAACAAAAATATTAAGCGACAAAAATGCCCTTACTAAAAATAGGAAAAGTCATGAGAAGGACTAAAAGTGTCCAAAAAATAATAGTCTGGGATGTTAAATGACAAAAATGATAGTCTGGGACTAAATTTGAAATTGTCATCAAAGACAAGGGATCTCTGGTGGAATTAACTCAATATATAAGTGTCATTTTAAAGATCTTAACTTGATATGTTTACCATATATATTTTTATATATTGATCTTATTTATATATTAAAAAAATTAATACCTTTAAGTGAATTTGATAAATTTGTGCCATTTGTATATTAACCTAAAATATTATTTCTGTGAACAGTTTACATTATTATTCCAAGGCTGAACCCCAACCCTAAGGGCCCCCCACACCCCGGCCCGAAAACAGTTTACATTATTATTTTTAGGAAAAATGATTATTTTAGTCACTCAATTATACTAGAATAATCAACTCAATCCCTTAATTATACATGTGATCCTATTTAGTCCCTAAATTGTTTGTTTGGTGATCATTATAATCCCTCATCTCATATAACTATTAAAATTTAAAATGATGGAAGAGTGAATATGAAATTCATCAATTTTCTCCTAAACCACACATCAAATAAGTGTAAAACATATTTTAAGTCAAAAGCATCAGACAATAACTTTTTTTTTTTTTTTTGAAACAAACGAACTGAACTTCATTAAGGAATAAAAAATCCAGCAATACAAGTAGGTGGGATAACCGCCCACGACTTGGAGACAGACGAAGAACCAGTTGCCCGAGCTAGTTCGTAAGCCACGTGATTCGCTGTTCTCTTGACATGGTGGACCTTAACGTCTCCTATGTCGCTAGCAATCGACAAACATTGCTTTACGATCAAACCTACATAAGAGTAGTCTACCACACGAGAATTGAAAGCATTACAGAAAATTAAACAATCAGACTCTAATATAATACTACTATGATGCAGCCTTGTCAACCATTTTAGTGATTCGTACGCTGCAAGGGCTTCAGCCATGAGCGGATCCTGAGTGCATGTATCTGACCGCTTCGTGCAGCAACAAAGTGACCGGAGTGATCACGAACAACCGCAACGTAACCTGCTCCATCAACGAAGATAGCCGCGTCCACGTTGCATTTGAGGACGTTTTCTGCTGGTGGTACCCAGTGATTTACGCTATTCCGACTGCTCGCCAGGCTACTAGTGACGGTGAGGGTGTCCTTCCATGTTAATTGCAATCTCACAAGCTGCAGTTGTAATCCCTCAATCAACATCGGAACTTGTCGCCATACGATTTCGTTCCGCACACTCCACATGGTCAAGATGATGGAGGCCAATGTAACAGCTCTCCCCATGTCCGAACTTCCCAGTATCGATTCAATTAAGGTCGACAAACAGTGCCCCTGCAGAACATCCTCCACACCCCACAAACTTATAGCCCAAGTACACTCACAGAAAATGTGTTCGGCCGTTTCAGACGTGAACCCACAGAATGGACAGCCACCCCCGATCCAGACCCTCTTCGCTTTTAAGTTTTCTCGAACCGGCAACACTCCACGTGCGCACCTCCAAAGGAGATTCTTCACTTTGGGAGGCACTGGTAGAGATCACAAACGATTCCACGACTGAAAATTATCATTTTGAGGCAACCTTGTTAGGACATCAGTAAGCAACCGGTACCTATGTTTCACTGTGTAGCACCCTCGAATATCGCCTACCCATCTCCACGAGTCCTTTATAGTTTTGTTTACAGGAGTCGATAGGATTTTGCGTATATCATCTTCCCAAAATAAGTCCCGTACCACGTCCTCGTCCCAATTTCCTTGCTCGTTCATCAGTCCACTTACTCTAGCCTCCCTAAGATCATCAATGCATGGCATAGTTAGTGCTGCGTTAGTTGGACTAGAGAGCCAACCCCAACCACAAATTTTAGTATCCAGACCATCACCTATTTTCCGCGCTAAACCCCGCTTTAACACCTCATGCCTCGCCAAAATACTGCGCCAAAAATAACTAGGATTCCCGCCCAAATTCGCTTCCATAAAATCGCAATTGGGAAAATATTTGGCCTTCAGCAATCTATTAACCAACGAATCCGGGTGAATCAAAAGCCGCCAGCCCTGTTTTGCAAGTAATGCCAAATTGAACTCATGAAGTCGTTTAAAACCCAGCCCTCCCCTAAGCTTTGGCTCACATAATCGACTCCAACTCAGCCAATGAATTCCCCTACCTGTACCACCACCATCCCACCAATAACGGTTAAACATTTTTGCTAAAGTATCACAGATCCGAGCCGACAATAAAAAGGTTGACATAGTGAAAATAGGGAGAGCTTGAGCTATGCTTTTAAGCAAAACCTCTTTACCTGCCCTTGATAGAAGTTTATGTTGCCACGACCTGATCCGTTCTCGAATTCTCTCCTCAATGTATCAAAATGTAGCGATTTTATTCCTCCATAGTACCGAAGGGAGGCCCAAGTAACGTCCTAAGTCCTGCGATTCCCAGACCCCAAAACAATCCAACACCATACTCCTCATTGTAGAGTAGTATTTGCGCTGAAAATAGCACTAGACTTGTCAAAGTTTATTAACTGACCCAATGCCATACAATATATGTCCAAACATTCTTTGAGTTTTGAGGCTTCCTATTCTGTTGCCCTAAGAACAGTAAACTGTCGTCAGCAAAAAATAGGTGGGTGATAAATGGGGCACCCCGTGGCTACCTTCACCCCATGAATATCAGCACTAGCCTCCGCCTGTTGAAATAAAATTGACAAAGCCTCGGCACAAAGAATGAATAAATAAGGGGATAAAGGGTCCCCTTGGTGAATACCCTGAGTGGGACAAACAGTGCCCACTGCCTCCCCGTTAACCTATATTGAGTAGTTAACAGAGGAGAGGCATAAAATCAGTAATCTCACCCATTGATGGTTAAAACCCAGCGCCAACATAATCCCCTCCAGAAAGTCCCACTCCATTCTATCGTACGCTTTAACCATATTAAGCTTCAGCGCCACCCAACCCATAGCCCTACATACTTCCTACGAAGAAAATGTCCAACTTCCCCGGCCACTATAATATTATCGGTGAGCAGTCTCTCGGGGACAAAAGCACTTTGAGTCTGCGACACGACATGACTTAACCTGTCCTTAAGCCTGTTGGCCAACATCTTGGCCAAAACTTTGTAAACAGCATTACAAAGCGTGATCTGGCGCAAATCAGACACCTTCTTCGAAATTTTTTTCTTAGGAAATAATACAATATTAGACACATTCAGGCCCTAAGGGAAACTGCAGGTTTCAATACAGCTTAAGTTGAACATAGACAAATCATGGCCTAATACGGGCCAGAAATGTTGATAAAAGGCCGGTGACATGTCATCCGGGCCTAGAGCTTTCTTCGAGGCTATAGAGAATAAAGCAGTTTTCACGTCCGCGATCGTGAACGGTTGCAACAGAGAGACATTCATCTCGTCCGACACACACCGCCACACACGCCGAAAGAGGTTAGAGTTGTTATTCCTAGAGCAGAAAATAAGATTGTAGTACCTTAATACTTCAGCATGCATTGTCATTCCTTCCTTCCACTCCCCGTCTTGATCCTTGACCCGTAGTAGCAGGTTTCGTTTTTTTGCGCGCAGAAGCCGCCTTGTGGAAGTATTTCGTATTGGAGTCCCCGTGCTTTAACCAGAGTTGTTTAGATCGTTGTAACCAAAACAACTCTTCCTGCCTCAACAATGTCTCGAGCTCACATTCAGCCTCCAATAATTCCTTAACTGCCTGCGACGTTCTATCCTCCTTTAACACTGCCAAATGACATCGCAAATTTTTTTATACAGTTCCCAAATTGCCTGGCATGTTCCCCGTTCCACCCCTTCAATTGACGGTCGCAAATATCAATTCACTACCGGAAGCCCATTCCGATCGTCTGACTACATGCCGCCTCGACCTCTTTTGCACATCTTGCGTTAAGTAGCCAGGCAGATTCGAATTTAAACGAACTCCTGGCTGCACGTATTAGACGCGTCTCTAAGTTGAGGAAGATGGCACTATGATCCGAAGCTACTGTAAAGATTTTACGTACCGCTGCTTCCTCGTGCAACCCCACCCAATTAATCGATGCCACCGCCCTGTCTAGCCTTTCCTCCACCCATGCCTCTGTTCCATGGTTTTTTTCCCACGTAAACCGATCCCCCTACATTCCCAGATCATTAAGCTGGTAGTCGCTTAGCGCGTCATTGAAGCATTCAATGATGGCGTCAGGATGTGAATGGTCACCCCGTTTTTCAGAGAGAAATGCAATGTCGTTAAAGTATCCCACGACAACCCAAGGGAGTGATGATCTGTGCTTGAGTTTTTGCAGAAGATCCCACGTAATGTGTCTCTTTGTTCTCTCCGGATTACTATAAAAATCGGTTAACCTCCACTTTGGCCTGCCTGGTAGCGTGACTTCCATGTCTATATGATTGTTAGAGAAACTCAGCAGTGAAGCTGACTTCGCATCCCTCCACAATAGCGCTAGACCACCTCCCAAACCCACACGATCCACATTCACCGCCCCTTCAAATCCCATCTTCACCCTCACCTGTTCCACTTTATCTACATTCGCTTTCGTCTCCATTAAGAAGACAAAAAAGGATGCCACGAGCGTAGCGCCAAATTAAATTACGTACCTTGGGTGGAATTGGCTCCAAATCTTCTCTCACATAGCGAACTCCCCAGGTGTATGCAGAACACAATCGGCTGTTAGAAGCTTATACTCATGCTTGACAGAATAAGTTCCTCGAATGTCACCCACCCACCCACCCACCCCATAGCACATGAGCTGCTATGGGGGTGGCAATAATCCTGCGCACGTCTGATTCTTCAAAGAGGTCGTTGAGGATCTCCTCGTCCCACTGTCCACGTTCATTCATAAGACCACTGATAGTAGCCTCCCGTAGAGCGTCCACCGGAGCTGTAATAAGACTGGCAGTAGATGGATCAGCTAGCCAAGGCCAACTCCAGATTTTTGTGTCCTTACCATCCCCGATATGGCGTGCTAAGCCCTCTCGCAAAACACCCTAACCTACCATGATGCTCCGCCATATGTAACTTGGGTTGTGACCAATATTAGCCTCCATGAACTCACATTTCGGAAAGTACTTTGCTTTCAAGGGCCGACTAACCAACGAATGCGGAGTAGTCAATACACGCCACCCCTGTTTGGCAAGCAATGCAATATTGAACTCGTGCAAGCGTCGAAAACCCAGCCCACCCCGACATTTTGGCACACTTAAACAAGACCAACTCATCAAGTGCACACCTCTACCATTCGACACTCCTCCGCCCCACCAGTAGCGATTGAATAATTTTTCTATCTTATCGCACAACCGACCTGGTATCAAGAAGACAGACATAGTAAAATTTGGGAGGGCCTACGCAACACTTTTTAACATGACTTCTTTACCTGCTTTCGATAAGAAACGATGTTGCCACGACCCTAACCGCTCCCGAACCTTCTTCTCTATGTACCGAAAGGTGGCCGATTTATTACGCCCCAGGACTGAAGGTAATCCTAGGTAGCGGCCAAAATCTGCCGTCTCTCGAACCCCCATGCATGCCGTGACCATCTCTCTCGTCCCAGTACCCGTGTTTGAACTAAACATGATGCTAGATTTTTCATAGTTGAAGAGTTGCCCCGATGGTGCACTGTAGCTATCCAGACACCCCTTAACTGACTGAGCCTCCCCATTAGTAGCCCTGAAAAAAAAGCAGACTGTCGTACGCAAAGAATAAGTGCGTCACGGCCGGAGCCCCATGCGCAATTCGAACCCCATGAATGTCACCCCGCCCCTCAGCCTGCTACAGAAGGACAGACAATCCTTCGGCACAAATGATGAAAAGGTACGGGGATAAAGGATCCCCTTGGCGAATGCCACGGGTTGGACACACTGATCCCACCCCGACCCCATTAACTTGAATGTTATACCTAACCGTGGTAACACAATGGAGTAGGAGATCAATCCACTTCTGCTCAAAACCAAACACTTCTAACATTCCTTTCAGGTAGCCCCATTCCATCCTGTCGTAAGCTTTGGCCATGTCAAGTTTCAGAGCTGCCCACCCCATCGCTCCATTCGTCTTCCTCCGCAAAAAATGGCCCACCTCCCCGGCAACAATGATATTATCCGTGAGCAACCTGTTGGGAACAAAGGCACTTTGTGATTGTGAAACCACTGTGTCCAACACTCCTTTCAGCCTGTTTGCCAAAACTTTTGCAATGACTTTAGAGGCCACATTGCAAAGTGCAATTGGCCGTAAATCAGTGACCTTCTCTGGTATCTTCTTTTTAGGAATCAAAACAATGTTTGACTCATTGAGCCCCGCAGGGAAAGAGGCCGTTGAGATACACTGCAGGACGAACATGGCCAGATCATGGCCCAACACTGGCCAGAAATGCTGGAAAAAGGCAGGCGTCATTCCATCTGGTCCCGGGGCTTTCTCCGGGGCCATGGAAAAAAATGCAACCTTAACATCGGCCACCGTAAAAGGCTGTTGCAAATTCGCATTAATATCCTCGGTGATCCGTGGATGGACCCGATCAAGCATATTAGTCGTGTTATACTCGGACTGAAAAATAAAGTTATAGTACCTGAGGACCTCAATGTTCAAGTTCGCTCCTTCCTTCCAAACTCCCTGGGAATTCTTCAGTCGGGACAAAGTATTGCACCATTTTCTTAAAGAAGCCACCTTGTGAAAATACTTAGTGTTCGAATCCCCATGTTTAAGCCATAATTGCTTAGAACGCTGCTTCCAAAATAGTTCTTCTTGATCGAGAAGCGAAGTTATCTCTTCTTCGGCCTCCCTATACTGTTGCACCGCGGCTTGAACCCTATTATCCCGTAGCTGATCCAGCACACGGCGGAGCACCGTAATGAGCCGGTCAAACTTCCGCCTGTACTCCCCTCCCTACCGGCCCAACTGTTGCGCACATAGAGTAAGCCGATGTTGAAAATCTAAACAAGAAGACTGTCTCCAGGCTGTATCCACCACCTTACCGCATCCCTCCTTCAGAAGCCATGCCGATTCGAAACGGAATGTCTTTGCAGATTGCCGTATCGGCCGTGGTTCTAAGTCCAGAAAAATGGCATTATGGTCTGACTCGAATGTTAAGAGATTGTGAACTTCTGCTCCCTCATGCAAATCCATCCTGTTCATCGATGCAACCGCTCTATCAAGTCTCTTCTCCACCCAACTTTCAGTTCCCCATCCTCGTTCCCATGAGAAGCGGGAACCCGTCATCCCTAAGTCTACTAAAGAACAATCACTTAAAGTTAAATTAAAACCATCTATAAGGGCTTCCGACTGCAGATGTGTACCACGCTTCTTGGATTGGCAAGAGATATCGTTGAAATCCCCGAGAACAACCCAAGGGAGATTTGAATGATCCTGCAATTGCCTCAGTAAATCCCAAGTTTCGTGCCTTTTAGATTGATCAGGATTCCCATAGAAACACGTAAGTCGCCACAGTGGTTTATCCGGTATGCTAACCTCCACATCCATATGATGATTGGACAGGCTCAAAAGGTTCACCATGTCAGAATCACGCCATAACAATGCCAAGCCCCCACCTCTGCCTACACGATCAACGCTCAACATCCCCTTGAAGCCCAACCGCACCCTCAAACTCTCAATCTTGCTTGTAATTGATAATGTTTCCATCAAGAAAACGATACTGGGTCGCGCATGGGCTACCAAGCCCATTAGCTCACGAACTGTCCGGGTGTCACCCAAACCCCGGCAGTTCCAACTCAAAATGCTCATTGTGGTGGGCAGGACTGAGTTCCCAACCCCGCCTTATCAAAGGTTTTTGTGTGTTCCTCCATCACCACATCCTTCCCCGAATCTTCCCCAGACGACGCATCACCCTCTCTGCGTCTCTTCAAATTGCCGTGTATCCCACTGCCCTCCTCCACCATTGCCAAAGCCGCTGCCGGTGACAGCCCCAGCTGCCACGACCACCGCCTTGGATTTTGACGGTAAGAGCCATCTCGCTCCGACCGGCTTAACCTGACACCTAGGTCTTGCCTTCATCCAGGCCCCAAACGGAAATGCCTCCAGCTCTATCCCCTCCTTGTACACTTTTTTACAGAACTTTTCTGTATGCCCCAGAATTCCACAGCAGAAACAAAAGAGATTGAGCCTCTCATACCTGAGCGTGATCCATTGGGATGTACCGTCCCTGTGGAGCAACTTCATCCTCCTTTTGAGCAGAAGATTCACGTCCAGCATTACATGGATCCTGAAGTAGCTTCTCCATGAGCCCCCAAAGTTATTATGATCCATCGACATGAAAGTGCCCACATGATCCCCGATCCTGGTGATGAAATCCTGCGATGCATAAACCGCTGGCAGACCACGAGCTTGGACCCAAAAAGGGATATGGTTAAGATCCACCTCGTCCGGCCGCATCCCCGGCTTGATCTGTGCACAGACCAATAGGTTGTTCTCGTACGACCACGGACCGTCGTCGAGAACACGTTGCATGTCCTTAGGGTGAGGGAAATGGAATAGAAACAGATTCTCATCTAGCAGGTCGACATGCATACCCATGACTGGCCTCCAAACCGATGCCACCACCTGCTGCATATGTTCGAATTTAATCGCCCGATCGGTGAGGAAGCGCCCCACCAATTCCCATTGTGATGTACCCTCATCGACAACCTGGGTATCCGGCGCCGTTAAGCCGCCGCATTCTTCATCAGCCAGGGACAGATCAGCCCACTTATCCTCAATAAGGCTAAGAGTCGGGGTCAGTCGCACTGCCATATTACCGGAGTCGAAACACGCTATCCACAAACAGATCACGAGAGAAAGCGCAAATCGCACAGTGTAAAAGTCACACACAGATCGCTCACCTTGATGATGTACATAAACCAACGCCATTTATACACGAGCGCTAGATACACTAGGGAGAAACTCCCCTAGGCACAACTAGGAGAGAGGGCCACGTTCAACAAGCACGATCGGAGACGATCACCGTCAGAGATCGTGATCGGACTGCATGCGCGAAGGATACAGAGAGTTTTCTCCCAATTAGTGCCTTGACTATGCAATTTTTATCAATTTTGGTCACTTCGGTCAAATTGTCGGCCAAATTTCGTCGAAAAATTTTAATAGTTAAAATAATGAGGATATTTTAGTCATTTCACATCTCTTTCATTCTTCTCTGACGAATTCATCTTTTCCGGTGAATCCGAGGATGAGGTGAGCTGCGATGCTTTCAACATTATCCAAAAAGAGAAGTATTTATTCAACATCAATTTTAGCATAGTGTTGATATAGAGAAGTTTTAGAATAAATAGGTACCAGCATCAGTTTTAGCATTTCGCTTTCTTCTCCGAGCAAGCCTTTTTTTGGCCAGAAAAGCTTTCAACCGGAATTTTGGCAGGAAATGCGCTGGACAAGCACAAAGAGAAGTGTAGTTCGAAGATTTCTAGGGCCGCCGATATCTCAAGCTCCCCTTACACAAACAGTCAAATGTTTTCAACCAGAATTTTGGCCATCTGAACACTAATAAATCGCTGGCGACGGTTTGAACGAATGAGTTTAAGTATGCTTTGGAAGGTGTGCTGCTGCGACGGATTCGTGAGAAAAAATGAATTCGCCGGAGAAGAAGGAAGAGATGTGAAATGACTAAAATACCCTCATTATTTTAACTGTTAACATTTTCTGGTGAAATTTGGCCGGCAATTTGACCGGAGTGACCAAAATTGATAAAAATTGCATAGTCAAGCTACTAAATTGACAATTTTGAAAGTCTGGTGCTGAAATTAACAAAGCCCCTATAGTCATATGACCAAAATTGAAGTTTTCTCTTATGGAAAATCATGATAGTCGGAGGACTAATGCTGGAATTAACTCTTTTATTTGTGATCCACACAACTGTATGGAGGATCATTATACCCTGCACCACGGCGCGCACAGCACTGTGCGTCCCGCGTCTCCCAAAACGACGTCGTTTTGGTAAGTTATGTAGGGAGTTGACGTGATTATTGTGTATTTGTTTATATAATTATGTGTATTTTTTATACAATTATGTGTATTTGTTTATACAATTATGTGTATTTTTTATACAATTATGTGTATTTATTTATACAATTATGTACATTTTTTATACAATCATGTACATCTTTTTTTTATACAATTATGTACATCCGAAACAGGAAATTTATGTGTATTATGTTAAGAGTTGATGTTTATTATATTAAAAGTTTATGTATATTATGTATTACGGAGTATGTTAGATTATATGTATTATCTTTAAAAAGAAAAAAGTATGTGTATTTTGTTATACAATTATTTACATTCATGTATACAATTATGTGTATTCTAGTATAAAATTATGTACATTTTTTAACATGAGATTTTTTTTAAAGAAAATTAACCACCAACACAGGGTAGCGAAATTTCAAAAAAAAAAAAAAAAATTCTGAAACGACGTCGTTTTGCTTTAGGGCGCACAATGCAATGCGCGCCCTGGTGCAGGATATAAATTGCCATGTGATGGATTATATGAACCCGGGGGTCCGGATTATACAACCCGAATATATGTTGAATATGACGAACGAATAATAAAATGGTAAATATTGTATTAATCGAACACAAAATGATATTACAGAGGTTCGGGACGTGTAATAACAAGACAAATGTTGTAGGAAAAGTATGAGATAGGAATCAAGTGTCCCTTGTTAGGACAAGGGGAGGGGTTTTTATATGCTACAACTCTCTAACTGCTCCCCCTAAACCGGGGGATGGTTGGATCTGGCGCTTTGACCGCGTCCTAGCTCAGGACCGGGTCCAAAGCGTGGCCCGGGGTACGCGGGAGGACTCGCAATTGCCACCGCACGACTCGGATAACGCGGGGACCCCGTCCCGGCCGAGCCGACCCCAAAAGGTCTCCACCGCATGCTCGGCGAGGTGGGCCTTCATATCCTTGATGAACACCTCGGAGTCCTTGTAGCTTGACAGGCTGCCTTCAGAGCCCACCTCGGAGTCCTTGTAGCTCGACACGGCTGCCTTCGAAGTCTTCTCATGCGCTCGGCGCTCCCGCACATGGCTGGCAATCAACTCGGCATACTTGCCCTCCAACGCCGCAGGCTTGCTCCCCATGGCCTTGTGCGCCGCCTCCAACTCTCTGCGACCCCCCATCTCGGCCCCCGGCTGAGCTTGAAGGGTCCCCAACACGTTCTCCATGGACGCCGCTCGGGCGACAACTTGCACAACAGTCGCTCGGGCGACAACACGTTCTCCCCAACACGTTGCGACTCCTCCGAGGAGAGTGGCTGTACAAGCTTAAGCGCTCTCCCTACTATCATTCATCCATAGCGATGACAAGATCCGGGTCAAATATCCACAACTCGCAGGGATCACGCAATACCCGCGACCTCTCCCTCGCCAACCACCCCAACGGGACCACGGGAGGGGACCTCAGAGATCAGATCAACGAGAACCGGCGGGAGACAGCGAAGGACCTCCGGGGTCGGCTCACCCACAATCGCCCGCTCAGTGGGTCGGCGCCGCCCGTCTCATCCCCGATTCCGACTCCCCAGGAATAGGCCGCCGCGCTCGAGCAGGCGGCGACCGCGTCACGGCGAGGCTGCGACGGGGTGCCCTGGCACCACCACCTCCGCCCCCTCCGAGGAGCACGGTGGTCCCAGCACTCACGCGCCCGCGATGCCGGCTGATGGGGAATTCAACTCACCGCGACCATCCGAGAGACGAGAAGAGGAAGAAAGAGGAGGAGAAGGGGCGGGGCCGGAGTGACAAGGCACCTCAACCTCAAGAGGATCGTCGCCCATCACGGTCACGCCGTCATGGGGGTCCTCGTCTAGCCCCTCTGCGACACCTGACCCCGCTTGCACAGCCCGTGATCGTCATCCTGGACCACGCGGAGGACATGGGCATCGTGTCGTTCCCCGAGGAGTGCTTGAAGGTCTCCCCCAAGGCCAACCCGAAGAAGTACTGCCGTTTCCATCGGCAGCGCGGGCAAGACACGGACGAGTGTATGGTTCTCAAGAGACAGATTGAGGAGCCCATCCAGTGGGTTACCTAGGCCAATACGTGAAGAGGACAGGGCAGGACCCCGCCAAAGGCCCCGCCAACACCCGGAAGAAGAAGGGCGGTGCCGGACCATCCGCATCTGCCCCGCGCAAGAGGGAACTCGGCCAACTCACCGAGGACAAGGAGACCGACCCGGACAGCCCGCCAAAGAAGAAAGTCATCCACATCATCTTCGGCGGCCCTGAGGGTGGAGACATGCCCGCCGAGAGGAGGAGGTGGGCGCGGAGTCTATACGTGGGGGAGGTCGGCCGGGTACCCCACGAAGCAGCTCTCCCAGGTACGGACCCCGTTATACGGTGTCACCGGGGAATCCATTGAAACAGAGGGCTCCATCACCCTCGAGGTGCAGATCGGCACCCCGCCGCACGTTAAAAGGTGGGAGGTCGAGTTCGTGGTGGTAAAAATCAGCTGCGCCCATAACATCATCCTCGGCCGATACAAAGACGTGTTCGCCTGGGGTCCCGAGGACATGCCGAGCCTCAGTCGGGAGGTCATCACGCACAAACTGGCGGTGGACCCCAAAGCCAAGCCGGTCCAACAGCGGAAGCGCTACCTCGCCGCGGACAGACAAGAATTTGTGAAGAAGGAGGTCAACACCCTCCTCGAGAACGTAGTCCTCGCACCTAAACCACCTACGTGGAGGATGTGTGTGGACTACACGAACCTCAACAAGGCATGCCCCATGGACCCCGTCTCGCTACCCAACATAGACCAGCTGGTGGACGAGACAACGGGATGTGCGCTCATGAGCTTCCTAGACGCCTTCCAGGGGTACCACCAAATCTTCATGCACGAGGATGACGAAGAAAAGACAGCGTTCACCACCCCTGAAGGGGTCCTTTGCAACCGGGTCATGGCTTACGGGCTCAAGAACTCGGGAGCCACGTATACAAGAATGGTGGCCAAGGTATTCAAGAAGGTCCACGGCCGGAACCTGCAAGCTTACGTTGACGACATGATCGTGAAAAGTACGGAGACCTCCACATAGCCGTCTTGATCGAGGTACCCCGAAGTCAAAACGGGGGCGCGGACTTGCTCTCCAAGCTCGGCCTCGGCACCCCAGAGCATGTCTCTAAGATAGCACGGATTGAAGACCTCCAGAGGTCCACCCTGGAGGCCTACCCAGCCCTCCCCATACAAACTCGGCCCCATGCTGGTTAGACCACCTGGTGGAGTACAAGAGAACGGGCACCCAGCCAGCAGACGAGGTGGCCGCTAAGGCAGTCAAGAGGAGGTCACCACCATATGTCCTCCTTGGCGACACCCTTTACAAAAGGTCCTATAACGCCGCCCTCCTCCGGTGTTTGTACCTAGACGAAGCCAAGTCCGTCAAGAAAGAGATACATGAGGGCACCTGCGCGGCACACCAAGGAACCTTCGTCATGGCGAGGAGGGCCCTATCGCAAGGATAATTTTGGCCAAATATGGCCAAGGGGTACGCAGAGTACGCCTGGGAGTGCCCGACCTGCCAGCACTTTCACGCGGAGCCGGGTCGGCCAGTAACCAGCTGCACGCCTATCAGCACGGTGATCACATTCTCAAGGTGGGGAATCGACATAGTCGGGGCCTTACCTATGGGGTCCGCAAAGAGGAAGTACATAATAGTCGCCATAGACTATTTTACAAAGTGGGTCAAAGCCGAGCCCCTCGCCACCATCACAAGCACCCCGTGCACGGAGTTCGTATGGAGGAACATTCTATACCGCTTTGGGGTCCCCATGCAAATCATCTCCGACAACGGGCGCCAGTTTGAGAGCAAAGAGTTCAAGGAGTTCTGCGACCAATGGTACATAAAACACACCCGTGTGGCGGTGGCGTACCCGCAGGCAAATGGACAGGTGGAGAACGCCAACAGAACTATAGTGGAAGGCATCAAGAAGAACCTGGACGCAGCCAGAGGTACATGGGTGGAGGAGTTGAACACTGTCCTACGGGCGTACCGCACCACCCCAAGAAGAGCCACCAGGGAAACTCCGTTTGCGTTAGCATACGGGTTCGAAGCGCGGGCCCCCACCGAGGCCGCGATACCATCCTATCGGGTCGCAGTTTACGACCCCGAACTCAATGAGGAGCACCACGCCGCCGACCTCCACCTTATCGATGACAGAAGGGAGGACGCCATGGTTCGCGCGGAAAATTGCCAGCGCCAGACAAAGGCATACCACGACAACAGGGTCCGGCCTCGCTACTTTCAAGTCGGCGATTACGTCCTCCGGATGAGGGAAGCAAGCCGACCCCAGGACGGAGGCAAGTTTGCCAAGAAATGGGAAGGACCATATGTGGTCGAAGCCATAGTACGCCCGGGCAGCTACAAGTTGAGGATTCCATCGGGCAAGACGGTGGACCGGGTGTGCAACTCGGAACACTTGCTGAAATTTTACCAGTAGAAGCACATTTGTAGGGCCTACCCCCTTCCCAATAACAGGCCGACTCCCCACAATAATGTTTTGTTTTCGTTCGTAATGGAATAATTTCGTTGAGCAATTATTCTATCCCGAATGGTGGAAGAGCACGGGCACATGCGAGATCAGGTACTTGGGCACCGTGGGGTCGGCCTCCCCAGGGTCGGCCAACGCTAGGTCGGCCGACGCGAGGTCGGCCATGCCGGGTCGGCCGGACGTGGCGGCTACGTACACGGGGACCGCAACGGCCAACTTAGACGTAGCACATGCCCTAGGGGTGGTACGAGGTCCGGCCTCGCCTATCGCCGAACGGAAGGGTTGAGGGCTCGAGTCAAAGGACTCCATCCCAGAATCGCTAAAACGTCCTAGGGGCGGTACGAGGTCCGGCTTCGCCTACCGCCGAACGGGCGTAACGCAATCTTAACACCCTAGGGGCGGTATGAGGTCCGACCTCGCCTATCGCCGAATGGAAGGGTTCGGGGCGCGAGTCAAATGACTCCAACCTCGGAATCGCTAAGACGTTCTAGGGGCGGTACGAGGTCCGACCTCGCCTATCGCCGAATGGGCGTAACGTAATCTAGATACCCTAGCGACGGTACGAGGCCTGACCTCACGTACCAACCCCAAAATGATGGATTATATGAACCCGGGGTCCAGATTATATGTTGAAAATGATGAACCTGAATATATGTTGAAAATGACGAACGAATAATAAAACGGTAAATATTGTATTAATCGAACACAAAATGATATTACAGAGGTTCGGGACGTGTAATAACAAGACAAATGTTGTAGGAAAAGTATGAGATAGGAATCAAGTGTCCCTTGTTAGGATAAGGGGAGGGGTTTTTATATGCTACAACCCTCTAACCGCTCCCCCTAAACCGGGGGATGGTTGGATCTGGCGCTTTGACCGCGTCCTAGCTCAGGACCAGGTCCAAAGCGTGGCCCGGGGTTCGCGGGAGGAGTCGCAACTGCCACCGCACGACTCGGACAACGCGGGGACCCCGTCCCGGCTGAGCCGACCCCAAAGGGTGGCCGACCTGGGGTGCGCCGGTCGACCCCGTGGTGGCCGGGCCTACGTAGGCCGACCCCGGGGTGCCGAGCCCATGTTGGCCGACCCCGGGGTGGTTCGTCACTCCGTGTGCACAGTAGCCGGGGACCCCATGATAGTAGCCGGGGACCCCGTGATAGTAGCCGACGACCCCGTGGTAGTAGTTAAGGACCCCGGGGAGGCAGACCCCTCCATGGTCTGTCCGGCCGCGTGCGTAGTCCACTCGGCGCCGGGGGTGATCTGCTCCATATTTCTTTGCTCCAGGTCTGCTCTGTAATTATTCTATCACCATGTATGGATCATAGTTCATGCAAATTATTCTATGGACCTGAGTCCACCTTACAATGTGGACTTGGGTCCAAAACGGCGTCGTTTTCCTACCAAACGATTGCCATCTTACTTTTTAAAAAAATCACTTTTATTTTTTTAAACAATTTTGAATGTTGATGTTGTTCTGACTTAGCTACACAATTTACATACTAAATATTCACAATTATCTTTTAAAAATTTACAATTTGCATACTACGAACACACAATATTAAACATATCACGATTTGATAATTTTGTATTGTATTAAAAAAATTCCTTCTACAGTTGTTAAGTTTTTTTACTTAGAAACACAATTTATATTTTAGAAGTTCACGTTTTCATACTATAAATACACAATTTATAGGTCGTTTAAGACCAGGGTCCATCTTGCAAGGTAAACATTGGCCCATGGTATAACAACTCATAGCAATCGTTACATCGGTTATATCGTGCACCAGCGCGCACAATGCATTGTGCGCCCTATCCAAAACGACGTTGTTTTGTATGTTCAGATTTTATGTGTATTCTGTTAATAATTTATGTGTATTTTGTTTGTGTATTATGTTAAGAGTTTATATGTATTATGTTAATAGTTTATGTATATTCTGTTAAGAGTTTATGTGCATTATGTTATGAGTTTATATGTATTATGTTAAGAGTTTATGTGTAATATGTATTATGTTAGATTATGTATATTCTGTTATGAGTTTATGTGTATTATATTATGAGTTTATGTACATTCGAAACAAGAATTTTATTTTTTTTAGTGTTAACGGTAGAAACGGAAAACGAAATTTCTAAAAAAAAAAAAAAAAAAAACATAACCAAAACGACGTCGTTTTGGCCAGGACGCACAATGCATTGTGCGTCCTTGTGCACCATATAATTTGCCCAACTGAGTCGTTATGCTGTGCATCTATGTGCACCATGCACGGTGCACACAGATGCAAAAACGACGTCGTTTTGACGTCGACTTAAAAAAAAAATAATTCAGAATTGCATAACTACACATTCATAATTTCATAACTATACATCCAGAATTGCATAAATATACATCCGAATTGCAGAACTATACATCCAGAATTGCATAACTACACATCCATAACTTCATTACTATACATCCATAATTGCATAACTACACATCCATAACTTCATAACTATAAATCCAGAATTGCATAACTTCATAACTACACATCCATAATTTCATAACTATAAATCTAGAATTGCATAACTATACATCCATAATTTCATAACTATACATTCAGAAATTATGCACAACATAATGTTGTTGATGGGAATCAAAACTGAATTATTTTTTTTAAATTGGACGCGCGTTTTTAGTCAAAATGATGTCATTTTTGCATCTGTGTGCACCATGATGCACATCATAATTTGCCATAAAATAGCCCAAAAGGGATCAAGGGACAATGAAAGGCCCAACTGAAACACTTTCCCTATAATTAGTACAGTCGTTATATCGTAGACCGCGGTGCACGTGCACTGCGGTAAAAAACGGCGCCGTTTCTTTAAGTAAAAAAACGGCCCGCCGTTATAGTTAACGGAGTCCGCTTGTTTGGTGTATTAAACACCAACTGACACTATAGTATATCTAAACCAACACTGCAGTTATATCAAAATGATACTGCAGTTATAGTGAAATGAAACTGCAGTGTATATAAAATGAAACTGAACAACATTTCACATATTTGAGTGTATATTCTACAATGAAGCTGTAATTATATCAAAATGATCATGTAGTTGTGTTTTAATTAAACTATAGTGTATATAAAATAAAATTAAATAACATTTTCACATATTTGAATCTATAAATATCGAATGAAACTGTAATTGTGTTGAACTGACACTGCAGTGTATACAAAATGACACTGAAAAACAGGGTTACTTTTTGCAAAAGGGTGCGAAACGGCGAAAAACAAACACTGTTTATTTTTATTTAAAAAAAAAAAAACGCACGGTGCATTATATAATTTGCCTAATTAGTATGGTTAGGGCAATGGGTAATGATTCAGGCCAACTGGTGCAAATGAGCCCAGAGGGGATCAAGGGAAAATGAAAGGCCTAACTAAGTAACTCAGTAAGTGCAACTTTCCCAATCATTAATAATTCTTTATAGAAATATTTCATTTTTGAATAATAATTTAACAACATTGCATCGCTGACAACTAAAGAAGTAAAGAACTAAAAATGTTGGTGCTAATTATAGAGAGCTTAATTCTATTTTTTTGCTATAACCTGCAAAAAAAGGGTTATTTTTGTTGGAAAAAATAGCTTAAAATGACATAAAATAGCATGTTAAGTGGCTATTTTGTGGTAGTGAGACGAAGAGATTGATATATTGTACGTTCAAAACGGATAATAGGTGAATGTGATATTGATTCTCAAAGTAGACCCATTAAGTTGGAAAAATAAGAAAGGTGAAGTTTTTGTCCCACATTGGTTTGGGAAGAGGATTTGCCCCGCTATTTAAACAAGAGCTCGTGTAAGGCTTATTGAGTTGTATAGCATAGAGGTTCTCTTTTGCGCGTAGGGAGTGTAAATCAAATCCCAAAATGAGATTGAAAAGGGGGCTTGATTCAAGCCTAAGCTTGTGTGCGTTGGCGTCTATCGTGAACAAATGATAGCTAGAGAGGGTAAACTCTCTGCTTCTACTCCTTTCTTGGCGTACTGTGTTCAGAGCTTTGCTTTAGTTCGCCGAGTTCACTTGTTTGGGTGCTCAAACGTTGAACCGTAGTACGTTTTATCCTGGGAAACCTAGCCCTCTTAGCACTTGTGGGAGGTAGCAAATAAGGTTTTAAGGAAAGAGTGATCGCTCGACTCGTGTTAAAAATCCTACACCAAACACGAGTCTATCTCTTCATCATTTCCTTCCCCTTTTTTCCACAAAAAAATAATAATCCTTATTTTGTAGGATTATTATTCGTTTTTACCAACGGTTATTCAACAATTTTCTCTAAGAAAAATTGTGTTTTTGGTCTTTAAATTATAGGACAAACATTAGGAATGTCAATCTTAACCTGAAACTGATAAATTAATCCAATAAGACAAAAAAAATTTAGGGTTAGTGTCAAAATATTTTAGACCAATGAACTCAAAACCGATAAGTGTAATGACCTGAATGGGCTAGCCCGATAATCTTAGTCACTTAAGACTATTCTTTATTTTAGTGTTGTGGAACAAAATATACAAAGATTTTATATGTAAGCTAATATTTAGTTTTTTTTTTATTAAATTTGTAAATAAAATTGTAATAAATATATTAATAAATTTGTTACAAAATAAAATATGTTTATGAAAATAAATAATGAAAAATAAAATACCCATTATAATTATTATATTATAGTGTAAATATATTAATTAATTACTTTTAGTACAAAGATTTTACATCGTTGTAACCAAAACAACTCTTCCTGCCTCAACAATGTCTCGAGCTCACATTCAGCCTCCAATAATTCCTTAACTGCCTGCGACGTTCTGTCCTCCTTTAACACTGCCAAATGACATCGCAATTTTTTTTATACAGTTCCCAAATTGCCTGGCATGTTCCCCGTTCCACCCCTTCAATTGACGGTTGCAAATATCAATTCACTACCGGAAGCCCATTTCGATCGTCTGACTACATGCCGCCTCGACCTCTTTTGCACATCTTGCGTTAAGTAGCCAGGCAGATTCGAATTTAAACGAACTCCTGGCTGCACGTATTAGACGCGTCTCTAAGTTGTGGAAGATGGCACTATGATCCGAAGCTACTGTAAAGATTTTACGTACCGCTGCTTCCTCGTGCAACCCCACCCAATTAATCGATGCCACCGCCCTGTCTAGCCTTTCCTCCACCCATGCCTCTGTTCCATGGCTTTTTTCCCACGTAAACCGATCCCCCAACATTCCCAGATCATTAAGCTGGTAGTCGCTTAGCGCGTCATTGAAGCATTCAATGATGGCGTCAGGATGTGAATGGTCACCCCGTTTTTCAGAGAGAAATGCAATGTCGTTAAAGTATCCCACGACAACCCAAGGGAGTGATGATCTGTGCTTGAGCTTTCGCAGAAGATCCCACGTAATGTGTCTCTTTGATCTCTCCGGATTACTATAAAAATCGGTTAACCTCCACTTTGGCCTGCCTGGTAGCGTGACTTCCATGTCTATATGATTGTTAGAGAAACTCAGCAGTGAAGCCGACTTCGCATCCCTCCACAATAGCGCTAGACCACCTCCCAAACCCACACGATCCACATTCACCGCCCCTTCAAATCCCATCTTCACCCTCACCTGTTCCACTTTATCTACATTCGCTTTCGTCTCCATTAAGAAGACAAAAAAGGGTCGCTCCTTGGACACTATGCCCAAGAGTTCACGAACTGTCCGGGTGCCACCCAAACCCCGGCAGTTCCAGCTGAGGATACTCATTTGGCCAGGCGAGTTTGGCCCTCCAGACCCGCCGTCATAAGATTTTTTGAATTCTCAGGTATCACCACGTCCTTCACAGTCGCTGCACCATGCGACTCATCATCCTCCGTACGTCTTTTCAGTTCCCCCTGCAACCCAATGCTCTCCTGGACCGTCACCAATGCCAACGGTGAGGGTCCTGTTATAGTAGACGTCGTTGTTAACGGGGTGTCAGACGGCAGTAGCCATTTTGACCCCACTGGTTTGGCTTGCCGTCTCAATCCGACTCGCATCCAACTTCCGAATGGAAACGAATCAGGTTGAATACCATCTTCGTAGACTTTCTTATAGAATTTATTGATGTGGCCCAGGATTCCACAGTAGAAGCAGAAGGCATTTAGTCTTTCGTAACGAAAATAGATCCATTGTGAGGATCCATCTTTGCACATTAGTTTCATACGTCTCTTCAATGGCATTTTAACCAACATCTTCACCCTGATCTGGTAGAAACTCTTCCACGATCCCCCGAAATTGACGGGATCAATCGCGACAAAGGATCCTACGTAATTGCCGATTCGGGTAAGGAATTCCGAGGAAGCATACATCGCTGGTAACCCGTGGATTTGAACCCAGAAAGCAATGGAGTCCAATTGGATATCCAACGGCCGCATCTCCGAAGGTACTCGCTCGCACATAAACATGTGATTCTCAAACGACCAAGGGCCGTCGTCGAGAATCCTCTACAGATCTTTCGAATGAGGGAACCGAAAAAGGAACAGCTCTTCCGTTAATGCTTCCGCCTGCATGCCCATCACCGACCGCCATACCGACGCCATGACTTATTGCATGTAGTCAAATTTAATCGGGCGATTGGTGAGAAAATGCCCAATCAAACAGTGGAGATTTGCCGCAACATTTGGGCTCGGTAGATCAGGGGCCTCTAGGCCGCTCACCTCTTCCTCGGCGATCGTCAGGTAAGCGCAGTGCTCCTCAATTTGTCGAATATCCATGGTGAGATAGGATATGAGAGCTAGAAAACAAATTATCAATGGTGTATTCATTGGAGAATAAAACATAATAAAAACCCTAGAATTCTAGGGAGATACTGTCTTGGACACGATCAAGAGAGAGAGCCACTAACGGCGAACTCGATCGGAATACACGATCGACGATCACGATCCGGTATTACGAGAATTGCGGAGCATGTACTCTAATTACAAAGGCTAGTGATTTTTACCTTTCTGTATGGAGGTCTATTTATGCAAGTGGGCTTAAAGTTCTAAAAGAGAATAAATTCCTAGACTGCCTCATCAGACAATAACTTTGTTTTCTTTGTAAATTCATTTAAGAAAAAAATCACTTTTTTAGTCGCTCAATTGTATTGTAACCATCAATTTAGTCCCTAATTTTCAATCTGAACGAATTGACCCTCCAATTGATTTAAATTTCGTCAATTAAATCCCCTAACCACGATTTTGTCAGTCAGTCGTTAGTTACCCTAAAGGATATGTTTGACAAAATTTAAAACAATTGTAGGGATTAAATCGTTCAAATTGAAAATTAAGGACTAAATTGACAGTTGCAAAACAATTGAATGACTAAAACAATGATTTTTCCTTCATTTAAATACTTTTTAACAAACAAAAGTACTCCTATAGCTAAATGTTTTTAAAATAATTAAGGTTAGTTAAGAAAATACTAGTAATAAAGTAAAAAATGCAATACTTTTAAGTCAAATAAATTTTGATTTCCTTTAACCAAATGTGTAGGGGTGTGCAAACTTCAATAGAAAATCAATTAACCGACCAAATCGAAGAACTTTGGTTAACAATTTTTTAACCAATATAATTTAGTTCAGTTAATGGTTAGAGATTTTACATAATGCATACTATCGATTAATTTGGTTCGAAATTATCATTTAATTGAAGGGAATCAAAATTTTATTGACTTAAAAGTACATCATTTTTTTTTCATTTTATTACTAGTATTTTCTTAACTTCTCTTAATTAATTATTTTGAAAACATTTAGCTATATGATTATTTTTATTCTTTAATGAATATTTAAATAAATTTACCGAGAAAACAAAAATAGAGTCATATGTTTTTTACTTAAAATATATTTTTGATATGTGCTCTATAAGAAAATTGATGAATTTATATATTTATCATTGTATTACCCCTTAATTTTAACTGCTATTTGAAATGAGAGATTAAATGATTAGGGAGTAAATGAGATGACATGTATAATTAGTTAGCTATTCTACTGAATGATTAAAATGACCATTCTTCCATATTTTTATAAACCTGAGCCATGATAAAATTTGATGTGGCTGTGGCCACCTCTAATTACTGCAAAATATATAGTATGTACCATGAATATCTTTTGAAAAATACACTATATATCATTGTCCCCCATTTGCATATTTTCGCTGGTTAACCTTTAAAAGCTAAACCATGACACATATACATACAAAATATATCTAGGAAAATTCTTAATACTGCAAATATATTTAGGAAAATTCTTAATTATATAGTCAAATTTCCAAGAGTTCTCCCCATTTTACTCAAAGGTATGAAGAAATGACATCTAATTTTACTGTTGAGCATATTGTGGAGGTATTGTTTTGGAACTTGGAAGTCTTGAGAACTTGTCTGTCATCTAAGTATATTGTTGTAGTGCTTGTTTGTTTTCTTGTACTAGCTTGAGATAATAACAGAATTTGATTTGATTGGAATAATAAATATTTCTTCAGATAACACTTGAAACATGATGTATTTGATTATGTAATGATTTGTAGAATTCTTTAATATGAGAACAGATCAGCACTCGCACTAATGTCTGTCACATTTTGTGGTTGTGCAGACCAGGGAAAGGATTTGGATGAGTTTTTTTTACAGTCAATAGCAGGTTCATATCTAACTATCTAAGCACCTTATTATGCAGTTACTATGTTTAGACTTTCCACCTTATTTGTTCTTTCCCCTGTCTTATAGAGTATTTATTATGCTCTAAAGATAAATAACTTGTTTGCTTCGTTTTTTAGTTTCTTCTTACTCTTATTGGATATGGTTCCATCATACTTTGCTCATGTTCTGTCTCTTGATTTAGACTAAATTGCTTCACCTTAGTGTCTATGTTGGGCTGCACTTGTACTCTAAATATACTTCGTGGAGAAGCTACGGTAAATCGGCGGCGTGGAAACGAAGCTCAAGCTCCCTCTCAGCGATGTCAATGTCCGCAAACCTCTTCTCAGCATCATCACGGTCTTCCTTTGAGTCAACTATTGAACTACATGAGTATATGTACAGATTTTCGTGGATGGATAAGAAGGAAGATGTCAGCCATGGCTACGGCCTACGGGTTAACAGAAAAAGGAGTTATTTTGATTTTAATGGTGTATATGGAGAAGAAGGGCGTATATGGTGGAGAAGGACGTATTATATGAGGAGCATGTTAAAAGACTGTTTTAGCCCTCATTTTAATGTCTACTTAACTAGCTTGGGACGGAAGGATCAACATTGGAAACATTTTGATAGTCAAGTGTCTAAATTGTCCAAATTGAAAGTCGAGGACCAATTATGGAAAGAGAAAATTTCAATTTCAGTCATATGACTATAGGGGCTTTGTTAATTTCAGCACCTGACTTTCAAGAGTGTCAATGTAGTGCCTTTTTTTTTTTTTCTGAAAACCAAAGGCATTAGTATTACTAAATCAGTAAACTGGAGATACAATCTGGAGGTACAATCGATCACACACCCGAGTCAGCCGAAGAATCCGTTGCTCGTGCAAGGACATGAGCCACTCGATTCGCTGATCTCTTAACATGGCGAACAACAACGTTCCCAATGTCTCTAGCAATCAACAAACATTTTCTTCACAATAGAATCTACATAAGAAAAATCCAAATGATTAGAATGAAAAGCATTGCAAAAAAGTAAACAATCAGTTTCTATGATTAAGCGATCGTGGCCAAGCCCACGAAGCCAAGAGAGAGCTTCTTTAACTGCACATGCCTCTGCCATCAAAGGATCCCGAATGCAGACCAACCGGCCATTCTTCGCTGCCACAAAGCTACCCCCGTGGTCTCGTATTACCGCCCCGAAGCCCACGGTATCGACCAGAATTGCGGCGTCCACGTTGCATTTGAGCCAGTGTCGTGGATGAGGTTCCCAGATGACACAAACATCATCGATACCTGCTCTGGGAGCTGCCAGCTTGTATGCGTCCTTCCAAGTGGAGATCAGCCATAGAACGTGACTATGCACCACCGCTATGTCCCACAACTTGTTCCTCCATACCCGATCATTCCTCACGATCCACAACATCCAAAAAACTGCAGCCATATGCATCGCCCTCTCCCCACTTGAACTGGATAAAATAGTTTCAATAAAAGCTTGAATAGAAGCCCCTTGTAGCACGTCGTCTCTCTTCCAAATCTGCCGTGCTGTCCAACACTCGCCTAGCAAATGTTCGGTTGTTTCTGCATACTGTCCACAAAGCGGACACCAGCCCCCAATCCACACATGTTTAGTCTTTATGTTTTCACGAACCGGAAGGATGCCACGAGCGTAGCGCCAAATTAAATTACGTACCTTGGGTGGAATTGGCAAACTCCAAATCTTCTCTCACACAGCGAACTCCCCAGGGGTATGCAGAACACAATCGGCTGTTAGAAGCTTATACTCATGCTTGACCGAATAAGCTCCTCGAATGTCACCCACCCACCCGCCAAGAGTCCGGCACATGAGCTGCTATGGGGGTAGCAATAATCCTGCGCACGTCTGATTCTTCAAAGAGGTCGTTGAGGATCTCCTCGTCCCACTGTCCACGTTCATTCATAAGACCACTGATAGTAGCCTCCCGTAGAGCGTCCACCGGAGCTGTAATAAGACTGGCAGTAGATGGATCAGCTAGCCAAGGCCAACTCCAGATTTTTGTGTCCTTACCATCCCCGATATGGCGTGCTAAGCCCTCTCGCAAAACACCCTAACCTACCATGATGCTCCGCCATATGTAACTTGGGTTGTGACCAATATTAGCCTCCATGAACTCACATTTCGGAAAGTACTTTGCTTTCAAGGGCCGACTAACCAGCGAATGCGGAGTAGTCAATACACGCCACCCCTGTTTGGCAAGCAATGCAATATTGAACTCGTGCAAGCGTCGAAAACCCAGCCCACCCCGACATTTTGGCACACTTAAACAAGACCAACTCATCAAGTGCACACCTCTACCATTCGACACTCCTCCGCCCCACCAGTAGCGATTGAATAATTTTTCTATCTTATCGCACAACCGACCTGGTATCAAGAAGACAGACATAGTAAAATTTGGGAGGGCCTACGCAACACTTTTTAACATGACTTCTTTACCTGCTTTCGATAAGAAACGATGTTGCCACGACCCTAACCGCTCCCGAACCTTCTTCTCTATGTACCGAAAGGTGGCCGATTTATTACGCCCCAGGACTGAAGGTAATCCTAGGTAGCGGCCAAAATCTGCCGTCTCTCGAACCCCCATGCATGCCATGACCATCTCTCTCGTCCCAGTACCCGTGTTTGAACTAAACATGATGCTAGATTTTTCATAGTTGAAGAGTTGCCCCGATGGTGCACTGTAGCTATCCAGACACCCCTTAACTGACTGAGCCTCCCCATTAGTAGCCCTGAAAAAAAAGCAGACTGTCGTACGCAAAGAATAAGTGCGTCACGGCCGGAGCCCCATGCGCAATTCGAACCCCATGAATGTCACCCCGCCCCTCAGCCTGCTACAGAAGGACAGACAATCCTTCGGCACAAATGATGAAAAGGTACGGGGATAAAGGATCCCCTTGGCGAATGCCACGGGTTGGACACACTGATCCCACCCCGACCCATTAACTTGAATGTTATACCTAACCGTGGTAACACAATGGAGTAGGAGATCAATCCACTTCCGCTCAAAACCAAACACTTCTAACATTCCTTTCAGGTAGCCCCATTCCATCCTGTCGTAAGCTTTGGCCATGTCAAGTTTCAGAGCTGCCCACCCCATCGCTCCATTCGTCTTCCTCCGCAAAAAATGGCCCACCTCCCCGGCAACAATGATATTATCCGTGAGCAACCTGTTGGGAACAAAGGCACTTTGTGATTGTGAAACCACTGTGTCCAACACTCCTTTCAGCCTGTTTGCCAAAACTTTTGCAATGACTTTAGAGGCCACATTGCAAAGTGCAATTGGCCGTAAATCAGTGACCTTCTCTGGTATCTTCTTTTTAGGAATCAAAACAATGTTTCACTCATTGAGCCCCGCAGGGAAAGAGGCCGTTGAGATACACTGCAGGACGAACATGGCCAGATCATGGCCCAACACTGGCCAGAAATGCTGGAAAAAGGCAGGCGTCATTCCATCTGGTCCCGGGGCTTTCTCCGGGGCCATGGAAAAAAATGCAGCCTTAACATCGGCCACCGTAAAAGGCTGTTGCAAATTCGCATTCATATCCTCGGTGATCCGTGGATGGACCCGATCAAGCATATTAGTCGTGTTATACTCGGACTGAAAAATAAAGTTATAGTACCTGAGGACCTCAATGTTCAAGTTCGCTCCTTCCTTCCAAACTCCCTGGGAATTCTTCAGTCGGGACAAAGTATTGCACCGTTTTCTTAAAGAAGCCACCTTGTGAAAATACTTAGTGTTCGAATCCCCATGTTTAAGCCATAATTGTTTAGAACGCTGCTTCCAAAATAGTTCTTCTTGATCGAGAAGCGAAGTTATCTCTTCTTCGGCCTCCCTATACTGTTGCACCGCGGCTTGAACCCTATTATCCCGTAACTGATCCAGCATACGGCGGAGCACCGTAATGGGCCGGCCAAACTTCCGCCTGTACTCCCCTCCCTACCGGCCCAACTGTTGCGCACATAGAGTAAGCCGCTGTTGAAAATCTAAACCAGAAGACTGTCTCCAGGCTGTATACACCACCTTACCGCATCCCTCCTTCAGAAGCCATGCCGATTCGAAACGGAATGTCTTTGCAGATTGCCGTATCGGCCGCGGTTCTAAGTCCAGAAAAATGGCATTATGGTCTGACTCGAATGTTAAGAGATTGTGAACTTCTGCTCCCTCATGCAAATCCATCCTGTTCATCGATGCAACCGCTCTATCAAGTCTCTTCTCCACCCAACTTTCAGTTCCCCGTCCTCGTTCCCATGTGAAGCGGGAACCCGTCATCCCTAAGTCTACCAAAGAACAATCACTTAAAGTTAAATTAAAACCATCTATAAGGGCTTCCGACTGCAGATGTGTACCACGCTTCTCGGATTGGCAAGAGATATCGTTGAAATCCCCGAGAACAACCCAAGGGAGATTCGAATGATCCTGCAATTGCCTCAGTAAATCCCAAGTTTCGTGCCTTTTAGATTGATCAGGATTCCCATAGAAACACGTAAGTCGCCACAGTGGTTTATCCGGTATGCTAACCTCCACATCCATATGATGATTGGACAGGCTCAAAAGGTTCACCATGTCAGAATCACGCCATAACAATGCCAAGCCCCCACCTCTGCTTACACGATCAACGCTCAACATCCCCTCGAAGCCCAACCGCACCCTCAAACTCTCAATCTTGCTTGTAACTGATAATGTTTCCATCAAGAAAACGATACTGGGTCGCGCATGGGCTACCAAGCCCATTAGCTCACGAACTGTCCGGGTGTCACCCAAATCTCGACAGTTCCAACTCAAAATGCTCATTGTGGTGGGCAGGACTGAGTTCCAAACCCCGCCTTATCAAAGGTTTTTGTGTGTTCCTCCATCACCACATCCTTCCCCGAATCTTCCCCAGACGCCGCATCACCCTCTCTGCGTCTCTTCAAATTGCCGTGTATCCCACTGCCCTCCTCCACCATTGCCAAAGCCGCTGCCGGTGACACAGCCCCAGCTGCCACGACCACCGCCTTGGATTTTGACGGTAAGAGCCATCTCGCTCCGACCGGCTTAACCTGACACCTAGGTCCTGCCTTCATCCAAGCCCCAAACGGAAATGCCTCCAGCTCTATCCCCTCCTTATACATTTTTTAACAGAACTTTTCTGTATGCCCCAGAATTCCACAGCAGAAACAAAAGAGATTGGGCCTCTCATACCTGAGCGTGATCCATTGGGATGTACCGTCCCTGTGGAGCAACTTCATCCTCCTTTTGAGCGGAAGATTCACGTCTAACATTACATGGATCCTGAAGTAGCTTCTCCATGAGCCCCCAAAGTTATTATGATCCATCAACATGAAAGTGCCCACATGATCCCCGATCATGGTGATGAAATCCTGCGATGCATAAACCGCTGGCAGACCATGAGCTTGGACCCAAAAAGGGATATGGTTAAGATCCACCTCGTCCAGCCGCATCCCTGGCTTGATCTGCGCACAGACCAATAGGTTGTTCTCGTACGACCACGGACCGTCGTCGAGAACACGTTGCATGTCCTTAGGGTGAGGGAAATGGAATAGAAACAGATTCTCATCTAGCAGGTCGACATGCATACCCATGACTGGCCTCCAGACCGATGCCATCACCTGCTGCATATGTTCGAATTTAATCGCCCGATCGGTGAGGAAGCGCCCCACCAATTCCCATTGTGATGTACCCTCGTCGACAACCTGGGTATCCGGCGCCGTTAAGCCGCCGCATTCTTCATCAGCCAGGGACAGATCAGCCCACTTATCCTCAATAAGGCTAAGAGTCGGGGTCGGTCGCACTGCCATATTACCGGAGTCGAAACACGCTATCCAAAAACAGATCACGAGAGAAAGCGCAAATCGCACAGTGTAAAAGTCACACACAGATCGCTCACCTTGATGATGTACATAAACCAACGCCATTTATACACGAGCGCTAGATACATTAGGGAGAAACTCCCCTAGGCACAACTAGGAGAGAGGGCCACGTTCAAGAAGCACGATCGGAGACGATCACCGTCAGAGATCGTGATCGGACTGCATGCGCGAAGGATACAGAGAGTTTTCTCCCAATTAGTGCCTTGACTATGCAATTTTTATCAATTTTGGTCACTTCGGTCAAATTGTCGGCCAAATTTCGTCGGAAAATTTTAATAGTTAAAATAATGAGGATATTTTAGTCATTTCACATCTCTTTCATTCTTCTCTGACGAATTCATCTTTTCCGGTGAATCCGAGGATGAGGTGAGCTGCGATGCTTTCAACATTATCCAAAAAGAGAAGTATTTATTCAACATCAATTTTAGCATAATGTTGATATAGAGAAATTTTAGAATATATAGGTACCAGCATCAGTTTTAGCATTTCGCTTTCTTCTCCGAGCAAGCCTTTTTTTGGCCAGAAAAGCTTTCAACCGGAATTTTGGCAGGAAATGCGCTGGACAAGCACAAAGAGAAGTGTAGTTCGAAGATTTCTAGGGCCGCCGATATCTCAAGCTCCCCTTACACAAACAGTCAAATGTTTTCAACCGGAATTTTGGCCATCTGAACACTAATAAATCGCTGGCGACGGTTTGAACGAATGAGTTTAAGTATGCTTTGGAAGGTGTGCTGCTGCGACGGATTCGCGAGAAAAAATGAATTCGCCGGAGAAGAAGGAAGAGATGTGAAATGACTAAAATACCCTCATTATTTTAACTGTTAACATCTTCTGGTGAAATTTGGCCGGCAATTTGACCGGAGTGACCAAAATTGATAAAAGTTGCATAGTCAAGCTACTAAATTGACAATTTTGAAAGTCTGGTGCTGAAATTAACAAAGCCCCTATAGTCATATGACCAAAATTGAAGTTTTCTCTTATGGAAAATCATGATAGTCGGAGGACTAATGCTGGAATTAACTCTTTTATTTGTGATCCACACAACTATATGGAGGATCATTATACCCTGCACCACGGCGCGCACAGCACTGTGCATCCCGCGTCTCCCAAAACGACGTCGTTTTGGTAAGTTATGTAGGGAGTTGACGTGATTATTGTGTATTTGTTTATATAATTATGTGTATTTTTTATACAATTATGTGTATTTGTTTATACAATTATGTGTATTTTTTATACAATTATGTGTATTTATTTATACAATTATGTACATTTTTTATACAATCATGTACATCTTTTTTTTATACAATTATGTACATCCGAAACAGGAAATTTATGTGTATTATGTTAAGAGTTGATGTTTATTATATTAAAAGTTTATGTATATTTTGTATTACGGAGTATGTTAGATTATATGTATTATCTTTAAAAAGAAAAAAGTATGTGTATTTTGTTATACAATTATTTACATTCATGTATACAATTATGTATATTCTAGTATAAAATTATGTACATTTTTTAACATGAGATTTTTTTTAAAGAAAATTAACCACCAACACAGGGTAGTGAAATTTCAAAAAAAAAAAAAAAAAAAAATTCTGAAACGACGTCGTTTTGCTTTAGGGCGCACAATGCAATGCGCGCCCTGGTGCAGGATATAAATTGCCATGTGATGGATTATATGAACCCGGGGGTCCGGATTATACAACCCGAATATATGTTGAATATGACGAACGAATAATAAAATGGTAAATATTGTATTAATCGGACACAAAATGATATTACAGAGGTTCGGGACGTGTAATAACAAGACAAATGTTGTAGGAAAAGTATGAGATAGGAATCAAGTGTCCCTTGTTAGGACAAGGGGAGGGGTTTTTATATGCTACAACCCTCTAACCGCTCCCCCTAAACCGGGGGATGGTTGGATCTGGCGCTTTGACCGCGTCCTAGCTCAGGACCGGGTCCAAAGCGTGGCCCGGGGTACGCGGGAGGAGTCGCAACTGCCATCGCACGACTCGGATAACGCGGGGACCCCGTCCCGGCCGAGCCGACCCCAAAGGGTGGCCGACCCGGGGTGCGCCGGCCGACCCCGTGGTAGCCGGCCCTACGTAGGCCGACCCTGGGGTGCCGAGCCCATGTTGGCCGACCCCGGGGTGGTTTGTCACTCCGTGTGCACAGTAGCCGGGGACCCCATGATAGTAGCCGGGGATCCCGTGATAGTAGCCGGGGACCCCGTGATAGTAGTCGAGGACCCCGTGGTAGTAGTTGAGGACCACGGGGAGGCAAACCCCTTCATGGTCTGTCCGGCCGCGTGCGTAGTCCACTCGGTGCCGGGTGTGATCCGCTCCATATTTCTTCGCTCCAGGTCCACCCCGTAATTATTCTATCATTAGTCCCCCACTCTCGGGGCTGCGAGAAGTCGTCAGCCCGAGAGAGTACCAAAGCCACTTGATAATTACGGACCCCCCTCGTGTTTTAACGCTTCATCCTTCGTCCATGCTTGCTGTTGTGCAAGTTGTCGCCCGAGCGGCGTCCACGGAAGAACGTGTTGGAGACCCTTCAAGCTCAGCTGGGGGCCGAGATGGGGGGTCGCAGAGAGTTGGAGGCGGCGCACAAGGCCATGGGGAGCAAGCCTGCGGTGTTGGAGGGCAAGTATGCCGAGTTGATTGCCAGCCATGTGCGGGAGCGCCGGGCGCATGAGAAGGCTTCGAAGGCAGCCGTGTCGAGCTACAAGGACTCCGAGGTGGGCTCTGAAGGCAGCCCTGTCAAGCTACAAGGACTCCGAGGTGTTCATCAAGGATATGAAGGCCCACCTCGCCGAGCATGCGGTGGAGACCTTTGGGGGGTCGGCTCGGTCGGGACGGGGTCCTCGCGTTGTCCGAGTCGTGTGGTGGCAGTTGCGACTCCTCCCGCGTACCCCGGGCCACGCTTTGGACCCGGTCTTGAGCTAGGACGTGGTCATAGCGCCAGATCCAACCATCCCCCGGTTTAGGGGGAGCGGTTAGAGGGTTGTAGCATATAAAAACCCCTCCGCTTGTCCTAACAAGGGACACTCGATTCCTATCTCATACTTTTCCTACAACATTTGTCCTGTTATTACACGTCCCGAACCTCTGTAATATCATTTTGTTTCTGATTAATACAATATTTACCGTTTTATTATTCGTTCGTCATATTCAACATATATTCGGGTTGTATAATCCGGACCCCCGGGTTCATATAATCCATCATTGGTGCTCTTGTTGAGAGCGGCTGTACAAGCTTAAGCGCTCTCCCTACTATCATTCATCCATAGCGATGACAAGATCCGGGTCGAATATCCACAACTCGCAGGGATCACGCAATACCCGCGACCTCTCCCTCGCCAACCACCCCAACGGGACCACGGGAGGGGACCTCAGAGATCAGATCAACGAGAACCGGCGGGGGACAGCGAAGGACCTCCGGGGTCGGCTCACCCACAATCGCCCGCTCAATGGGTCGGCGCCGCCTGTCTCATCCCCGATTCCGACTCCCCAGGAATAGGCCGCCGCGCTCGAGCAGGCGGCGACCGCGTCGCGGCGAGGCTGCGACGGGGTGCCCTGGCACCACCACCTCCGCCCCCTCCGAGGAGCACGGTGGTCCCAGCACTCACGCGCCCGCGATGCCGGCTGATGGGGAATTCAACTCACCGCGACCATCCGAGAGACAAGTAGAGGAAGAAAGAGGAGGAGAAGGGGCGGGGCCGGAGTGACAAGGCACCTCAACCTCAAGAGGATCGTCGCCCATCACGGTCACGCCGTCATGGGGGTCCTCGTCTAGCCCCTCTGCGACACCTGACCCCGCTTGCACAGCCCGTGATCGTCATCCTGGACCACGCGGAGGACATGGGCATCGTGTCGTTCCCCGAGGAGTGCTTGAAGGTCTCCCCCAAGGCCAACCCGAAGAAGTACTGCCGTTTCCATCGGCAGCGCGGGCAAAACACGGACAAGTGTATGGTCCACAAGAGACAGATTGAGGAGCCCATCCAGTGGGGTACCTAGGCCAATACGTGAAGAGGACAGGGCAGGACCCCGCCAAAGGCCCCGCCAACACCCGGAAGAAGAAGGGCGGTGCCGGACCATCCGCATCTGCCCCGCGCAAGAGGGAACTCGGCCAACTCACCGAGGACAAGGAGACCGACCCGGACAGCCCACCAAAGAAGAAAGTCATCCACATCATCTTCGGCGGCCCTGAGGGTGGAGACATGCCCGCCGAGAGGAGGAGGTGGGCGCGGAGTCTATAGGTGGGGGAGGTCGGCCGGGTACCCCACGAAAAGAGGACACACCGGGAGCCCATAACGTTCACCGACGACGACCTCCCGGATGGCCCCCTGCCCCACCGAGATGCGTTGGTAATCAGGCTGGAGATCAAAGACATCATTGTCCACGGTGTACTGGTGGATACGGTGATCTCCGTGAACGTCATGTATTATGACACCTTCACGCAACTCGGACTGTCCCGGAAGCAGCTTTCCCAGGTATGGACCGCGTTATCCGGTGTCACCGGGGAATCCATTGAAACAGAGGGCTCCATCACCCTCGAGGTGCAGATCGGCACCCTGCCGCACGTTAAAAGGTGGGAGGTCGAGTTCGTGGTGGTAAAAATCAGCTGCGCCCATAACATCATCCTCGGCCGATACAAAGACGTGTTCGCCTGGGGTCCCGAGGACATGCCGACCCTCAGTCGGGAGGTCATCACGCACAAACTGGCGGTGGACCCCAAAGCCAAGCCGGTCCAACAGCGGAAGCGCTACCTCGCCGCGGACAGACAAGAATTTGTGAAGAAGGATGTCAACACCCTCCTCGAGAACGTAGTCCTCGCACCTAAACCACCTACGTGGAGGATGTGTGTGGACTACACGAACCTCAACAAGGCATGCCCCATGGACCCCGTCTCGCTACCCAACAGAGACCAGCTGGTGGACGAGACGACGAGATGTGCGCTCATGAGCTTCCTAGACGCCTTCCAGGGGTACCACCAAATCTTCATGCACGAGGATGACGAAGAAAAGACAGCGTTCACCACCCCCGAAGGGGTCCTTTGCAACCGGGTCATGGCCTACGGGCTCAAGAACTCGGGAGCCACGTATACAAGAATGGTGGCCAAGGTATTCAAGAAGGTCCACGGCCAGAACCTGCAAGCTTACGTTGACGACATAATCGTGAAAAGTACGGAGACCTCCACATAGCCGTCTTGATCGAGGTACCCCGAAGTCAAAACGGGGGCGCGGACTTGCTCTCCAAGCTCGGCCTCGGCACCCCGGAGCATGTCTTTAAGATAGCACGGATTGAAGACCTCCAGAGGTCCACCCTGGAGGCCTACCCAGCCCTCCCCATACAAACTCGGCCCCATGCTGGTTAGACCACCTGGTGGAGTACAAGAGAACGGGCACCCAGCCAGCAGACGAGGTGGCCGCTAAGGCAGTCAAGAGGAGGTCACCACCATATGTCCTCCTTGGCGACACCCTTTACAAAAGGTCCTATAACGCCGCCCTCCTCCGGTGTTTGTACCTAGACGAAGCCAAGTCCGTCAAGAAAGAGATACATGAGGGCACCTGCGCGGCACACCAAGGAGCCTTCGTCATGGCGAGGAGGGCCCTATCGCAAGGGTAATTTTGGCCAAATATGGCCAAGGGGCGCGCAGAGTACGCCTGGGAGTGCCCGACCTGCCAGCACTTTCACGCGGAGCTGGGTCGGCCAGTAACCAGCTGCACGCCTATCAGCACGGTGATCACATTCTCAAGGTGGGGAATCGACATAGTCGGGGCCTTACCTATGGGGTCCGCAAAGAGGAAGTACATAATAGTCGCCATAGACTATTTTACAAAGTGGGTCAAAGCCGAGCCCCTCGCCACCATCACAAGCACCCCGTGCACGGAGTTCGTATGGAGGAACATTCTATACCGCTTTGGGGTCCCCATGCAAATCATCTCCGACAACGGGCGCCAGTTTGAGAGCAAAGAGTTCAAGGAGTTCTGCGACCAATGGTACATAAAACACACCCGTGTGGCGGTGGCGTACCCGCAGGCAAATGGACAGGTGGAGAACGCCAACAGAACTATAGTGGAAGGCATCAAGAAGAACCTGGACGCAGCCAGAGGTACATGGGTGGAGGAGTTGAACACTGTCCTACGGGCGTACCGCACCACCCCAAGAAGAGCCACCAGGGAAACTCCGTTTGCGTTAGCATACGGGTTCGAAGCGCGGGCCCCCACCGAGGCCGCGATACCATCCTATCGGGTCGCAGTTTACGACCCCGACCTCAATGAGGAGCACCACGCCGCCGACCTCCACCTTATCGATGACAGAAGGGAGGATGCCATGGTTCGCGCGGAAAATTGCCAGCGCCAGACAAAGGCATACCACGACAACAGGGTCCGGCCTCGCTACTTTCAAGTCGGCGATTACGTCCTCCGGATGAGGGAAGCAAGCCGACCCCAGGACGGAGGCAAGTTTGCCAAGAAATGGGAAGGACCATATGTGGTCGAAGCCATAGTACGCCCGGGCAGCTACAAGTTGAGGATTCCATCGGGCAAGACGGTGGACCGGGTGTGCAACTCGGAACACTTGCTGAAATTTTACCAGTAGAAACACATTTGTAGGGCCTACCCCCTCCCCAATAACAGGCCGACTCCCCACAATAATGTTTTGTTTTCGTTCGTAATGGAATAATTTCGTTGAGCAATTATTCTATCCCGAATAGTGGAAGAGCACAGGCACATGCGAGATCAGGTACTTGGGCACCGCGGGGTCGGCCTCCCCAGGGTCGGCCAACGCTAGGTCGGCCGGCGCGAGGTCGGCCGACCTGAGGACGGCCATACCGGGTCGGCCGGACGTGGCGGCTACGTACACGGGGACCGCAACGGCCAACATAGACGTAGCACATGCCCTAGGGGTGGTACAAGGTCCGGCCTCGCCTATCGCCGAACGGAAAGGTTGGGGGCTCGAGTCAAAGGACTCCATCCCAGAATCGCTAAAACGTCCTAGGGGCGGTACGAGGTCCGGCTTCGCCTACCGCCGAACGGGCGTAACGCAATCTTAACACCCTAGGGGCGGTACGAGGTCCGACCTCGCCTATCGCTGAATGGAAGGGTTCGGGGCGCGAGTCAAATGACTCCAACCCCGGAATCGCTAAGACGTTCTAGGGGCGGTACGAGGTCCGACCTCGCCTATCGCCGAACAAGCGTAACGCAATCTAAATACCCTAGGGGAGGTACGAGGTCCGACCTCGCCTATCACCGAACGGAAGGATTCGAGATGCGAGTCAAAAGGCTCCAACCCAAGAATCGCTAAGACGTTCTAGGGGCGGTACGAGGTCCGACCTCGCCTATCGCCGAATGGGCGTAACGTAATCTAGATACCCTAGCGACAGTACGAGGACCGACCTCGCGTACCAACCCCAAAATGATGGATTATATGAACCTGGGGTCCAGATTATACAACCTGAATATATGTTGAAGATGACGAACGAATAATAAAACGGTAAATATTGTATTAATCGAACACAAAATGATATTACAGAGGTTCGGGACGTGTAATAACAAGACAAATGTTGTAGGAAAAGTATGAGATAGGAATCAAGTGTCCCTTGTTAGGACAAGGGGAGGGGTTTTTATATGCTACAACCCTCTAACCGCACCCCCTAAAACGGGGGATGGTTGGATCTGACGCTTTGACCGCGTCCTAGCTCAGGACCAGGTCCAAAGTGTGGCCCGGGGTACGCGGGAGGAGTCGCAACTGCCACCGCACGACTCGGACAACGCGGGGACCCCGTCCCGGCTGAGCCGACCCCAAAGGGTGGCCGACCTGGGGTGCGTCGGTCGACCCCGTGGTGGCCAGGCCTACGTAGGCCGACCCCGGGGTGCCGAGCCCATGTTGGCCGACCCCGGGGTGGTTCGTCACTCCGTGTGCACAGTAGCCGGGGACCCCATGATAGTAGCCGGGGACCCCGTGATAGTAGCCGAGGACCCCGTGGTAGTAGTTGAGGACCCCGGGGAGGCAGACCCCTCCATGGTCTGTTCGGCCGCGTGCGTAGTCCACTCGGTGCCGGGGGTGATCCGCTCCATATTTCTTCGCTCCAGGTCTGCTCTATAATTATTCTATCACCATGTATGGATCATAGTTCATGCAAATTATTCTATGAACCTGAGTCCACCTTACAATGTGGACTTGGGTCCAAAACGGCGTCGTTTTCCTACCAAACGATTGCCATCTTACTTTTAAAAAAAATTACTTTTATTTTTTTAAACAATTTTGAATGTTGATGTTGTTCTGACTTAGCTACACAATTTACATACTAAATATTCACAATTATCTTTTAAAAATTTACAATTTGCATACTACGAACACACAATATTAAACATATCACGATTTGATAATTTTGTATTGTATTAAAAAAATTCCTTCTATAGTTGTTAAGTTTTTTTACTTAGAAACACAATTTATATTTTAGAAGTTCACGTTTTCATACTATAAATACACAATTTATAGGTCGTTTAAGACCAGGGTCCATCTTGCAAGGTAAACATTGGCCCATGGTATAACAACTCATAGCAATCGTTACATCGGTTATATCGTGCACCAGGGCGCACAATGCATTGTGCGCCCTATCCAAAACGACGTCGTTTTGTATGTTCAGATTTTATTTGTATTCTGTTAATAATTTATGTGTATTTTGTTTGCATAAATATACATCCGAATTGCAGAACTATACATCCAGAATTGCATAACTACACATCCATAACTTCATTACTATACATCCATAATTGCATAACTACACATCCATAACTTCATAACTATAAATCCAGAATTGCATAACTTCATAACTATAAATCCAGAATTGCATAACTTCATAACTACACATCCATAATTTCATAACTATAAATCTAGAATTGCATAACTATACATCCATAATTTCATAACTATACATTCAGAAATTATGCACAACATAATGTTGTTGATGGGAATCAAAACTGAATTATTTTTTTTAAATTGGACGCGCGTTTTTAGTCAAAACGATGTCATTTTTGCATATGTGTGCACCATGATGCACAGCATAATTTGCCATAAAGTAGCCCAAAAGGGATCAAGGGACAATGAAAGGCCCAACTGAAACACTTTCCCTATAATTAGTATAGTCGTTATATCATAGACCGCGGTGCACGTGCACTGCGGTAAAAAACGGTGCCGTTTCTTTAAGTAAAAAAACGGCCCGCCGTTATAGTTAACGGAGTCCGCTTGTTTGGTGTATTAAACACCAACTGACACTATAGTATATCTAAACCGACACTGCAGTTATATCAAAATGATACTGTAGTTATAGTGAAATGAAACTGCAGTGTATATAAAATGAAACTGAATAACATTTCACATATTTGAGTGTATATTCTACAATGAAGCTGTAATTATATCAAAATGATCATGTAGTTGTGTTTTAATTAAACTATAGTGTATATAAAATAAAATTAAATAACATTTTTACATATTTGAATCTATAAATATCGAATGAAACTGTAATTGTGTTGAACTGACACTGCAGTGTATACAAAATGACACTGAAAAACAGGGTTACTTTTTGCAAAAGGGTGCGAAACGGCGAAAAACAAACACTGTTTATTTTTATTTAAAAAAAAAAAAAACACACGGTGCATTATATAATTTGCCTAATTAGTATGGTTAGGGCAATGGGTAATGATTCAGGCCAACTGGTGCAAATGAGCCCAGAGGGGATCAAGGGAAAATGAAAGGCCTAACTAAGTAACTCAGTAAGTGCAACTTTCCCAATCATTAATAATTCTTTATAGAAATATTTCATTTTTGAATAATAATTTAACAACATTGCATCGCTGACAACTAAAGAAGTAAAGAACTAAAAATGTTGGTGCTAATTATAGAGAGCTTAATTCTATTTTTTTGCTATAACCTGCAAAAAAAGGGTTATTTTTGTTGGAAAAAATAGCTTAAAATGACATAAAATAGCATGTTAAGTGGCTATTTTGTGGTAGTGAGACGAAGAGATTGATATATTGTACGTTCAAAACGGATAATAGGTGAATGTGATATTGATTCTCAAAGTAGACCCATTAAGTTGGAAAAATAAGAAAAGAAAAGTTTTTGTCCCACATTGGTTTGGGAAGAGGATTTGCCCCGCTATTTAAACAAGAGCTCGTGTAAGGCTTATTGAGTTGTATAGCATAGAGGTTCTCTCTTGCGCGTAGGGAGTGTAAATCAAATCCCAAAATGAGATTGAAAAGGGGGCTTGATTCAAGCCTAAGCTTGTGTGCGTTGGCGTCTATCGTGAACAAATGATAGCTAGAGAGGGCTGCCTTGTTTGGGTGCTCAAACGTTGAACTGTAGTACGTTGAAAGAGTGATCGCTCGACTCGTGTTAAAAATCCTACACCAAACACGAGTCTATCTCTTCATCCTTTCCTTCCCCTTTTTTCCACAAAAAATAATAATCCTTATTTTGTAGGATTATTATTCGTTTTTACCAACGGTTATCCAACAATTTTCTCTAAGAAAAATTGTGTTTTTGGTCTTTAAATTATAGGACAAACATTAGGAATGTCAATCTTAACCTGAAACTGATAAATTAATCCAATAAGACAAAAAAAATTTAGGGTTAGTGTCAAAATATTTTAGACCAATGAACTCAAAACCGATAAGTCTAATGACCTGAATGGGCTAGCCCGATAATCTTAGTCACTTAAGAATATTCTTTATTTTAGTGTTGTGGAACAAAATATACAAAGATTTTATATGTAAGCTAATATTTAGTTTTTTTTTATTAAATTTGTAAATAAAATTGTAATAAATATATTAATTAATTTATTACAAAATAAAATATGTTTATGAAAATAAATAATGAAAAATAAAATACCCATTATAATTATTATATTATAGTGTAAATATATTAATTAATTACTTTTAGTAGAAATTTGGAAATGGAGATTTAGATTGATTGGATTTTGAATGATGTATAATTTTATACTAGTAGTTTACCCGTGTGATGCACGGTATGAAAATTTTAAGTATAAATGTTATGGTTTCATATCAATCGTTATTTTGACTATAAAAAAGTCAAATTAGTAATAATAAATCAAACTAATCAAAATTACAAATCAACTTACAAATTATTAAAAACAATTATTAAAATACTAATCAAAATTACAAATTATTAAAAAGTTAGTACGTGTATATATATATATATATATATATATATATATATATATATATATATATATTGATAAAAGTTAGTACATATCTTAAAATCAAAGTCTTTATTCATCTTGCAAAAAATCACCCCCCCCCCCCCCCCCAAAAAAAAAAAAAAAAAAAAAAAAAAAAAAAAAACGGAGCGTTATGTTGTGCAACCATGTGCACCATGTTGCAAAAACGACATCGTTTTGACGTCCGCCTTAAAAAAAAAGTTTTAGTTTCGATTGTCGTTAACGACGTTATGTTGTTCATAATTTAAACTATATAGTTCATTCATTCTGGATATATAGTTCATTCATTCTGGATATATATTTCATTCATTCTAGATATATAGTTCATTCATTCTGGATATATAGTTCACTCATTCTGGATATATAGTTCAAATTATGCACAACATAATGTCGTTAATGGCAATCGAAACAATTTTTTTTTAAAGTCGGATGAGTGTTTTTAATCAAAACGACGTCATTTTCGCAACCGTGTGCACCATGCATGATGCACACGGTTGCACGACATAATTTGCGCAAAAAAAAAAAAAAAAAAAAAAAAAAAAAAAAAAAAAAAAAAAAAACCTAAATAACAAACCCTAGACCCATTAATATTATATATCACTAACCATGCTTAAATACTGATTTTTTTTTTTAGAATTAAAAAAAAAAAAAAAAAAAAAAAGACCAACAAACAAATGAAATAATTTAAGAAATTATAACTTAAAACTAAAAAATTTTGAACTTGTATAAATATAAAACTAAGAAATTTTAAATATTTATAATCATAAAACTAAAAAAATGGATGAAATAATTACATGAATTATAACTTATATAAATATAAAATTTGCTATAGGGTAATTTCTCATTTAATATATATTTCCAGATTTATTAACACAGTTGATTTATTTTTTTTCATATACAAAATTATATTCGAATATATTACTTTCAAAATATTTGATTAACCCGGTCCTGTCCGTCTATATATAATGAAGGCACAGTTGAATTTTTTTTTCATATAAAATTACAGAATATTTTTTACAAAATTTAATTCTAACATTTGTTAAAGGGAAATATTGGATTTAAATATTGATTAATCCGTGTATATATATATATATATATATATATATATATATATATATATATATATATATATATATATATATGTGTGTGTGTGTGTGTGTGTGTGTGTGTGTGTGTGTGTGTATAAAATAAGGGCACAGTAATTTTTAAAAAATACAAAATTATAGAAAATATTTTTTCTATAATTAATTCAAACATTTGTTAAGGGGAAATATATAACTTAAATATTAGATTAATCATTCTATAAAATGAGGAAAATAAACATTCTCTAATATTTCTATACTACTTAGTCTATTATGAACATACTAATATTTAATGTTTAAGAAATACTAATATTTAATGTTTATGAACATACTAACGTTTAATTGTTTGTATTTCACTTTTGAGATTTTTATTCACATTGACATTGTTTTGGAGTCTGACGTTATTCACATATGTGAAGCATGCTCAAAATCATTTAAAAAAAAAAAAAAAAAAAAACAAACAAACAAATACTCCAGATTATTTAAGGGTACCTTTGGCTTCTTTCTCATACCCGTGGTGGTTTATTTCTTCAACATTTTCATTTTTCATTCACATACAACTGCAGAACTCACAACTCACATACTATATATGAAATTGGATTTACATAATTTTTTATGGTGCAACAACGCATGCACCTTAATCTTCAACCAACTGTCTTCTTCCCCCTCGTGAATGCGGTCGCGGTCCCAACAAGCCATATGCAGCTCCACGGCAGCACCAACATTTTTCTCCACAAGACTTATTTATAGGGTTCAGGTTTATCGCGCTATGTATGTGTATATTTAATATAATGTTAATATTGAGAATTTCAGAAGTTTTCGTTCACTTTGCATTCACATTTGTATTTATGATTTGTAATAGTGATTAAGCATACGAAGTGGTAGAATATATATCCTCTTAAATGGTTAATTAAACAAAAATTCTGATATGTATATAACCTTTCAAATACCAAAATATTTATAAAAAAAAAATTACAAATCCAATAAACATTGGACAACGAAGAGTTACATAAAGTAATTAATAAAAATATTTATTTAATCTAAATGTTATATATATATATATATATATATATATATATATATATATATATATATATGATAGCAAGGATAAAGATAATAATTGTAAAAGTAATATGTTTGATTTACCTTCACAAAAAATATAAAAATGTTTTGGAGGGAAAATTTGGTGACCTTGAATTTTGCTTTATTATATATAAAGAAGATAAAGATTTATTAGTGTAAATGTGCTAGTTTATAAAAATTAAAAGTTTAATTAGAATGTCAATTTAAAAATGTTAAAAACTTTTAATTGAGCCCGCTTAATAAGCTCGACAACCTAAGATGTTAGGGTTAGGGACAAACATTTTAAACTCGACCCGAAAATCTATTACGTTCGACAACCCGATAAGGCTAGTGCGAAACTGAACAATAGTTATGCCATGAACAATAATCAAATTGTGAACATTCAGTGTGTAAATTATGAACATTTAGTAAGTAAATTGTGAACATTCAGCATGTAAATTGTGAACACGCAGTAAGTAAATTGTAAACATTCAGTATATAAAAATTGTGAACATTCAGTATGTACATTGTGAAAATTCAGTATATAAATCGTGTATTTTTGGATCCAAGTCCTCTTTGCAAGGTGGACCTGAGTCCACAGCATAATTTGCCGAAATCGAATGAGCTGGCCCGATTGATATGCTTAAGGCAAATTATTATGTGGATCATGGTCCACATAGTGCTGTATGAACCAAAAAAGAAAATACATTTTTAATATACTAAAAATACATTATTTTTGTACTGAATGTACATTATTTTATGGTATACAAAATATTTTCCACACAATAATGATTGATATGCTTAACAATCATAAGTTTAATATTTAGTTATCATGATCAAGTTCCTAGGATAAAACTTGCTAATGATTCAATGTTTGAGCACTCAAACAAGGAATCCGGCGAGCAAGACAATGGCTATGAACACAGTAGGCCAAGAAAGGGTAGAAGCAGAGAGGTTTTGAAGCTGAAAAACGAACTTTTGTGTTCTATGTTTCTGTGTGTAAAACTCTACTGCCTCTACCCTCTCTTATATAGGGTTGAAGAAGCCAATAGCCTTTATTATGGCAATTAAAAATGACATTAAAGCTGCCTTCCAACAGCTATAACAGCAGGCCACTACCTGGGAATTGAATTCAGAATTCAAAATTGGAATTAATAGACAATTAATTCCGTAACAGATGAATTCAATCCCCTCAACAGTCAGAACTTTCGGGTTCCTGACCGTTAGCGTACAGGGTTCGGTCTCAACTTTCGACCTCATCCAGTTTCGGCCCTTGCACCTCTCGTGGACTCTGTTGCACGAGAGTTGTGCTCTCGGTGCACCACTACACGAGAGTAGGTGGCTGTTGCACGAGAGTTGTGCTCTCGGTGCACCACAACCTCTCGTGCTCTCTTGTAGCACGAGAGTAGGTGCTGGCCGAACCAAGTGGCAAATTTTCGGACATTCGTGCCCCCAGGTGCCAGCGCACACGAGCTCGGGCTTGAATCAAGCCTTTTTCAATCCCTGCTAGTTGGAATTTGATTATTTATAAAAAAAAAATTAATATATTTAAGTGAATTTGATAAATTTGTGCCATTTGTATGAACCTAAAATATTATTTTTATGAACAGTTTACAATATTATTTTTTAAAAAAATGACTATTTTAGTCACTCACTTATACTAGAATAATCAACTCAATCCCTTAATTATACATGTGATCATATTTAGTCCCAAAATTGTTTGTTTAGTGATCATTTTAGTTCCTCATCTCATATAACGGTTAAAATTAAAAATGATGGAAGAGTAAATATGAAATTCATCAGTTTCCTCCTAAACCACACATCAAATAAGTGAAAAACATACCAAGACTATGTGGTTTAATGGTACCCGGGTTGGACTTCCATTGAGTCTCAATGTAAGTGAAAAAAAAAAGTATATGAACAGATAGTACATTGTAATAGAGCCAGTAACATTCAAAAAAAAGTGAAAAACATATTTTAAGTCAAAAGCATCAGACAATAACTTTGTTTTCTTTGCAAATTCATTTAAGAAAAAATCACTTTTTTAGTCGTTCAATTGTTTTGTAACCATCAATTTAGTCCATAATTTTCAATCCGAACGAATTGACCCTCCAATTGATTTAAATTTTGTCAATTAAATCCCCTAACCACTATTTTGTCACTCAGTCGTTAGTTACCCTAAATGATATATTTGACAAAATTGAAAACAATTATAGGGGTTAAATCGTTCAAATTGAAAATTAAGGACTAAATTGAATGCTGCAAAAAAAATTTGAATGACCAAAACAATGATTTTTCCTTCATTTAAATACTTTTTAACAAACAAAAGTACTCTTATAGCTAAATGTTTTTAAATAATTAAGGTAAGTTAAGAAAATACTAGTAATAAAGTGAAAAAATGCAATACTTTTAAGTCAAACAAATTTTGATTTCTTTCAACCAAATGTGTAAGTGTGTGCAAACTTCAATAGAAAATCGATTAACCGACCAAATCGAAGAACTTCGGTTAACAAAATTTTAACCAATATAATTCAGTTGATCAGTTAATGATTATAGATTTTACATAATGCATATTATCGATTAATTAGGTTCAAAATTATCGATTAATTAAAGGGAATTAAAATTTGATTGACTTAAAAGTACTGTATTTTTTTTTCATTTTATTACTAGTATTTTCTTAATTTCTCTTAATTATTTTGAAAACATTTTAGCTATATGATTATTTTTATTCTTTAATGAATATTTAAATGAATTTACTATCTTTAAAAATTTTAATGAATTTACTGAGAAAACAAAAATATAGAGTCATATGTTTTTTACTTAAAATATATTTTTAACTTATTTGATATGTTCTTTATAAGAAATTAAAATTGATGAATTTATATATTTATCTTGTATCGATAACCCGTTAATTTTAACAGCTATTTGAAATTAAATGAGAGATTAAATGATTTGGGAGTAAATGAGATGACATGCATGTATAAATCTTTTTATTATAAAGAAGGGAGTATCCTACATATACACACTACTTGCCTCAAGTGAGAGGAATGACATGCATTTATAATTAGTTAGCTATTCTACTGAAGGATTAAAACGACCATTCCTCCATATTTTTATATACCTAGTCCATGATAAAATTTGTTGTGGCTGTGGGCTGTGGCCACCTATATATATATATATATATATATATATATATATATATATATATATATATTCTTTGGGGGAGTTTGGTTCAGGACTTCAGGTTATGTAAGATAATCAAGGTTATATTTGCCTAGTAATATAAGATTCTTATGTTTGGTTCACGTTATATAACTTTTCCAGGGAATGTCAGATAACCTCCGCATTAAGTTTTTAGCTATTGGAAGGGAATGTGAGATACCCTCCAATTTCTTAGGTAATTTCACATTCCAATGTCTTATTACTAGTGTTGGGCTTTGGACGTTTTAATCAATTTATCTTATTACCGTTGTTTTATTTACATATCTTAGTTTTAAACCAAACACAAGAATCTAACATTCCCAGTAATCTAACATTCCCGGCAATTTAACATTCCCTAAGGTAATTTAACATTCCGTGAACCAAACGCCCCAGTTTATACCCCTTCTTCATTAAGAAAAGTAGCCGTTTTAATTTGCATCCATATTCAGAGTTCCATTTCCGGGTTCTTGATGTTACCCAGTTTCTAATCTAGAGATTTTAGTGTAGGAAAAGCACAAGATTGCATACTGCAAATATATCTAGGAAAATTCTTAATTATATATATAGTCAAATTTCCAAGAGTTCGTTCTCCCCATTATATTTTACTCAAAGTTACCTGTCATTACACCTTTTGTCACAAACTACATCATAACAGTATATAGTTAACGATGTATTGTGGTAAAGTTTAAAAAGTATGAGTAGATGTAACAATATAACAATATATAGTTAACGACTAACAGTGATCAAATTAACTCATTTTGGCCCCTATTAGTTGAATTTAATGTCTTCATTAGTAGAGGTTGAGACCAAAGCATCACTCTTCTCACAACTTAAAAACTAAAAGTGAGGATGCAATAAACAAAGATTGTGCCAACTATTTTATTGTGATTGAAGGATCAAAGTTGTAATTTTTTTTATTTTATATTATAAAATGTTTTATTTATAAACAAAAATTCATTCGTTAGATAAGAAAGGTGAAATGGCTTCTGACTCCCTCTCATTTATTCCGCCACCGACAGCAACCAATAGGTCGCCGGAGGAGCAAGATCTCCTTGAAAGAAGCACCAAGAAGACCAAAAGAGGACGCGATATGCTAGAAGGGGCCTCGGCACCAAGGCTTGACGAACCCTTTGAGAACACAGGGGGTGTTGGTACCCCGGATTTCGGCCAGTGGAGAACACCGGCGGCAACCCCAAGTGAATCCTGGAATAGGCGCGAAGGCAAACAACCGCTGTAAGAAGAGGAGGATTCGGAAGACAATGAAATGGAAGAAATTGAAACCATAAATGGTTATCCGGTCATCCATGTCTCTAAGGAAGAAAAAGAAAGACTGAGGCGGCCTTGGCACCGTTCTCTAATCATCCGTTTAGTGGTCAGAACTGTAGGTTACTCCTTTCTGCTTCAAAGGCTTCAGCGCATGTGGCGAACAGAGGCTCCATTTGAGTTAATAGCACTGAACAACGACTTCTATTTGGCTAAGTTCGAATCGATTAGGGACTACGAAGCGACTAAATTCGGTGGACCTTGGATGGTGTTCGACCACTATCTAACCGTTCAACAATGGCGACCCAATTTTGATACAAGAATCAGCAAGATGGAGAAACTACTCCCTTCACAATCAGCGCGTGGATTCGCTTCCCTTCACTCCCAATTGAATATTTCGATGAACGATTCCTCAAGAAAATCGGGAAGACAATTGGCCGCCCCATCAAGACTAACACAACGACTAGCACCGCCTCCAAGGGAAAGTTCGCAAGGGTGTGCATTGAGTTTGATATTACGAAACCTCTTTTATCGAGATTTGTCCTTGATGATGTCGAGTGGCCTATTGAATATGAGGGCATCCACTTGGTGTGCTTCAAATGCGGTGTTTATGGCCATCGACAGGAGAATTGTACTGGATGTGGAGCTAGTAATACGCAGAAGCAGAATGGAGTACCAAAAATACCTGCCAAAACCAATCTAATGCCAGCTGAGAGATATGGAGCTTGGATGTTGGTCACAAGAAGAGACAGAAGGAACAATGCAGAATAGTCAAATAAACAGACGAATCTTCCGCCCAGAACAACTCATAGAGCGAATTCTCTTAATGAAGGTCATACGGGTGGTATTGTGGTGGAGCAGACCATGTTCAGTGCGTTGGATGGACTTGAGGAGGAGGCAAACGCCCAGGGACGGATTCCACAATCGGAATTGCCAATACTGCAACAGCCCTCTGTCGAACTACCACAGATCCGAACCAACTATTGAAGACCTCGACCCCAGAAGGAACCAATTACAGCCCAGCCTAACCAAGAGACTGCTGAGCAGAGTGCTGCGCAGCAACATCACCCTTACATAGGCCGTGGAGGAATCCGTGGACGAGGTGGAAGGGGAGGAACTCCCAATAGAGCCGCAGCGGAAAGAGAGAACATCGTCGTTCGTGGGACAAACGGAGGAAGGAATATTACAAGCAAAGTAGTATTTCATAACGAGGATCATCTGGGATTCTCGCCTCATACCGTAATGGATGAACATCAAAGATAGGTTTCCTCTAATCCTGTGACTCCTTTGGAAAAAGACTACAGACATGATCCTCCTGACCCCATGATTGGGGTGGAAAAAGATCATGTGCATAATCCCCCGGTATCTGGTCGGGGCAACCTTGAAATAGGAGACCCCCTAGACGCCGCTATGTTGGATGATTCTGAGCAGCCTGATTGCATCACCGTAAACCGGTAGCGCCAAGGTGCGCCTATTGCCCCTCCACTATCTTAATGATAGCTCTCGTTTGGAACTGTCGGGGTTCAGCGTCTAACTCATTTAGACGCACTCTGAAACAGATCTTGTGTATATATAACCCATCTGTTATTTGTCTTTTGGAGCCCAAGATATCGGGAAACCAAGCTAATAAGGTTTGTTCAAGTTTCGAGTTTGATGACTGGATCCGGGTAGAAGCGGTAGGCTACTCTGGTGGTATATGGCTACTATGGAAAAAGGTGTTAAGAGTGGAGGTAATTAGTACCCACCCTCAATTCATATCAATACAGGTGAGGGACCAAGACTTTGATTTTTGGTTCCTTTCCATAGTTTACGGAAGCCCCGACCAGTACTTGAGAAGGCGTCTCTTCTCAGACCTCCCGGGCAGCGTTCTGAATCCTCAGTGGCCCTGGGCAATAATTGGGGATTTCAATGCGGTTACATGTCGGGAAGAGGTTAGCAGCACGGAGACCTTCAACAATGCACTCCAGAAGCTCTAACTTTAATGAGTGGATATTCAATGAGGGTCTGATAGATCTAGGCTACACGGGTCCAAGATATACATGGATGAGAGGCTTCAACTCGGAGTTTTTCAAAGGAGCAAGATTGGATATGGCACTAAGTAACATTTATTGGAGACTAAGGTTTCCAAATGCTAGTGTTCATCATCTGCCAATTGTAGGTTCAGATCACTCCCCTCTTCTCCTTAACACTGCGGGAAGTCAGGTGAACAATAAGCCAAGGTCTTTTAGGTTCAACCTGGCATGGGCATCCCACCCTTCTTTCCTCTCGGTGGTGAAAGCAAACTGGAACAGCGCTACTGATCTAGATGAAAATAAAAGAAGAATGGCGGAGGTGTTGCCCAGATGGAACAAGGACACATTCGGAGATGTATTCCAAAGGAAAAAAAGATTGCTTGCAAGGATTGAGGGTATCCAACGGAAGATCTCGCTGAATGCAAGGTCTGATTTAATTAGACTAGATAGAAAGCTGGGGAAGGAATTGGAGAATACACTCTATCAAGAGGAGTTGATTTGGTTCCAACGATCTAGAGAGGAATGGGTAACATCGGGTGATAGAAATACTCGATTCTATCACACTGCGACGTCTGTCAAAAGAAATAATGCAAGGGTAACTAGTTTAACTTATGAGAATGGCCAGATCTTTACGAAACAGAGTAAAATCCTAGAACATGTTCGCAGCTACTTTGTGGAGCTATTCTCGGAGGAAATATGGGGGAATGCTCAATCCATACAACTGGGCTGTTTTCCGGTATTAAGTGAAGTGGAATGGACTGGTATCGACCTGCCCCTTTCCAAGGATGAAGTCAAAGCAAACTTATTTGAGATGGCACCATGCAAAGCCCCCGGTCCGGATGGAATTTCGGCCAGCTTTTACCAGAAAACCTGGGGTATTGTAGGAGACAGTTTGTTCAATTATGTGAGCAAGTTCTTTGACGATGGAATACTGCCACCAAACTGTAATGACACTCTGATTTCTCTTATACCAAAAGTCCCTAACCCGAGCAATATTAAACAGTTCCGTCCAATTAGCCTCTGCAATGTGTCTTATAAACTCATTACCAAAATCATATCTGCGAGGCTTAAAGCGGTTTCAGGTAAGTTGATAGGCCCACACCAAACCAGTTTTATACCAGCAGGAAGACAAATTTCAGACAATATACTTGTCTATCAAGAAGCTCTTAACTCAATGAAGAACAAGAAAGGGAGCAAAGGTTGGATGATGATGAAAATTGACTTGGAAAAAGCATATGACAAACTTTCATGGGCTTTCATCAACGATACCCTCCAAGACATTGGCTTTAGCAACAAATGGACAAGGCGTATTATGGAGTGCATATCATCAACAAGGATGTCTATTCTATGGGATGGCCTCAAATCCGAATGGTTCAAACCGGGAAGGGGAATTCGCCAGGGAGATTCTATGTCACCCCTAATATTTGTGCTTTGTATAGAGAGACTAAGCCACATGATTCATGCTTCATTAAACAGAGGCTGCTGGAAAGGTATGAAATTAGCTAGACATGGTCCTGACATTACTCACCTCTTCTTTGCAGATGATTTAGTCCTCTTTGGTGAAGCTACGGAGCGGCAAGCTACGGAGATGAAGAGGTGCCTGGACGAGTTTTGTGCATGCTCAGGACAGAGAATCAACTTGATGAAATCTACCACCTTTTTTTCCAGGAACGTGGATGGAAATCTAAAGCAAAACGTAGCCTCTATAGCAGGATTCCCAACTGTGTCCGACTTGGGCAACTACCTGGGGATTCCCTCTATACATGGATGACTCAAAAGCGATTCATTCGCTGCTGTTTTGGAAAGAATACAGGCGTGACTATCAGGTTGGAAATCGAAAACTCTCTCCCTAGCAGGAAGAATCACCTTAGCCCAATCGGTCCTTTCGGCAATCCCGTATTATTCAATGCAAACGATGCTTATGCCGGTAAGAGTAACAGATCACATTGAGAAGCTCATTAGGGGATTTATATGGGGTAGCAAGGAAGGAGAAAGGAAGTGTCATCTTGTCAAATGGGATGTGTTAACCAGAAGCAAAGCAAGTGGAGGGCTGGGTATTCACAAACTAGAGTAGATGAACTTGGCATTCCTAGCTAAACTTGGCTGGAGACTGTTACAAGATGAAGAGAGCCTATGGGTTAAAGTCATGAGAACCAAGTATAAGATAACAGACTCTGATCCTTCAATATGGAAGCACAAACAAAACCAGTCCAATGCTTGGAAAGGGATACTGAAAGTTGTACCAATCCTCCAAAAGGGTGTGAGGAAACAAGTCGGAAATGAGAAGAACACACTCTTTTGGACCGACAAATGGGTGCATGAAAGACCTCTAATCGAAATGGCGACCAGCTCTGTACCGGAAGCCGAACATAATAAAAAGGTGGCTAGCTACTGGAATTCTGAAGAAGGGTGGCAGTGGGACCAGTTTGATAACTTACTGCCAGTAGAGATCCTGAACAAGATAGCTGCTTTCATGCTAAGCGAAGATCAGGAGACGCAAGACGCAATTAGCTGGAGCAAGGAAGCTTCAAGAGATTTTTCGGTCAGATCAGCTTACAGAATAGCCTTGGGTGAAGATGATCAGGTTGAACCCTCTAAATGGAACAATATTTGGAAACTTAAAGTTCCAAATAGGGATAGAACATTTATGTGGCTCGTTGCCCATGGCAGAATTATGACTAACAGTGTCAGAATGAAGAGGAAGATCACACTAGATGATAAATGTTGGCACTGTGGCGACAAAGTGGAAGATGTGGAGCATGTTCTTAGGACATGCCCTGAAGCAGTATCGGTTTGGAATGCCTTGCTGCCTAACTCACGGTTGAACTGTGCGTCGATCCCCTTTGAAAATTGGTTGGATCAAGGTATAACGGGGAAGAGGACCGACAGACGTCCACATGACACAAGCGCTCAATTTGCAGTAACGGCGTGGTGGTTATGGAGGTGGAGGAATGAAGCAGTCTTTAATAACACGAAGAATCCCCTAAATGTCAAAATCTCTTGGATAAACTCGCAGCTGGGAGACATTGACAGGGCACTCCAGAAAGCTAAATTTGTGACTCAACCCCAGGAGCAATAAGCCTGGAGGCAGCTGTCATGGACTAAACCACCGCAGGAATTTGTAAAGATAAATGTTGACGGATCAGTTAATCCAGCTACCGGCAGAGCAAGCTGCGGAGGTGTGGCCAGAAACCACTCCGGGGAATGGATGCATGGGTTCACTTATAGCATTGGCAATTGCTCTCCACTTGAAGCCGAGGCCTGGGCACTGCTCAAAGGAATTCAGCTGGCGGTGTCAAGGGGAATCACAAAGGCAGTTTTTGAGAGCGACGCGGAAGAAATCACAAGGTTCATGAACAGCGAAGACAGGCCTAGAATCACAGCTCACAATATATTAGAAGCTTGCAAAAAGGAGTTAAGAGCTTTGAAAACTTGGCATGTCTCTTCAATCTTTAGAGACCAGAACCAAGTTGCGGATGCATTGGCGAAGCAAGCAACACGATTTCCCCCCGGTCTACATATTAATACCGATCCACCTGATGAAATATTAGGCCTTTTAGAAGATGATGCCTCTGGGATACCCAGATGGCGTGAGTGTCTTGTTAAATACTAGTAAAATGTAATAGTATTTGGATCCCCCTTCCAATTCAAATAAAAAAAAAAAAATCATTCCTTAGACCGTTAAAAGAAATAAAGTTAACAAATAAAAAAATATTGATTTGAATATATATCCACATCAAAATAAATTGACATGACAATAATAACATTATTATCGCATTAAAATTTTTTATACTGTACTAAATTTAAAATATGTAAATTAAATAATATTATATGACTATTGATAGAATAGTTGCGGGCTTTGTTTAATTGTTAATTTATTACATTGAACAGTGTTGAAAGATATTTTAATGCTTTGAGCAGTGTAGACGTGGCGTGTAGTTGGGATTTTGTTTTGGACACATTTTTGTGAACTCGTGATTATTTGAATAATTGAATGTAAGATTTGACATTTGTATCCTTGAGTATTAGGTATCCTTTCTTTTATATTTATATTTGTGGAAAACAATATTTTTGTCGTTTCGTGTAAGAAAAAAATAAATTGACCAAGCCCATCTCAAAAAGTCAAGAATTGATAAAAATTTTAAAAATACTGTTTATAATTTTATATTCTAATTAAATGATATTTTTTAAAAAAATACTTATGATTTTTTACATAATAACTGTTATGACTTCGAACGAATATCCAAACATTTAAAATGGTACTACATGGTAATTGGTAATTAAATGATACTATATATATTAATCAAATACTTCATAAAATAACAATAAGTATACTAAAATTCATTAAAAATGGCAATATTATATTTTTTATCTATAAAAATCAATATCTAATATTCACTAATAACTTATGTATTATTGTTATGATGATGATGATTATGATTATTATAGTATTAATTTTTTATTTTATTATTGTTATTGTATCTCATAAAAATCAACAAAGTTATCAATTACTATAACATAGTGTTTGGTTGAAAAGAGGGAATAGGGAGGAAAAGAATTATAATTCAGTGAGAAAGAATACGGTGAGATTAAAAAGGAATTCAAATTACATTGTTTGGTGAAAGGAAATAAGTGAATAAAGACTAAAATGACCTTATGTAATAATAATAATAATAATAATAATAATAATAATAATAATAATAATAATAATAATAATAATAATAATAATAATAATAATAATAATAATAATAATGTCCACTATTGTGTAATGTGATGATACATCTGTTACCATTCCAAATGGGTGGTCACATAATCGAACCTAGTAGTAGAAACATTGATTTTTTAAATTGAACCCTAGTATATCCATCATTTATGTCCATGTTTTTAATGCTAATCATTTTATACATTGTGCTTTTAAAGTTGTACTATGTAATTTTTTGGACAAACATACCCCTACCGTTATAATTTCCATTATCTTTTCCATTATTGTTACCATGTACATGCATCCTCCATATATTTTCTTATATTCTTGAATGATAATAATATTTGTAGATATTATGTATTGGATTATTGTAATAAATAAATTTGATTTATTATAATTTTAATTAGTATGAATTTGTTAATTATTTTAAAAAATATAAATATTGGGCATATAGTTTTGCGCATAGAAAACACTAGTCTAAAAACATAATAAGTGTCAATACAAGTTATGTCATTGATTTTTGTCCCTTTTTTTATATGCTAATAAATATATACACCTTGCTTTAATTGTTGTACATTTGATTTGTATTGGACAAAATTACCCTTACACCGTTAGTATTTAATATATCCACCAATCTTACCATACACCTACATCTATCATATCTTTTTCTTATTTTTAGTTATCATTTTATTAAAATTATCAAATAACAATTTTTTTTTTTTGAATGCTACTAGCTCTATTACAATGTAGTATCTGTTCATATACTTTCTCAACCTACGCCTCCACTGAGGCTCGAAATCACAATCTTCTAAATGGAAGTCCAACCCGGATACCATTAGACCACATAGTCCTGGTTTATCATATAACAATTAATTTAATCATAAATTATATTTTAATTAAATATTTATATGAATATTAAATTTTAATTATAAATAATATGTATATATATTATTTGTGTATACATATCAATATATCATATATGTGGGTGTTAGCTTAGTATTATTTGTAAATTATTATTATTATTATTATTATTATTATTATTATTATTATATATATATATATATATATATATATATATATATATATATATATTGTTTGGATCACTTTAAGGAATTGTGAAACATAATTTTAATTAATTTTTTAAATTTTATTATTTAATAATATTTTAATATTGGGCATAAGTTTTCGCGTATCGCGCGTACAAAATGCTAGTTTAAAGTATAAGAGTAATGCATAGATAAGCAAAGTGTAAGAATTAAATAATGAGACATAAAAGAGTGAATTATGCAGATTTGAGTGAAGGAAAATAAGGATAAAAATATGGGCAGTTGGGCATCAATCCCCACAGGCATTGAATGAGCTTTTTATGTTTTCTAAACTACAGTGTTAAATGCAGACAACTAAGCACTTCTACGTTAGTTCCTGCTCGCTCTCCCCAATCAAATGGGCTATTCCTATTCCTATTCCTCTCCCTCCCAATGTCCACCACCAACTCCTCCTCCTCCGTCGTCTACGCCGCCGCTCCTCCACCATACCATCCTTCTTTCCCCGACAACTTAGGCACCATTGGCTTAGGCTACGCCATTGCTATCGCCTTTGGCTTCCTTCTCCTCTTCTCCGCCCTCCTTCTCGCTTCCTGTAGCTGCTGCAGGGCAATCGCCTCCCGCCGCCGCCGCCGCCGCGAGGAACAGTTTCCGGCCCGGAACTCGCACGCCGCCAGAGAGATCAGTGTCTATCTCCCCCGCATGATCTTCGTGGCCGACGAGGATGATGACGATCCCGGGGCGGCTCAGAACGTTATTGGCCTCCAACAGGCCGTGATCAACTCTTACCCGAAGCTCGCGTACTCCGAGAACAACTCTCGTTTCACCGGAGACGATGCGGTGTGTTCCATATGCCTGTGCGACTACAAGGATTCGGAGATATTAAGGATGTTGCCGGATTGTAAACATTGCTTTCACGTAGGTTGTGTTGATGCGTGGCTGAAACTCAACGCCTCGTGCCCAGTCTGCCGTAATTCCCCGCTGCCAACGCCGCTTTCTACTCCGCTCTCGGAAGTCATCCCGATTTCTCAGTACTCCGATGGCCGGAGGAGGCTATAATTGAACCGACACCCCTGACACCGAGAATGTAAATCATGGTAACTCAGTGGCTTAGCAGACATAACCAAATATAGATGCTCACAAATGATCTGTCTAGTTTAGAGAAACTGAATTTCGAACATTGATTTCTCCTTCTAAATACTGCTTACTGAATCAACCAGTTAAAATTTGATTTTGGTTGGTTTAGATCTCTTGTCAATTTTTTCAACTATCTACATAGAGTGGAATCTTGGAATCAAGTTAATTAGCATATTATATTTTTCCTTCTAAAACGAATGAATTATTATGTTTATCATTGAGAATGCCAAAAAGCTGGAATCTTGGTCATCATTAATTTTTTCTTATCCCTAACTTTTTAGTATGAAGCTAAGGAGGTTAGTTGGTGAGTTCATGTATGATTTTATTACTATACAGAACTTGTGTTAACTAATAAACTGACTTTCTTGTTTGTTTATGGATGAAACATTTGCATTTGAGTCATGAATTGGAGAAGGAAGAAAAAGCTAACTTCAAAGGTGGGAACTTGGGACAGCCCATGTCTTTTTGAGTCATCTTTTGTTGTTTGCTTTAACTTTTGTCTCTTTGAATCTAATTTATCTATGCACTAGGAAGTGTGGAACTATTTGGAGGCATTTTCATCTTGTCTACATTTTATGACCCTTAAATTGTTTTTACTTCAATCAAGAAGAAAAAAAAAAAAAAAAAAAAAAAAAAAAAAAAAAAAGGTCAAAAGGTAGGCATTTGGGATTCACCCATCACCGTGGCCTTTAGGGGTCAACTTTGTGGTTTCCCTTGCCTATTTTTTCTCCATTTGAATTTGAATATAAAAACTAATAAGTGCAGATAAACTCTTATTACATATTTTAATTTAATTCTATATTAAGTTAATTAGAGCATGACATGTCAATTGAAAATCAAAAGTGATAATATATGCACAGTATTAGGGTGAGCATGCACCAACTAATTCGCCAATTTCACCCCAATCCAATCCATTCCGCATCTGCCTAAGTGAATGGAAAATGATGTGACTTTCTAAAACATTTTATATCCAATTCATTCCGCTAATTTGTGCGACGTTGTATAGAAATGATATGACGTCGACTAAATAAATAACTCTCTCTCTATATATATATATATATATATATATATATATATATATTAATTATTAAAACATACAACGTCGGCTATTAACAAATAGCCGACGTTGTATGTATATTAAAAAAAAAATTAGATACATTACAACATCGGTTATATCGTAATAACCAACGTTGTAATGTATTTATTTTTTTCTAAATATACATACAACGTTGGCTATTTGTTAATAGCCGACGTTATATGTGTTTGTTTGTTTATTTTTTAATATGACATTTATTTATCAATTTATACCCAAAACACGCTCAAATTACTCACAACCGCATCCTCAAATATGGCATCACAACCACAACAAAACACGTAGAATCTAATATTTATAATCTCACAAATAATAAAGTAATAAATCTCACAATTTGATACTAATTAATAATACAATTTAAAATTATCAAGCTAAGATCAATTATATTACTTCACATATTTAACCATATATCAATTAAGAACTCGGACCATACGTCTCTAACTTGATCAATCTCTTGTTGAATGTAGCTCGATCCACCAACTCTCTCAACGATCTACAAAGTTGATAATTAATAAATAATTAGTAAGCTAGCATTTTTAAAATTAGAATGAGAAAGGTATTTTATTAAATTACTTGTCTTATTCATTCCCCCGCATGCTTCTTTGGAAAGAATTTCAAGCATATATTTCATCACATAATATCCACATTCCGTACTTCCAACTTGTTAGGCACACTACATTTGAATTAAATTATATTTAAAATTTTATTTAATAAAAAACAATAAAATATATGTAGTTCTACAAATGTATAAAGTACTTACCAAAATTTTAATCCAATTTAGTGGACGAGTTGATTTCTTTCCATTCAACAAACTTGTTGATTTCACACACCTAAAATTATAAGAGATAAGTATACATAAATACTTTGTGACATCGTACTTTATTAATAATAATTATTAATACTTATAAGTTCACATACGTTTCAACTGTCTTTAATGTCATCACGTGGTTCGCCTCCAATGGAATCAAACCAATAGATTTCATTTACTTGAGGACAAATTGCCATCAACATCCAATGCTCACTACAGATAAATAATTTATTAGTTGTAAGTAAATATAATATATAATAGAAGTATATTATATATAAGTTATTTTATTTGAAACAATTAAAACTTATATTTTAAAACATATGGGGCTAAATAGCATTGTTTCTGTCCATATTACATGGTGACGTTTATATACCTTGTCCGTTCATCTATAGTATTCCATTTTGGTTGAATACAATATGGATCTAAGAAGCCATCTTTGATGTCATTTCAAATTTTTCATAAAGACCCCTATTCAGAAATACAACCAATCATATATATTAGTAATATAATAGATGAAATGAAAAATACTATAAACAAATAATAGTAAAGAACTTAATTATTACCTTATAAAGAACCGCAAACAAGAAATATCTATGGTCCGTTTACTAACAGAAAACTGTTCTCTGTTTTCTTTTTTCTAATTTTTTAGTTTTTATTTTCTGTTTTTCGTTCTCTGTTTAGAAAACTTGTTTATTAACAAAAAATTGTTTTCCGTTTTCTATTTTCTAATTTTTCAGTTTTCACCTAAAATTTAGTTTAGATAATATTAATATTTTTTGAGCTAATATTTAAAATATTTTTTTTGGCTATATTCATTTGAATGACATGTATATGAATATATAACTTTTACTTTGAATTCTAACTAGTATTTGTCCCGTGTAATGCACGGAAAATATGTTATAAAAATATACCCTATATGAGATTTATTCATATATAAAATTTTTGTTATTTAATAATTATTGTGTGAATTCCTATGATAAAGTTATGAACATAAATATATTTACAATTAAAATAATATTTAAGGTGGGTCATTACTACAAATCTTAAACTATATTAAAAATTTAGTACATAATATTTAATATTACAAATTTTTAAGAACTTAGTAAACTACAATAGTATTGAATTACAATTTTAGAGTTACCACGGATCAAAATTTTTAGACCTTTGAGATTTCTAACTCTAGATGTAGCAACATACAATTGACCTTTAAAGACCAAACAATCACAATCTTAGTTCGAACATTGATTTTTTCTTCCAAATACTATCGAATTAAGTGTGTAATCAATCAAAGATGAGAACTAATAATTCGAGAATATAACCTTAATGTTACTAAGCCTACTTCACGTCAATTAAGTTGGAGAGTGTTGTTGGATAGTATCCAATGAATCCACGAATAACGCATCTTTGTCTCCGTAGTCCTCGATATGCACATCAACAATCTTAAATATTAGGCCGCCTAGGTATGCTATATATTAATTTCAAACTTATGGACTTTGGGGTTGCACATGTGGTGTGCATGCATGCTTCTTAAAGCCATATGGTCTTGTGAAAATTAAATGTTGTTAATACCAACATTTAACCATTAATATCAACATGGTCTTGTGAAAATTAAATGTTGTTAATACCAACATTTAACCATTAATATCAACATTTAATTTTCACAAGACTATATAACTTTATTATAATTAAGATATATGTGAGATTTCAATATCCGATATCTGGACCGAACTTGTATTATGATGTAACATAATTAAAAATATTCGAACTATTAATCGATTGAGTTCAATCAAAATCTAAAACATTATATAGATTTTAATTCTTAATTTTGATAATGTAAATAATGTCTAATTTTAAAGTGTAAGCAAATAAATTATGTTTAAATAAGTAAAGTAAGTAGAAAAGATAGAAGACAGTGATAAGTAAAATAAGATGATAATGAATGTAATCATAGTAATGTTGTTATAGTGACATATAACTAAATAGATGATAGATGATTATGTTTTCCATTTTGAAAACAGTTTTTAAGTGTGTTCCAATTTTCCAGAAATTTCTAGAAATTATTTTCAGTTTTCAAAATGGAAAACTGTGTTAGTAAACATGTTTTCTGTTTCCTATTTTCCAGTTTTCGGAAATTTTCAGTTAGTAAATGGCCCCCTAACGTCTCCATTCTTAAGAAACACATAATCTCCAACTGTTCAAGATGTACCTTATATTCAACATCGCCCACAATACCACGACACATATTTATCACAAGATTTTGATCAAGTTTGCGAACAATTTTATATGCCTTTAGACATAGAGGACTCAAAGAAGTCGGACCAGCTATAGTCATCAAATCAACATAAGGTTGTTGCACAGCGGATTCATAAGTCATTTTGGACTTTCTTTTACACTGTTCAATATAAGTAACAATTACTATTTTTAAAAAGTAAATTAAATACTATTTTAAAATCCAAAAATTTAGAAAATATATACCTCATCAGCTTGGGTATATAAGCTGAACCTCATCGGTAGGGAAGGGTACCTTTGCACTTGAAACAATAATTTCACCCATGCTGACCTTCTCTTGATCTACATTAAATTGTATCTCGTGAACCCTTTCAGCCTTGTAAACTGTCCCACCTGCCACTTTACGTCTAACGGGATCTTCCAAATACAACTCGCATTGTGCTCCTAACAGCATGAATTCATATTTAAAAATATCTAAAATGTTTTTAATAAATAATAATAAGATTAGCTATAAATGATAACTTACGACCGGTAAATCAGCAAAAAGGGTCTGGAGAACTAGCTTTTTCACTATGACAGTGTGGCTCGACATCTGCACATATGTCACCCTCCCGCCTTGATTGTATAGCTTGAGAAATAGGAGTCTTCATACTACTAAATTCATTCCTCATCTCTTGCATGGTTGCTTGAAATTCCTCTCTTTGATTGGCTAATGCCTCTTGCACTTTTCAAGTAACCGAAAACCGAGCACCACCTCCAAGATATAAAGATTTTCCTCTCATAATAGCACACACAATATAGCACACAAGTGACACACCACGAATATATAGTAAGTGTAGTTGGGGAAAATTGGAGATACAGGATAAGCATTTAAGGAATAAAGTTTAGTCAAAACGATGCGGTGACATATGCAAAGGCTCATACCAAGGGGTGTTGTAACCACAATTTCACGTAGCACATAACACACAAATTTTAAAACAAGCCCCCGAGTCCCATGAGTCATGAAAAACCGTGAAACCCAAATGGCCGGACTCGCGACAGTATACATTGCCGTAGGGGCCCATGGCCGTGCGGGCTGGGCGGCGGGTCTCATGAGACCTACCGCGCCACCCATGCAGCTTGGGCGAAGGTGGCAGGCCGCAAGGGCTTGCCGCCTTGCCCTGCCACCGGGCACGCAGGCCAGCCTGTGGGTCTCCTAGGACCCGCGGTATGGCCCGCGCGCCTTCGAGGGAGACGAGGCTGTCTCGCTTGCTCTGCTCCAACCTGAGGCATTTTGCCCACTTTCAACCTGATAGGAATATTTTTGTAAGTTTTGATGAGCCAAATGTACTTTAGATCCCCTTAGTCTTTAGGTCTTTTAGTACAAGCATCATAAATCAGAATAACGAATCAAAAGGAATCTACCATATGAAGAACAAAATTAATTTGGGAAATTAATTTTAGTCCTACGAGTATTCATCTGAGAAAGAAGCATAAAGAAATGATGTTGCAAAAAATAACCGGATGAGCTTAATGGCGAAATGGTAGAAGTCTTTACTCAAAATGATTACACCCGAGATCGATTCCCTACCAAAAACTTATTTTTACAAGTCAAATTTTCGGACAAGCACAATGCTACCGAAGGAGCACAATGCTATCAAAAGAGCACAATGTATTAAAAAGAGCACGATGTGTGCTGACAAGCACAATCTGTGCTAAGGAGCACAATGTATCTAAAGGAGCACAATGTTCTACAGGAGCACAACGTGAATAAGCACGATGTGTCCAAAAGAGCACAATGTGACCAAATCAGAAAAGCACAATGTTCAAGTCAAGGAACACGATGCTCAAAGTCAAAGGAGCACAATGTGGCAAAGAAGCAAGATGATCAGAAATTGAATCAATTCGAAGGAATTTATTCCAAGTCTACCCACATGCCACAAGAATCCAAAATTGCCTGAAAGACATTTGATCAGAACGGAAAAATATTTATGAAGACATGAATATAAAAACTTATCCTAGAAATAAATTCTATCAGATGAATTTATTTCAAAGATACGTTGGATATTCAATATGACAATATTTTGAACAAATCAATTGGAGATAGGATATTATTTTGTCAGGCAAGTTGACAATCAAATCAAAACTGAAGACCTATTATTGTCAACAATATCAGGCTATGAAGGGTCAAATTTCAAATATCAAATTATCCCACTCCAATGGATATATTTGATTGCCTATAAAAAGCCATGAAGACTTGAAGACAAAATGTGTGTGGAGCAGAGGTGTACAAGATAGACACAAGATAGAAGAGCAATACACACGAAAATTCAAAAAGTGCAAGTGCTCAAACATTCTTAGAGACTTAGTCTGAATAGTCTCAAATCTAGTTGGAGAGAGATACAATTACCTTTGTATTTGTAATTGTAAAAAGAGTATAGTTGTGTGCAAAACACTCGTAGTTGCTAAGTGTAGCTGTGTACAAGACACTTAGTTGGCGTTGAGTATAGCTGTGTGCGAAATACTCGGAGTTGAGTGTAACTGTGTGCGAGACACTCGGAGTTGGGTGTAGCTGTGTGCAAGACATCTGGAAGAAGTGCTTGTGTAGCGCTTATTCACTATTGTAACTGTGTGTGGAAAAATAGTGAATTTCTCCTAGACGCGAAAGGAGAAAAGTGGACTAGGAAGATTACGCCACTTCCGAACCACTATAAATTGCCTCTCCCATTTACATACCGCACTTACATAATTTGCTCTATCTATCTATCTTATCCGACTAACACGTTTACTATTCACAATCAATCTTAATCGTTCGGGTTTAGTGTGCTTTCACGTATGCATGTGACTCAAACTTCTCGAGCTTAAATATTGAATTATTCTAAGCAAGTTTGACGTGTTGCATGTAACATTCGTTACACGGTCGACGTGATACGATATTTATTTACAATCTTGAATATTGTTATTATATATTGAGTGAACCATCTCCTTTATATATTCAAGATACCTCTGTTACTTTATTCTATCTTACATGCGTATTTAATTCATTAATTGGGCCTAACTCTTTACATACTACCTTTTCCGCTGTGCAGTTTAAACTTACTCTATTTACTTGCTACTTAGAGTTGAAGTTACCAAAGAGTTATTTAAATTGCGAAAAAGTTTAGAAAGTCTATTCACCCCCCCCCCCCTCTCTCGACTTTCTACCACCCTATCGGGACCAACAATTGGTATCAGAGCGGTTGTCTATTTGAGTCAACTTTGACTGCTAGACAGATCTCGAAAAATCAAGATGATGAAAAGAGATATGACTCTTGCCCAAAACTTATTGTTTTCCTTAGAGAAATTTGATGATTGGAAAATTCGCATGCATGTACATTTATCTGCATTACATGATGAAATGTGGGAAGTGGTTACAAGTGGTCCTATTGAGATTTTGCAAGTCAACACCTCATCCGTAAAAACAAGTGACACTCCATAATACATTCCAAAACCAAAAGAGGAATGGTCTCGTGAAGATAGAACAAGAAATAACTTGGACAATATTGCCAAGGATATTTTGTTTAAATCTATCGATGACACGATATTTCCAAAAGTTCGAAAGTGTCAATCCGCGAAGGAAGTTTGGGAAACGCTCATTCAAATTGGTGAAGGAGACGAGCAAGAAAAGGATAATAAGCTCACTATAGCATTAAAGAAATTCGAGGATTTCAAAATGCTAAACGGCGAAAATATTACCGACATGGAAACAAGATTTGCCAAAATCTTAGGAGAGATTAATGATCTTGGAAAAGATATTAATCAAAAAGAAATTTCACTCAAAATTCTACATGGTCTACCATCTACATGGGACATGAAAGTCACGGCCATGAGAGATCATAGGGATCTAAAAACCCTATCGACCGATAAGCTCTTTAGTGATCTAAAAGCTTATGAATTTGAGATGAAATCAAGATTAGAGGAAGATCATGAAGAAAAGAACAACGCACTTATAGCCGAGCAACCATCAACCTCAAGGTCAGTACAAAATGTTGAATTATTGCCTAATGATCAATTTGCTCTCTTTGTCAAAAAATTTAGGAAATTCATGAAGAGAAGCAACTACAAGAAAAATCCACAAGGGAAATCGTGGAACGCAATAAAAAATTCGAAGAAAGAAATTGTTGAAGAAGATTCGAATTTATGCTACAACTGTAGAAAGCCTGGACACTTTGCAGCAAGTTGTCCACACCCCAAGGTAAGTAAAAATCAATATACAAATGTTTCTAACTCTCAACAGGAAGAATTCAAGCCCAAAGATAAAAGGTTCACAAAGGAGAGAAGAAAAGCACTTATTAGTGACCCACTTGAAATAAGTGAGTCAGAAGAATCTTCAAATGATGAAAGTGACACCTCAAAGGATGACAATGCAATGTTTGCATGAGCATCTCCAACAACTCACCCTACGAGGACAAGTGTCTTATGGCAAATGGAAATGAAGAAAATGAGGTAACATCTCACTCTTATGATTCTGTCAATTCTTCATTTTCTAGAGAGTCCTTCTTTCACTTAATGGAAGAATGTCAAACCGTAATGGACACTCACTCTCAACTCAAAGAGCGCAATTGTCTTTTGATTCTCGAAAAAGATCAAATAAATGAGAAATTGCAAAATGCTCTACTTGAAGTGAAAGACTTGAAAGATAAAATTATTTGTCTTCAAGAAGAGTGTAAATCAAGGGAAGTGAGAGAACACAACCTTAGAGAGGTTATAGCAACATTTACACATTCATCCAAAATAATGGATAAAATGGTAAATATGCAAAAACCCTCAAGAGATAAAACCGGACTTGGTTATGATCCATCGTGTTCTCAAGCCTCCAAGAACTTGGCCAATTCTACTACTACTTTAAGTAATAAAGTCCAAGTAGTAAAATTTGTAAAAGGTCAAGAAAGCACAGTGAGACAAGGAGTTGGTTATCAAACGAATGTCAAAATTAATACTGTTAGGCCAAAACCCAAAAGAAATATTATTTCACCTAAACAGTATACAAAAAGGCAAAAGTTTGTTCCTAAATGGAAATACACCAATGAGTCTAGTGCACAAAGCCCTCATAGGAAAATGGGAAGGAATCCAAGAATTGAGGCAGGGAAATTTTATCCCTCAAAATAAGATTGGGTTGGTTATATTAAACCATGGACTAAGTCCAGATTTAATGCCTATCCTAGGCCCAAACAATCTTCTTCCCACGTGCCAAAAAATCGAGTAAATTTTCAAAAACCGGCACAAAAAATGTTTTCAAGAATTAAATATGATTATAATATGTTTAATGGTTACCAATCACCTAAACTTAGATCAGTGAGTACAAGGTGGATTTGGGTACCAAAAGTGACTAACACTCAATGACCCAAATCAAGTTGGGTACCTAAAAATGTTTAATTTGTTTGCAGGAAGTTTGGTACTTCGATAGTGGATGTTCTAGACACATGACTGGAAATAAATCTGGTCTTGTGAATCTTAAAAATATCGAAGGACCAAAAGTCGTATTCGGTGGAAATGAACGATACAGCATAACAAAAGGAATTGGTACAATTTTTCGAAATGGTTTGAAAATCGAAGATGTATCCTTTGTTGAAGGTCTAAAATTCAACTTGTTGAGTACAAGTCAATTTTGTGACAAAGGATATCTAGTAGAGTTCTTCAAAGACAAGTGCCAAGTGAAGAATAATTCCTCGAGAGAAGTTGTGCTCGAATGAATAAGGAAGAAAAATATGTATGTTGTGGATTGGGAGACAACAAAAGAATCAGTGTGTCTACTAGCAAACAACACACACGTAACAAGTTGGGAATGACACAAGAAGTTGAATCATCTAAACTTCAAGACTATCAACAAACTAGCAAGAAACAAACTCGTTGAAGGTCTACCCAATATTATCTACAAGAAAGATCAAATATGTGATGCTTGCCAAAGAGGAAAGCAAATCAAGTTATCTTTCAAATCCAAAGTTCAAGAATCTATAAAAAGACCGCTGAGTCTACTACACATGGATCTATTCGGTCCAGTAGACCCTATAAGTCTAAGTGGTAAGAAATATACACTAGTTGTTGTTGATGATTTTTCCAGGTACACATGGACGATATTTCTCAAAAAGAAAAACAAAGTCGAGCAAAAGCTGCCAGAACTACTCAAGCTGCTACAAAACGAGAAAGACTTGAAAATTGCAAAAATCCGAACTGATCGAGGAACAGAGTTCGTGAATCAAGTAATTAAAGCCTACTGCAATTCTCAAGGAATTCTACATCAATTATCTGCCGCACGTACACCGCAACAAAATGGTGTAGCCGAAAGAAGAAATAGAACGCTAAAAGAAGCCGCACGAGTGATGATTACGTCAGCCGAGCTACCTAAAAGATATTGGGCTGAAGCAATCAACACCGCTTGCTATACGCAAAATCGGAGCTTGATACACAAGTCTTACAACAAGACTCCGTACGAATTATGGAAAGGGAGAAAACCTAAACTTAATTATTTCCATACTTTTGGCACCAAATGTTTTATTCTCAATAATGGTAAAACATATCTAAAGACTTTTGATGAGCGTGCAGATGAAGGAATATTTTTAGGATATTCATCTACCAGCAAAGCATTCAGAGTATTGAACAAGAAATCAATGGTGGTAGAAGAATCAATTCATGTTACATTTGATGAAGCTCATAAGAAGAAAACCCAGAGCAACAAAAATGATCAGGAAAGTTGTCAAGTTGAAAAATCATTTAATGATACTGACATATCTTTCAAAGATCAAATTATACAGGGTATGGAGCAATTGGACATTGATTGTGAAGGACACGTGGAAGACAATGAAGATCCCCACGTGGAAAGTCAAAATTCTCAAGTTGAAATGCAAGTTGGAGAACAATCTGATGAGCAAAATGTGTCTACCTCCAACTTACCGACTGAACAAGGAAACGTGGAAAGCCCATGCAACCTACAACCTGACTTGAGATGGCTCAAAAATCACCCTCCAGAGCTAGTGATTAGAGATCCACGAGAAGGAGTAAAAACAAGGTCCTCAAATATACATACTTTATTTTCTTGTTTTCTTTCTCAGGTGGAGCCCACAAGCATTGAAGAAGCTCTAAGTGATCCAGATTGGATTAATGCAATGCAAGAAGAGCTCGATCAATGTAAAAGAAGTGACGTATGGGAATTAGTTCCAAGACCTGAAAATTACAATGTAATTGGAACAAAATGGGTCTTTCGGAATAAAGCAAATGAGGATGGAATTGTCATACGAAATAAAGCACGTTTAGTGGCAAAAGGATATTCACAAGAAGAAGGCATAGATTTCGATGAAACGTTTGCACCCGTTGCAAGACTGGAAGCCATCAGAATATTTCTAGCATATGCCGCGTACAAGAATTTCACTGTCTATCAAATGGACGTGAAAAGTGCATTTTTGAACGGCTTACTTGAAGAAGAAGTCTACGTTGAGCAACCTCCCGGTTTCGAGGTAAAAGGTGATATTAATAAGGTCTACAGATTAAAGAAGGCGTTATATGGGTTAAAACAAGCACCGAGAGCTTGGTACAACACTCTATCAACGTTCCTAATTAACTGTGGTTTTACAAAAGGCCTTGTTGATAAAACCTTGTTTAGAATTCAAGAAAATGATCACATTTTATTGGTACAAATTTATGTCGATGATATTATATTTGGTAGTACTAATAAAACTTTATGTGAGAAATTTTCCAAGCTAATGCAGAATAAGTTCGAGATGAGCATGATGGGAGAATTGAACTACTTTCTTGGTTTACAAGTAAAGCAACTCAATGAAGGAATATTCATCAATCAGGCCAAATACACGAAAGATCTTATAAAGAAATTCGGTCAAGATGGAAAATCCTCAATCAAAATCCCGATGAGCACATCTTTAAGATTGGATAAAGATGATGAAGGCAAGGACGTTGACGAAACAAAATATCGAGGAATGATTGGATCATTGCTATACCTCACTGCAAGCCGACCAGATATATCTTATTCAGTGGGAGTATGTGCCAGGTTCCAGTCAAAGCCAAAAGAAAGTCATTTTCTTGCTACCAAGAAAATCATCCGATACCTAAAAGGAACAGTCAATGTGGGATTATGGTATCCCAAAGAAGGTAATTTTACACTAACTGGTTTCTCAGATGCAGATTTTGCAGGATGTAAAATCGATCGAAAATGTACCTCAGGGACATGCCAGTTCTTAGGGGGAAGATTGGTATCATGGTTTAGCAAAAAGCAAAACTTCATAGCCACGAGTACAGCCGAAGCTGAATATATTGCCGCTGGGAGTTGTTGCGAGCAAATTCTTTGGATGAAACAGCAACTGAAAGATTATGGCGTGAATTGTGAAAATGTCAACATATTGTGTGACAATACAAGTGCCATAGCTATAACACACAATCCTGTGTTACATTCAAGAACAAAACACATTGATGTGAGACATCATTTTATCCGAGATCATGTCGAAAAGAAGGAATTATCAATTGAATACATCCCGACCGAGAATCAAATAGCTGATATTCTCACAAAACCTCTGTGTGAATCAAGATTTTCGAAATTAAGACACGAGATGGGCATGATTGAATTGAGCTAAGTTTCTAAACTCTATTTAAATTAAAAGCTCAATTTTTTTTTTCTGAAAAATTCATTACTATCTGATTTATTTAAATCTCTTTCGTGCCTATGCGTCTCACATGAAAATTTGTCACATCCTATATATTTAAGTCTACATTAAATGTTGAAAAAGCATATATTGCATGCATGCCTACCCATGTATCTATCTATTTACTTCTTACACAAATAAAAATTATTAAGATTTACACAATCTTACCATTTAAGAGTGACAAGATAGTATGATGATGGTTTTTATCTTAAATGAGAACACCTTTTTATGGTAGTTGTATATAATAAATTGTCTAAAAAGAATCAATTCTTTTTCTTTCTTCCAACTACATAAAAACGTGTATATATATATATACATGCACATATTATTTTCGGAACAGATTTAGTGCTCTATGAATTTTATTTCAGGTAAAATTAGTCCGAGTATCTAAATTTTTGGCGCCACATCAGCAGACAAATTGGATGGAGAATATATAACCTAAACTAACTATCAGTTAGGTCAAAGGTTGGAAGCTATTGGAATATCAAAAATACCCCTCACTTATTAAAAGTCAACATTTAAGTTGTGAGGATATTTGTGTAAAGACACCTTCCTTCCACCCAACCGGTTGGAAGAGCCACCATTACACTCAAAACTCTCAAAATCTTTTCACCTTCCATAGCCGAAACACTCAATCTTCATCTCTTTCAAAATCTTCAATCCCTCAATCTCTAAAAATACCAAGCACATTATGGCTACCATTGGAGATTCAAGCTCTCAACCGAATGAAGAACACTCTACACAACTCAACCTCTCGAAGCTAGCAGTTGGAATCAAGGCCGGAGGAAGTTTTGACCCTCAAGGATTTCTAAAAGAAGTCGAGAACTCCCATCTTGCACAAAGAATCATCCATGCACTTCAACAAAGTAATCTCATGAGGTTATGTTCTTATCCATACTCAGGATTTTATGATGAAGATGTAGCAGATTTTTATATGAATGCCAAGGTTGTTGGATGGACCATTGAGTCCACCGTGAATGGAACTCTCATCACCATTGATGAACAAGAGTTGCACACAACCTTTGGATTGCCTATATCTAGTCCAGAACAACCACTGTTGGACTTAGATGTTCACACATATGATCACACGGAAATTTGGACAGAAATTCGGAATGAGAATGCTTCTCTCGAACCAAATCTTTCCGGTCAAAAATCTGATTTGAAGCATGAGTATGAGATGCTAGTTAGAATTCTCTATAAATGTGTATTGTGCAAATTGAATAGTATGGAGGATATATCACCCGTGAGAATTGGATATTTGCATGCTGTGATGAATGGAGTTAGGGGTGACTGGAGTAAACTCATTTTAAGCCGGATTGCACATTTTGTGAAAGGTGCAAAAATTAGGAATGGGAAGTTCAACCGTATCCTAGGGTTCGGTTTGCTTATTGGTGAAATTATAAAAATGAAAGGGTTACCAATGAGATCAAGAAAGCCTTTTGGAAGTAACCAGATACTGTTTAAAGATCATGAGGAATCAACTGATTTGAACTCCAAGAGAAAAAGGAAACCGAGAGGCATTCCTGCTAGGAAAAGGCCAGTTGTAGAAATTCTTGGTTTATCCTCTCAACCCTCAACTCAATCTCATGAAAACCCTACCTCAAGCCAAAATCCAAACTCAAGCCAAAATCCAAACACAAGCCAAAATCCTACCTCAAGCCAAAATCCAAACACAAGCCAAAATCCTACCTCAAGCCAAAATCCAAATACAAGCCAAAATCCAAACACAAGCCAAAATCCAACCATAAGTCACAATCCCAATACAAGCCAAAGTTTCATAAATCATTTTTCCCAAATTGCCGAACTGGAAACAATGTTGAATGAGCAGATTCATCAAGTTGATGGACTTGAATTGGTGTTGGTGAGTGAATACCGAAGAGTCCTAAATTGGAGAAAATGGAGACTTGGTTCCTATCAAGATCTGATGACAAAAGGACCGAGTATGCAAGAAGAAGAACTATTTTCCTTGAATTGGATTGGTAATTTTGATGTTGGCCATGCAGCTTTGATGTCTACGGTGAATGGAATATTTGTGAATAAATTGAAAGCTAAGTTGGCCGAAGCTACTGTTGATGTCACAGTCCAGAGAGATATGCCTACCGAAGATGACTTCCTAGTTGATATTGATGAATTTTTCACAAGGAATGTAGAAGAAGAAAATGTCACATGTGGTGCACATTTAATGGACAGTGGTTTATATGATGTGAGTGTTTTGAATTTCACTGAAATAAGTCAAGATCAAAATGCCATGCAAGCTAGCCAACACATGGAGGAAATTCAATCCATTCATGCAGAAAGTGGACAAGGTAACACGCACGTGTTACACACACCGGAAAGAGAAGGATATCAAGTGGAAAATCAAGCACAATCTCACATGCTTGAAGTCAATTCTGCTCAAGAAGGAGCAAGGTGTGTTCCCACAACCCGAGAAGAGCAAGACATTGATGGCACAACCTCAAAGGAAAAATTGGAAAATCTGGAGAAAGTTGTACTAAGCCTTGTTGACCGAATGGAAAGCATGTTTCAAGGCATCTACACTCATGTGGATCATGTTGTCAATACTCAAGGTGGAAAATTCGAAACATCTTTTGATGAAAATCGGAGGAGTCAACAACATTTGATCAACACCCACCAAGCACTTGAGAGACAAGTTGGAGCATTAAATGCAAATGTCAAGGGGCAACTCAATGAGTTCTACATCCAACTCTCTCAAATCCTCAAGAATTCTGGAAAGGCAAATGAAGCAATTGCCGTGAATCAAAGCCAAGGAATTCTCAATGTTGTTCATCAACATGAGAAGCAGATTAGTGATGTCCACACGGATCTCATCTCTGTCAACACCAAAGTGGGCTGCCTTCGGGGATCATATGAAAATATTTCCGAATCTATTTCATCTCTTCGTGAATCAGTTCATACACTCCTTGATTACGCCAAAAAGGGGGAAGAGAGATTCAGTCATTTGGAAGGCATGGTTGAGATGATGATGACTGCCATGGCCACCCGAAATGTTGGCACAAGCAGTAGTAGAGGTGGAGGAGGCAGATTTGCTGGCAGAAATGTTGCTAGAAGAGGAGGACTAGAATATTAGTTCGGTGGTGGTGAAGCTAGCAGTCCAGGAGGATCAAGCAGCACAAATACCACTAACTGTTCTTTTCGTGACATTGTTTGTGCAGGAGGAAATATTGAGCAAATTAATTGGTATAACCGTGCAGCTCTCTATTTGGAATCCACACCAAGAGATGGTAGACTTGAAATGCCAAAGTTGGTGACTTTGAATGATCTACCAAAGGGTATGAAGAAGAGTGGTCCAAGTGATCAAAATTTGTGGGTTTCAAACGAGAATTTCAGAAGAATCCAAAGCTATGCTAGAGCTTTGATGATCATGGTTCTAAAGGACTATATCAAGGTCAATGATGCCGAGCTACAAAATGGAAGAAGCCTAGAAGAATGCATCATATGGTATGAAGAAGGTATACTGCCCGGGAACAACATCATTGAAGCATTCAACTATTATTCAGTTGGGCAGGTATGCAACAATTATGCCATTAGTGACAATTTCATTGATGTTCAAAATCATATAAATCATATGCTTAAAGAGAAGATAAACAAAGTCATTAGATGATTTGTATGATTGTCACATTTATTTTGTATGGTCCACGAGAACATGAACCCATGAACAATTTGGAACAATTTGAAATGATTCGAATTATCTGTTTATGATGCTACTAGTTTTCCTTGTTATTTATTGACATTTTATTTGTCTTGAAAGGTAACAATTTTTAGCTTAGATTGTATCAAATCGCATAAATTGGAAGAATGCAAAAATTCATTATTATTAAAATCCAAAAATGCGAATAGGAATTTTAGTTGCTAAAAATACCTTTCTTAGAGTCAAAATCAAATGTTAAACTCGTCTTGGCTATGTCTAAGTTAACAAAATCTTTTGAAAAATAATTGTTTTTAAAAGACAAGCCAAATGACTGAGTATAGGTTTTGGCGTCATCAAAAAGGGAGAAAATTGATAGGAATATTTTTGTAAGTTTTGATGAGCCAAATGTACTTTAGATCCCCTTAGTCTTTAGGTCTTTTAGTACAAGCATCATAAATCAGAATAACGAATCAAAAGGAATCTACCATATGAAGAACAAAATTAATTTGGGAAATTAATTTTGGTCCTACGAGTATTCATCCGAGAAACAAACATAAAGAAATGATGTTGCAAAGAATGACCGGATGAGCCTAATGGTGAAATGGTAGAAGTCCTTACTCAAAACAATCACACTCGAGATTGATTCCCCCCCAAGGACTTACTTTTACAAGTCAAATTTTCGGACAAGCACAATGTGCAAAAGAGCACATGTTCACCAAGGAGCACAATGTATTAAAAAGAGCACACAGTGAACAAGCACGATGTGTCCAAAAGAGCACAATGTGACCAAATCAGAAAAGCACAATGTTCAAGTCAAGGAGCACGATGTTCAAAGTCAAAGGAGCACAATGTGGCAAAGAAGCAAGATGATCAGAAATTGAATCAATTCGAAGGAATTTATTCCAAGTCTACCCACATGCCACAAGAATCCAAAATTGCCTGAAAGACATTTGATTAGAACGGAAAAATATTTATGAAGACATGAATATAAAAACTTATCCTAGAAATAAATTCTATCAGATGAATTTATTTCAAAGATACGTTGGATATTCAATATGACAATATTTTGAACAAATCAATTGGAGATAGGATATTATTTTGTCAGGCAAGTTGACAATCAAATCAAAACTGAAGACCTACTATTGTCAACAATATCAGGCTATGAAGGGTCAAATTTCAAATATCAAATTATCCCACTCCAACGGATATATTTGATTGCCTATAAAAAGCCATGAAGACTTGAAGACAAAATGTGTGTGGAGCAGAGGTGTACAAGATAGACACAAGATAGAAGAGCAATACACACGAAAATTCAAAAAGTGCAAGTGCTCAAACATTCTTAGAGACTTAGTCTGAATAGTCTCAAATCTAGTTGGAGAGAGATACAATTACCTTTGTATTTGTAATTGTAAAAAGAGTATAGTTGTGTGCAAAACACTCGTAGTTGCTAAGTGTAGCTGTGTACAAGACACTTAGTTGGCGTTGAGTATAGCTGTGTGCGAAATACTCGGAGTTGAGTGTAACTGTGTGCGAGACACTCGGAGTTGGGTGTAGCTGTGTGCAAGACATCCGGAAGAAGTGCTTGTGTAGCGCTTATTCACTATTGTAACTGTGTGTGGAAAAATAGTGAATTTCTCCTAGACGCGAAAGGAGAAAAGTGGACTAAGAAGATTACGCCACTTCCGAACCACTATAAATTGCCTTTCTCATTTACATACCGCACTTACATAATTTGCTCTATCTATCTATCTTATCCGACTAACCCGTTTACTATTCACAATCAATCTTAATCGTTCGGGTTTAGTGTGCTTTCACGTATGCATGTGACTCAAACTTCTCAAGCTTAAATATTGAATTATTCTAAGCAAGTTTGACGTGTTGCATGTAACATTCGTTACACGGTCGACGTGATACGATATTTATTTACAATCTTGAATATTGTTATTATATATTGAGTGAACCATCTCCTTTATATATTCAAGATACCTCTGTTACTTTATTCTATCTTACATGCGTATTTAATTCATTAATTGGGCCTAACTCTTTACATACTACCTTTTCCGCTGTGCAGTTTAAACTTACTCTATTTACTTGCTACTTAGAGTTGAAGTTACCAAAGAGTTATTTAAATTGTGAAAAAGTTTAGAAAGTCTATTCACCCCCCCCCCCCCCTCTAGACTTTCTACCACCCTATCGGGACCAACACAACCTGATACAAGTCTTCGAATCATACCACCACAACAAAACATCAACAATACCACATCCTTCAACACATTCACACATTAAACACTAGATTAATAGCATTTTCCAAGCTCACACATCAACAACTACACATTAGTCAGACAAATGAGGAGAAAATACTATATTTTAGATGTTCATTGGTTATACCTCAAGCTTGATGCTCCAAAAGCCAGAATCCTTCATCTACACCTCAAGATTGGCATCTATCTTCACTTCAATGTTGTTGCCTTCTAGCACTCTCCTAAGGAAGAAGAAATGAAGAGTGGTGAAGTGTGAAGAGTATGGGAGGTAATGGAATGGAATAGTAGATATTTATACATAGAGCACAAAACCCTAGGTCTCGCATCAAATAAGGCCACACCAAAATGAGGGGTAGTTTAGGAAATTTTGGTTTTGAATTTTGAGTTTTAATTCGGGTCAAAAGTTGGGTTAAATTCGGACTAGAATACAATACAAGAGATATAGGAATATGATAGGTTTATTTTGGAATCAAGTTTTGAAAGAAAATTTGGCTATCAAGTTCACAAGTTCCTCTCAGATTGACTTTCGGGTTAACTTTTGGATGAAAGAATATTTCTCCCAAATTGAGTCTCGAAAACTAAGGTATATGAATATACTTTTGTATCCAATTATTCACCATAAGGGTTCTTGAATAATATTTTGTTTATAAGAGACACTAGTCAATTTAGGAACAAAATATTGGGAAAAGATTTTGACTAGTTTTATAAAATGGGTTTAATTTAGAGGAGAAATTTTTGGGTTGTTACAGTAAGTGTGTGCGTATTGTTCGCGAGTGTGTTCATGAGCGTATACGGGAGCATGCATTTCTCAAGGCAAAGGAATGGAATGACCATGTTTGTGCATGCACGGAGTTTGGTGTGTGCATTACGCTGTAATAGACCAAAGAACAACTTAAATAAACGAACATAAAAAGAAATACAAAGTAACAATAGGCTGTAGTGAAAAAGTATGTATTATTTATTGCACTTTACTAGATTAACTAGCATATATACTACAAACATTTGCTCATAGCCTTAATATAAACCAATAACTCTGACATTTGCATTCATGCACACAATTCGCACTATGACGCACACACCCAACACCCTATTAATATTTACAGTACATCACAATAACAAAAATAAAAAATAAAAACATAAGCGCACACTGACAACCCCTCTAACGCACACACTAAAATATGCAACCACACCGGTAGCACAACTTCATAATTTGAAACGCACATACCTCCTTGCTAACTTGCATTCACCGTAATACACAACACCAAAAATGAAAAACCGAATAAAATTAAGCAACTGATAAATGTAACACACACACCAACACCCAAGCAAATATTTTTAGTACATCACAATAACAAAAAATAAAAAATAAAAACATAAGCGCACACAGTCAATCCCTCTAACGCACACACTAAAATATGAAACCATACCGGAAGCACAAAACTCATAATTTGAAACACACATACTTGCTAACTTGCATTCACCGTTATACACAACACTAAATTCATAATTAAAACTAATCATATTATTCTAATAAATCAAAGAAATCATTAAAATGCACACAAACATCATCAAGCTTGAGTTCGAGTCATTGCTCAAACTTTCAAGCTTGACTTCGACCTATTTAACTTCATGCTTCAATTCATCAATTCATAATATTTATTTTAAACTCACAGAGAGCATCAAATTCATCATGTCAAATTAAATGCATTCAATTAGCAGTAATTTGTAAAATCTTGCTCACCTTATAATTTATATTACCCGTAGAACCAAAATAATGTGTCTAGATCATCATCATTTGGGATGAGACAACATTGTGTTATTCCCTTCTTTGTCAAAATCTCTGAACTGTTAGGCATTATTCTTGCCAGCATACTCTATAATTAACATTATTTATAATCTCATCTCCAATTGAGATTATAAAAATAAAAAAAAAAAAAAATCCAGCCATTCATCTTCAACACTCAATTGAGATTAACCAAACTCACGGAAGCCAGCAATTCATCTTAGCTTCAACACTCAACAAGTGTCGTCGTCGACGACACGGTCGTGCCAAGGCCTCGTCATTCACTCAGTCCCTACTCAATAGATTTCAAAATAAGAAGGCATACCCCGATTCGCAGGGAGGCTTCGTCGTCGGCCTAACCTTCGTTGTCTTCTGCTTGCTTTGTTCTCCCCACTTCAAAATCAAAAAAATGTATACTAAAAAAGAACAAAAAGCTATCTCCAGCCAAAAACCCTCGTCATCCATACCGGAATCCGAAAACCCTAGTTACCACCGACCCCCAACCAAATACCCTTCCTCCCCGACACACCAAGACCATGAATACTACCTACGGCAACTATCAGACCACCATTTCACCAAGAGAACAACCACTCCTCGAAAAACAATAACAGAAATAAAAAAAAAATAAGAAACAAAAAACAATGGAGTACGAAATACATTGACCACCGCGAGAAGCATCCCTTTTAACGCTTTGACCGCCGGATGGAAGAGCCAGCCATGGAGAATCCGGAAGAACAACGGCGACGCGATGGAATGGACGGCGACCGTGGAAACGGCGAGAAGCTGGAAAGCAATTTTTGTGTGAGGAATTATGATCTAGCTGGGAATCTCAATACGCAGAGGAATAAACCGCATAAGGAAATATTGAAAATATCACGGTCTGGATATTGTAACAAAATAATGGCTGTGCGAAATTACTCCAAGACCCCTAAGCATGTTAATATCAGTGCATAATAAACAAAATAGCCCACAAATCTGAACCGTTAAAATAATAAAAAAGATGTTCAGGATCGAATCTCATGATCTCACCTACTTAGGGTGATCTCACTGGATCCAATACATACATACATACATACATACATACATACATACATACATACATACATACATACATACATACATACATACATATATATATATATATATATATATATATATATATATATATATATATATATATATATATATATATAGATTTTGAATCCGGTGCAACCCCCTAGTTGGATGAGCTCATGAGCCTTAGTCCTGATCGTTTGATTTCTTTGTTTAACGTTTCAGATTATTTGCACTTTAAAGACATGTGCCTTGTGTTTTTATTAAGTTAGGGGGTAGTTTTGTCATTTGGAACGATGCTCATTATGTTAAGTAATTATTCTGCGTGGTTAGTGGGGTGTGTGTAGAGATAAATTAGGATATATTATTATTCTCTCACATTGCCGCTGTTTCATTAGGGATTTGTGTACCTTGCTTGTTGGACTTTTCGACTTCTGATCTTTCTCAGTGTTCATCTTCAGTCGCGTATTTTGGGGCTTCCAGGTTGATTTCGGTCGTTGTTCTTCATGCGATCATCAAGTGAATCTTGATTTGAGTCTATCGTTAAAGAAGGGGAACGAGAATGATCAAAATTAAGAGACTGAAACTCGATGAGGAAGATGTCGGAGAGTACAACGACGGCGGCATTGATACCACCGATTTGTGTCTCTCACTGTTCTCCTCCTTGTCAGAAAAGCATCATGGGACGACAAACTAGCCAACAACAATCGAAAACAGCGGACTACATCTGTCGTTGTGAATCATATCATCGTCAAAATATATGAATCTATTCTACATTCTGAGTGAGATTTGGATGCAGTGCCCTCTTAATCAGAATTGATTAATATAGTGTCGGCATTTCCCATCTTTGTCAGTGTAATTAAGGTAAACAAACTCCAATCCTAATTGTCCTCTTCTTCCTGCAATTTCAATGCATAAACTATACACCTAAATATAATATTACTTAAAAAACAAATTATTGTTATTATACATTAAATATAAATATAAATTTTCGTCTTTCCAATGCCGTGATCGTGGAGGCAACCTTTTTATTTTTATTTGTACTGATGTGGGATGGTTTCTGTGTATGAATGGATGACTTTTTATTTATTTGTTTTTATGTTCTAAATATATTGTTTGGTTGTAAGGTAGTGGGGTTTTTTTTTTTTTTTTTTTCAGTGAGTTTGGATTTTTGCCGGTAATGTAATTAAATTATTTTTTAGAAGTATGCTGTGTGTGTAGGTGTTAGGAGGTGAATGCAATGTAGTATAAACATGTTGTAGCTTTAAGTACATTGAATTTAATTCTTTTTTGAAGTTTGTTGTGTCCATAGATGTAAGGAGGTGAATGCAGTATAGTATTAACATGTTATAGGTTTAACTACTATCACGTTGCGTAAAGGTCATTGGTCTGTGCGTTGCTTGTGATTGAGAATGCCTTTGAGGGTCTGTGCGCTAAGGGCCTACAATTGTTGCTTCGTGCGTTACTTTTTTTTTTTCTTTTTTTTTTTTTTTTGTGTGTGTGTAGGGGTAAGGAGGTGAATGCATTATAGTATAAACAAAATTGTATTATGTTGCAGACCGTGGGGTAGGGTTAGGGGGTGATGTCTTTTGTTGTTAGCTTTGTGCACAATGGGTATTTGATTTGTGCTTCGGTCATTGCTTTTTCATTTTTTTGATGTCATGCATTTGCGTTGTGCGTTTTAAGTTTTTTGATTATTTTTGGGATCTTTCGTTCGTGTACAGTACAATGTTATTCTACAGATTTGCTAGTCTTCACGCTTGTGCATAGATGTATGTCACCTTGTGCAACTTAGTCTAAATGGACTTGTAGTTAGTGGTTAAAAGTTTATCGGCGCCACGTGTGTGTGGTTTCATAATTTGTGCGTGGATGTGTGTCATCGTGGTAAATCTATGGTTGTTGAGTTTGTCCTTAGGTCATTGCTTTTCAGTTTCGGGGGTTATTTTTTGTATGTTTGCGTTTTTTATTTAGCTTTGTGCACTATAGTTGTTGAGTTTGTCCTTAGGTCATTGCTTTTCAGTTTTATGATGTTTTGTAGTGGTATTCTTTATGTTATGGGTTTTTTTTGTTATTGGTTTCGGTCTTTTGATTTGTGCCATTTGCAGGGGATGGTGGTGTTGAGCCGGTTGGTGTAGTTGATGCGGTGGCACCTTTGCCACAGTCGGAAGCAGTAGAAGTGCCCCAAGAACCCGCTCAACCGACGCCGGATACGGATGGATCGGATGCTGAGCCTGACGAGGTTAATGAGGCAATTTTTCCCCCCTTGAAGATTTGCGCCTCTCCAAAGCATCTTGTCAAACCTTTCGTTTATACACGGCTTTTACAATTATTTCCTCACTTTAAATATTGTGGTCAGTTTCGTTCGGATTTTGTTTCCGGATGTTGGTTTTTGTTTTGGGTTTTCACTTGAACATTTCGTATTATAGTTGTGTCCTATATTCGTCTTACGTTTTTTGGGGTTCTTTTTTAAATGCATTTGAATTCTCACAAGCTTTACGTACGTGCACTCAAATGAACATTGCGTATTATAGATGAGTCATATATTCCAGCAGTACGCACTAACTTCAATCGTATAATGCACACACGGAAACATGCAAGCATTCATCGACAGCGTTATGCACAGTCTAATGGCCTACTATGCACCTGGTGGTGCACGCCGATGCATACGCACCATATTATTAATAACTACTTACTCTTGTTTTTAGGAGTAACGCATTCACCTTTTTTATTACTACGCACAGACTACTGGCCTACTCAGCGACATGCATAGACTGACGGCCCACTACGCACACACCATATTAGTAGTAAGTAATAAATCTTGTTTACGGTGTAACGCATTCACCTTTATATAATTACGCACACATCCTTGTTTGAAATAAAAATCAATTGTCAAGTGCGTGCAAACTTAGGTGCCAGCAGAGGACTAACCTAAAACCAAAACATAAAACCCACACAGAACAAGTGCTATGAACTTTCTTCTATTCACTAATACACACCGCGACACATGCATGTTTTTAGCCATAGTGTTATGCACCGACCGGTGGCTTGCTACGCCACTAGCAGTGCACGAAGATACATATGCACCATATTAGTATTTACATACAGCTATACTTTACTGAATAATGCATTCACCTGAATACAACAACGCTCACAACATAATTACAAATTAATAACAATTTTAAACCCAACCAATAAGTCAACTCGTCTACCGCAACCAAATCTTTGTCCCACTCAGCGATATATCCATAACACACTGTTCGGCGTCCACATCGTCTTCCATAGGTGGTGCACCTGCCACACAAAATCTACATATCGACGTTTTACATTTTTAACAACCAAATAAAAAAAAAACAAAAAAAAAAAACACCAACACATTTCTCAATATAATCACACGGTATGCACACACTCATCTTCGTATACGCACCCTCCATCAAAACTCACATAGTATGTAGTGATCGACATACTCTTGTCGTTCCACACTTCATAAATTCCGAAGCTCACACACACCCATCCCAATACATTTAGGCCGTCCAACAAAAAAAAAATGACAAAAAAAACAACACCAATATCCTCAGAGAGATGCAGGCGATATGCACAGGCCTTTTCTGGCCTATACACCATGCACCGTAACGATCATCATACTAAGTTGTAATCACCATGCTTACCGTTCCACACTGTCAACAATCACTATCTCACGCACACACATCTCTTTTCAATTATGTCGGCCAACCAAACTCCTGAATCTTTTTAAAAAAATTAATGTGCAAACCATAATTTCACCCTTCTTGCACGCTCTGCACATACTCATTGTTGTCTATGCATCCTCCTGCCAACCTATCTGTTTCACAATCAGACCTGTATGCACCCACCTGAACGCACACACGCTATGCACATCACATAACTTCTAGTTCGTCCAACAACCCCCACCCCTCCAGGAAAAAATCCCAATCTTCAGCGTATGCACAAACGAGGGCACATAAATGCACATAAGTGTGCTCCGTCGTTGTTTCTGCACTCCCAACCGTTCGTTTTCTCCTCAGGTCTTGTTCACGCCTCGTTCAGTTCATCAGCCTTTTTAAATAATTGAAAGTATTAATTACCATTATAAACTCCCTAATATAATGCTTCAGATTTCAATTATATTATATCCATAAATAAACATAAATATACAATTACTATTATCTCCCTCTCATTGGGAAATGTCCTTAATTACTACCTAAATCCATTATAATCTCAACCATTCATGGTAATAAAATCAATGGATATTAGGAGGACTCATTGTCTCATCTAATATAGGGGGTGCACCGAATTCGAAGCCTATATATATATATATATATATATATATATATATATATATATATATATATATATATATATATATATATATATATATTGCTTGGCCCGTGCGTCTTAGCAGGCCAAGCCCATTAGGCCCTCTCTCTCGCGGGTCATATTTTTTGTGGCCCTAACCTGTCCCAGTGAGGGGCAGGTGCGGGCCAACCCGTGGGCTTTGACCTATTTTGACAGTCCTATTTGAATGTAAAACCATAGAGTTATCGATGCACGACATTTGGTATAGGAAGACACAGCATTCTGTCTAGGAATGCACAACTTCTAATAAAACCAATTTACTCCTAAAGGTATATTTTTTAATATTTTAAAGTGATTTGTTTCCTTTATCCGTGTAATTTGTTCATTTTAATCTTAATCGTGCATCATTCTCATTTAATAGTCTAGATTAGTCCTCACGTTCTCACACTAAGGATTGTTCTCGTTAACCGAATGGTAGACTAATTGGATATTTAAATTTATCATTTTATAAAATAATTATATAATTAAAGTTATATATATAATTTTATACTATATCCAAAAATTGCAACAGTAAATCTCGGTCTTTGAAAAGTCCTTGCGGGGACAGAGATAAGGATAGTTTCCCTTTCCCGCCGGAGAATGAGGCAAGGATGAGAAATGTGATTGATTTCGAGAACGAGGATTCTATTCCATGTCCCGCACCATTGTCATCCCTAAAGATGCGAATGTGAATAAAATCTTCCAAATCTGCTCCTATCCATCCCACACACCACTAACCAGTTTTGTTCTTTGAATTTTGTATGCATTGTCTACATGGTACTGTAGGAAGATACTCTTTGTTTGCTTTTATGGTTCCCAAATTCCCATGCATGGGGAAACCAAACCATCTAGAGCTACTAAACAAAGGCTACCCAGTGCTTCTTCTATTCTACCTTGGACATTGGTATGGAATTTCAATTTTATATTGATAGAACTTTTGACCTTTTATTACATATCAGAGCATTATACTACATTAAATATACATTGAAATTAAAGTAATTATACTTACTAAATTAAATCAATTTGAACTCATAAAGATCTTACATATAAAAATTACTTTCAATTAATCAGAATTCTAACATTTTATCAAATGCATAATTTTCATTCATATTCTATAATGTACCCTTTACTTTGTTATAGAAATAGGACAGAAAGGCGCAATAATTTAAAAAGAAAATCCTTTTTTCAAGTTTATCATGACCATAGAAATTTCCTTTACTTGTGTATTTTAATTCCTATGTACTATAAAGTTTTGGGTATATATAGTAAAACACTACCAAGAAGTAGCAGCAATAATAATTAGATTCTTCTTTTGTTTGTTTTTTTTTTTTTTTCACTTTATCACTTTTGACTCGTATCTGTTCATCCTTTTGCATAACTTTTATAATAAAAAACAAATGATGCATATTAAACTGACTGCGGCATGTGAATGAAATCTACTCATTCCAGATATATATCATGTTAATTTTTTCTTATACTTTTTCTTTCACTTTGCTTTCTGCCTTTCTGTTGGCAAATTATATCGTGCACCAGAGTACACAATACATTATGCGCTCTGAGAGTTTATGTGTATTACGTTCAGAGTTGATGTGTATTATGTTAAAAGTTGATATGTATTATGTTAAGAATTTATGAGTATTATGTATTATGTTAAGATTATGTGTATTATGTTAGGAATTTATGTCTATTCTACTATACAATTATGTACATACGAAACAGAAAATTTTTAGGGTGCACAATGCGTTGTGTACCCCGTGCACGATATAACAATTGCTTTCTTTTTTCCCATCAAGAGATGGACTGGCCAGGCTGTCCTAATATCTTCCCATCTTCTTCACTGAAATTTTAATATTTTATCATCTCAAATCTGTTCATGTTGGGCAGAGACCATTAAAAGCATAGGCCGGTAAAGGATCAAATGTGATGGCAGTTTAAAGGAAATAGTTGTGTCTTCACTACTAGCTAGCTTTTGCTGTAATCGTAAGCGTTTGATCTTAAGAAGTGGTATCAGAGTTGATGGGGTTTGAGTCCCAGTAAGTGCAAAACTCGCAACTTGACGTAGTGGGGCAAATTATGATGTGCATCCGTATGTATCATGCATGGTGCATACGGATGCAAAAAGTCATTTTATTAAAAACGCGCGTCTCACTTAAAAAAAAAATCAGTTACGATTCCCAGCAACAACATTATATTGTGCATAATTTGAACTATATATCCAGAATCTATGAACTAAAATTCCAGAATCTATGAACTAAAATTTCAAAATGAATGAACTAAAAATCCATAATGAATGAACTAAATATCCAGCATGAATGAAAAAAAAAATCAGTTTCGATTCACGTCTAAATATCCATAATCAATGAATTAAAATTCCAGAATCGAAAATGAATTTTTTTAAAGTGGGATGCCGCGTTTTTAATAAAACGACGTCGTTTTTACATCTGTATACGGATGTACAGCATAACGATCCCCATAGTGGTGAGCGCTAAGCGCTTGATCCTAACAGTTGGAACCCGCTAATAAGGTGGTCCATAATTTATTAATAAAACAAAGCAGGCAGCATGTGAGTAGGGAAACCTTCCCGGAAGAGTGAAGAGTAAATGGTAAGAAAAGGAGTCACGTGGACTCTGATCTCAATGTCATTAATCTAAACAATAAAACGTTGACCTGTTAAAATCCTGTATATGTTACTCTTTTTGAATCCTAAGTTAGCATTCTGCTTCTGCAGCCAGTCAAAGTATGTAATTGTATCCTAGATAGCTAAAAGCCTGATTGTGTGTTCTATTTCGAAACTTCTGAGGTACTATCAGCCTTCAAAGAATCAAATGCGTAAATCAAATGTTATAAAGAATCTTAGATCATGGAAGACAGGCAAGTTTATCTTTGTTTTGGGCATGTTTGGTCTTCTAGTTTCCCTGACTATGTTGTCTAAGTTTTATTCTCTCAGATCATTTGTGGCTTCGAATTCGAATTCCTTCTGCAGCTGCAATGGCTGCCCTGTAACTCATTTCAGAATTGACAGCCATGTAAACTCCACTCTTGACACTATCATCCAGAAAATCCAACAGGAAATTGATACTTTGAGAGAGATGCCAAATAAGTCGATGCCCCCCGGATCGAAATCTGCTGCTTTTCTTGCAGATATTCTGGGGCTAGTTGAGTTTGTGCAGACATCTATGTATCGTGTAGAAGGAAGTGAGATCGAAGCACATCCTCTGATTCAATCGGAAGAGCCTGGTGAGTACTTCTTGACGGAAGAGGTTAGGAAATATGTAAGAATCAAGCCAAACAGGCTTGGGAAGCAGAACTTCATGGGAGCCAATGGCACATTCACTAGCATTGGCCATGCTTGCTTTGCCATGAAGACTGATCTCGAAGAGTACATGGACTACGATGTTGGGGAAATCTGTAACGACGATTGGAAGTTAGCCCAGAAGCTGATGGTCCATGGATGTGATCCTCTACCAAGGAGGAGATGCCTTGCCAGAGCCCCTCAGTTATACAATAAGCCTTATCCCATAAACGAATCGCTTTGGAGGTTGCCTGATGATAGAAATGTGAGATGGAGCCAATACAGATGCAAGAATTTCACTTCCCTGGCCCGGAATGGGACCGGGAAAGGATTCTTTAAGTGTGCAGATTGCTTCAATCTTACCCATCATGAAATGCCAAGATGGGTGGTTCCGGGGTACCAGGACTCGAGCTCGAGCTCGAACTTGACAGCTGATATATTGATCACAGAAGTGCTCAACTTGAAGCCCGGGGAGACGAGGATTGGCCTGGACTTCAGTGTTGGCACTGGCACTTTTGCTGCTAGGATGAGGGAGCACAATGTGACAATAGTTTCTGCCACAATCAACCTCGGGGCGCCATTCAGCGAAACCATTGCTCTTCGAGGGCTCGTCCCTCTTTACTTGACCATAAACCAGCGGCTTCCCTTCTTCGACAACACCTTAGACCTGATACACACCACCAGATTCATCGATGGCTGGATAGATTTCGTGTTGCTGGACTTCGTGCTGTACGACTGGGACCGAGTTCTCAGGCCCGGGGGGCTGCTGTGGATTGATAGCTTTTTCTGTGTGGAGGAAGACCTAAATGATTACTTGGAGGTGTTTAAGATGCTCAAGTACAAGAAGCACAAGTGGATTGTTGTGCCAAAACTGGATAAAAATGGAAGGGAGGTTTTCTTCTCTGCAGTCTTAGAAAAACCTCCTAGACCTTTCTGAATTATATTCTCATTATAATTACTTTCTGCAGGTATGCTCAACAAATCCCAGATGCAATCCAACAATGTAACAACAAACCTTTATATTCCTACAAATTTTTTAGTGACTTATCGGATGCAAATTGGTTTAAATTAGTTAAACTATATACGCAGTGACATGAATGTTGGGTTGAGTTAACTTAGACTGATTCTTTTAGCACTTGTTTCATCCTTGCCTTCCGTTTTTTCAATATTTCCTTGCTTTGTAGGCTTTGGCCTTACTTGGTAACATAGCAATCATTATGGCTTTGTTTGGTAATAATAATAATAATAATATTATTATTATTATTATTATTGAAGAGATTATTATTAGGGAAAATGGCACTTTTCCCCCCTATGTTATATACTTATAGCACTTTTTCCCCCTCAATTATTTAAGTGGCTTTTTTTCCCCTGAAATGTTAAATGGACATATTTACCCTTAAAATAAATATTTCATTTATTTTTATTCTCCAATAAATTATTACTATAATTTGGTTCAAACCAGATACTATAGTAACCAAACCAAAATATTCCAATTACAATTTATAATCAAAACGCGATATTTAGAGTTTATTAAAATCGCGAACTGGAATGGCCGGTTCATGTTCCGAACTAAAAAAATAAAATACATTTATTGTTGAATTTAAACTATTTTAAAATAAAAAATAAAATTTTAAAATAAAGACGGTTCAAAATCGCGAACGGGATCCGGAACCGCCGGTTCATGATCCAGTTTTTTTTTTATTCTTAAATTTAATTAATTGAAATCCAAATATTGGGTTCTGGATCTGAATCATAACTAAAAACTTTTAATTCGATTGCTATAGTGTCTGGTTCAGTTCGAACCGAACCGTGGTAATCGCTACATATACGCAATAATTTGTTGGAGAAGTAAAATAAATAAAATGTTTACTTTAAGGGTAGAAATGTCAATTTAATATATTAGGGGGAAAAACCACCACTTTTAAAATAATTGAGGGGGCTAATGTGCTTACATAAATAATTGAGGGGGAAAAAGTGCTATAAGTATATAACATAGGGGGAAAAAGTGCCATTTTCCCTTATTATTATTATTATTATTATTATTATTATTATTATTATTATTATTATTATTATTATGAGATTTGCACAATATTGCTACTTCATTATGAGATGCTAGATCATGATTATACTAATAGTTTTATTTTAAAATGTTAAATTTTAATATGTAAACAAACTAATTTAAATTTTATGAAGATGTCATTTTTAGTCTTTCTACATTTATCAGCTTATCAAAAAGCTAATTTTACCAAACATTTTCAATCATAATAGCTAGCTTAACAGCTCTTCAGTTTTCAGCTCCGAACTTATAACTTTTCAGTTTTCAGCTCCTTTTCAGCTTTCAGCTCCTAGCTTATAGCTTTTCAGCTAGGTTTGCCAAACAGAGCCTAAATATAAGTGTTTGATTAATTAGCTTTTTGTAACAGCTTATTGCTCCAAAATAAGTGTTTGGTTAAACAGTGTTTGATGCTCGAAGTAACTTTTTTTATAAAATGTTTTAGAAAATCATTTTGCATGTAATCAGTCATCAGCTAAAAATTAATTTACCAAACATCTTTCTACAATCAGCTAATGATATCAACTAGATAAATCCATTAACCCAATTAACTAACAGGTATCAGCTAACAGCTATTACCAAACACCCCTTCACCTACTTACTGATTTCATCTCCCGTGGTTGCATCATCTTCTTCTTCAAAAAAACAAATAAAAATTGGGTGAATATAGAAAGATTGAAATATAGATTGAAATAAGAATTATTTGACTTTTAGCAAAATTTTACTCCGTAATAAATTCAACTATTTTATGAAAAATCAATGACCAAATAGATTTTTAATAAAGATACGTGAATATATGGATATGGAGTATCTACTTTTATCTAAAAGACTTTGGCCGTGTTTGGTAAATGGTTGTTAGCTAGGCTACGGCCCTCTTCTAGGGCCGTGCCCTAGTCCCGTGGTGGCACGGCGCCACGGCTCTAGCCGGCGGCCTTTCTGATGGGCCGCGGCTAGGGCCGCCACTCTGGTCTGGTGCACACTGTGTTGTGCACCAGAGAGCTTTTCACCTGCAAAAACTTGTCCAAACATGTCCAAAACAATCTCAACAACTCATAAACACATACCAAAGCATTTCTAAGCATGAACACATCAAAAGCTCATAATTTCTACTCATTTCTACTCAAAACTAGGCTTCACATAGCCAAATCTAAAGATGAATCCATGGGGTTATACCTCTTGTAGTCTAGATTTCTTGCTTGGATCTCTTCTTCCTCTTGGTCTAGCTTGAGCCTCCTTCACCACCTACACTTCCCAACACACCTTCTATCCTTAGCCTATATTCTTAAAGACTAAAGAAAACTAGAAGAGAAATGATGCTAGAAAGGAGGATGAACAAGCTTACTAGGTTGAAGTTTTTCTCCTTGGATGTTGGCAGACAAATGTGAGGAAGAGGCAATGAAAATGAGATCAGGAAAATGTGATGGAATGAAGGGTTTATATAGGGTTCAAAACCCTAGGATGATTCACAATGATTGGTTTAGGGCTAATCGGTAATTTCCCCAAGCTAAAAGATGACTTTATAAGGGATTTTTGGATGTCTTGTGGTTCACCATGTATCGTGAACCATTGGCTAAGAATGCTATTTCTTTATTACTTTGGGGTGGAAAGTGAATTTTCCCAAAAACTATATGGATGAACACTTGTTCAAAATTTCCTTTTCAATTCTCCCGGTCTCACTCGGGTAAATTCTCGATTTAAATCTTGGTACGCGAAGTACCCGAAAACTTTGAAATTTTCGAATGAAATTCATTTTATTCGGTGTCGAATTAATTTTAAAAATGGAACAAAATTATTTTATTCATACACCGATTGATCGCAAAACATTTTTAATAGGATGAAAAAGTTACTTTGGAATTTCTTAATACTGGATTTATAAAAATAAAATTTTGGGTTGTTACACGTATTTTCCCAGTGAGCAGAGCAGCTTTTCGGTAGTCTGAACGGATCCGGCGACCTCTCCCTCTCTTTCGAATTTTGCTTTTGCTGCCCTATTTTGTTTGAATAAGAATAAAACAACGTATAACATGATCACGGAAGCATTTCAACGTCTCAAGTTTATCTCTTCCCATCGACTCTCATTACAAGCATACAACTCCCTACGTTTTCTATTATTGGATTTAGAGATTTCAGAATGGCGAGACTCCATAAAAAATCTATTTAAAAACAATAAATTCAAACTTATGAATGAGAATATATTTGTGAATTCTGATCTTTCTACATTAACAAAATTAAATAAAGGAGTTTGCAACACAAAATGTAAAAATGATTTATTAAATTATAGGTGTGAATGCATTCAAAAAAATTATAGGTGTGAATAATACACACCAGCTTTCAGCTTCCCAATTTGGAATTTTGGAGCCCTTTTACACATTAATCTCTTTACCTCTAACCTAAAGTATCAATGTACAAAAACCACTATCCCCTTAGCTTACTTGATCACCACTCTACTTGGTTTAATAAGGTTTTCTTTGATCAATACATTTGTATTTTTAGCTGTGGTTTCTAAGAAATCCATGATGCTTTATAATTTACTGTACCTTATATTATTTCTTGGGGGTTCACTGGTTGAGAGTTGGGAATAGACCAAAGAGATTGGGAAAAGGTTTTTGAAATTTCAACTTACAGCAATGTCACCATAATCCAGGAAAATTGTGTTTATTTCAAAATCCAAAGAAGCTTAAAAAGTTATGGGATGCATAAATTTTTATTTTGCTTAATTAGCAATTGCCTTCTAAATTGGGGACACAGAGAACAAAGAAAGAAGGAAAAGGTCTATGGAATCCCAACATAGATCACTTTCACCATGATCCTAATAAATGGTGGATATTTGAAACTCCAGAGAAGCTTAAATAGTTTACTTGGAGAATTCTAAGGATTGCTTAATTAATTTGCTGGGAGAATTCTATAGATTTCTTTATCAAATTAGTATATTTCATCACTTCCTAGAAACAATTTTGCAAAAACACTTTGAAAAAACAAATATCCAAGGTCTGGTGCTAATAAATTTGATCACTTTCACTTCACCATTGAAGTGAAAAGGTCTCTGGTATCCCATTGAAGGAAAATGTCTTTGGAATCCCAACATAGATCACTTTCACCATGATCCTAATAAATTTTGAATAAATCGTTTTTCCGTTTATGGAGTTTCAAATATCCACAATTGTACAACACAGGTATAGATGAGAGAGAGAGAGAGAGAGAGAGAGAGAGAGAGAGAGAGAGAGAGAGAGAGAGAGAGAGAGAGTAGCCAAACCTGAAAAAAGAGAGATCTTTGTTTTGTCTCTGGATCAAACTATTTTGTCACCCGATAGCCCGGCCTACCAATTTTCACTACAACACATAGTTATACTTCTAAGTAAAGTAACCAAAAGTCCACAATAATAGATTTAAAATTGAAAATTAAACTATTCATTTTCATTAATACCGAATTTTCTCTGAGGCAACGGACAACACCACAGTTTAAGGTCCTACTTGGATGAGCTAATTTTCAACAGTTTTAGTGCTACAAGCACTGAGATTCGTATGAATCGTATCTTAATATGCTTGTATAGGCTTATGAAAAGAGCTTGTGACTTTTGAAAAGCCCTTCTGAACTTATTTGAATAAGCTATACTAAGGAGCTTATCAAGATAAGCTTAAAAGGACTTAAGCAAATAGAATTGACAACCCCATATGAAACTGTTTCAAACTTGGTGAAAATTCGTATGTTGTTTATGAAAACAACCACAAATATGACTCTATGAGCAAAATGAGCCTGAACATCGCTCAAGAGTCATCCAAACCCTAATTCAAAAACCCTTAAACATTTTGTTCTTATTGAAATTGGACAGTGATACGGCTAGTACATAAATTCACAGATCTAAACTAGTATAAATTGAAATTAAAAAGAGAAGAAAACAATTCAAATCTATACCGGCCTTTTTGAGCGAGACTTTGCGTTTATGAGGGTATGCCTGATAAAAAACATATCAATATGGAATTACCTAGTTCAAGAAGGAAGCATCTGCGGTGGTGAACGGTGGCGGACGACAAGCAGATATCTCCTTCCTCCTCCTAACTCCGGCGGCGGCAGACGGTTGGCGGAGCTCTTGGTCGGTGGCTGAAGCAGCACAAAGCACCCTCGTATTGTAACACTCCACTTTTCTAACTCTTCATTTTCTCTCTAAACAGTCATTAACATAATCTAAGCAGCGGAAAACTATATAAAGGTAGTGAGGGTGTCACCGCCACAACCACCCCTCTTGGTGATTGCGCAGGCTAAGGGTAAAACTATAACATACGATTAAGTCTGGGTACTAAAGTAAATACTGAAAAGTAAGGGGGAAAATACGTCACCCCAAAACAGTATACAAACATTATCATAAAGTATAGGGTCATAAGTCTAAATCCATAAAGACTTCATAAGTAGAACTAGAGTTTAGACAGCTCAGACTAGGAGACTATTCTAACTCGATCTCTTCTCACTGTTGGGCCCACCTGAAAGGGGTTTTGCAAGCAACACATAGACAAACAGGAAAACACCCGTTAGCATGAAGCTAAGTATAACCATACTCAACCCTGTAAAACATTCTAGCATACACTTTGAAAACATTTGATATCTTTATAGCAATAAGCTAATCTCAAAACGTCTTTAGTTTATCATATTCTTTCTAAATGCTTGTACCCTATAATATCAGTTGGCATGCTTATATATGAATAAGACTAATCACGTATATTCATATACATATAGACTTCTCAAATAGCTTATCAAGCAATTCATGCTTACAGATAGGATCATGTTTAAAGATCATATAACAAGTGTTCACATGCTATCACACTCTTATCACATAGCTTATTAAGTAGAACTTCTACTACATCACAATAATCATGCTCAAGGAACCTCTCAAGTTAAACTTCTTATTAAACAATCTTTTATGATGTTCTATTCGCAAACAATCATGTATAACATTATGATCATGCTTCTCGTGCAAACTAGTGCCACAATATAATCATAGTCTTATGCAATCTAGTGCAACATTATACTCATGTTCATATGCAATCTCGTGCAATAATATAATCATACTCTTATACAACCTAGTGTAATAATACACTCATACTCTTATGCAATCTAGTGCAACAATATACTCATATTCATATGCGATCTAGTGTAATAATACACTCATACTCTTATGCAATCTAGTGCAACAATATACTCATTTTCATATGCAATCTCGTGCAACAATATACTCATGTTCATATGCAATCTAGTGTGATAATATAACCATACTCTTATGCAATCTAGTGAAACAATACATTCATACTCTTATGCAATCTCGTGCAACAATATACTCATGTTCATATGCAATCTAGTGCGATAATATAATCATACTCTCATGCATTCTAGTGCAACAGTACACTCATACTCTTATGTAATCTCGTGCAACAATATAATCATACTCTTATGCAATCTAGTGCAATAATATAATCATACACTCATATATAAAATAGGGTACTTTCTGTGGAGGTTTCTTTGTTACTTTCTCGAGTCTCTCTTGACTCTCTTTCTTTCTATCGAGTCTATATTGACTCTCATAATCGAGTCTCTGTTGATTCTCTCTCTCTTGAGTCTCTGTTGACTCTCTTTCTTCAGTCTCTGTTGACTCTCTTTCTTTCTCTTATGCTCGTAGACGGCTTAGGGTTTCACAGAAGTGTGACTTACCCCATCGGGAACGGCATAATTCCGACCCAATATCTCCTACCGTCTACGAAACCAATCTCGTGGTTCAAACTCTGTGGAATCAGGTATCGAACTATTAGTGTGCACACCCCCTAACCAGGATTCCAAGCCCGGCGGGAAGTTTCCAACCTCGTAACATGGGAATACGCCGCGCTACATACTCTGGGACCGCAATGTCCATAAATATCTCCCGAGAGGAACATAGTCCAAACGGTATCCTCCAAAACCTCACCGATATAGATAATACATAAATGTATCACTCATGCATCAATCTCATGCATGCAACAATTCTACTACTTCTCAATGCATCAAAAAATGATATACCACATGCTTATGGTTTTTGAAAGTATTCTTGGACTCACGTTGGCCCTTTATGCATTTTTGAAATATGACTCATGTGAAATGCCAAATGCTCTATAACATGCTTCTAAATCATGTATACATTAACATGAATTATTCAAGGATATATCATCATGCTCGGTTTGTAAAATAGCAATTTCTATACATTTCACTAAACAAGTATGCTTTTATTCTCATGGATCAAATAATACATTTTAATCAGGCTTTCATAATAAATCCTATTCTCAATGGATCATGCTTCTTTACCCAATAAGAACATTATTTGATCACAAATTCATCAATTTCTCAAACACAGAGAATTTAGCAAAATATACACTGTGTAACATTTCTTCACAAAATCATTCACAGCATACTCGTTTTTAATCCAAATTCAACCAAATCAAAGCCAAGACGTGCGTCAAGACGATCCCGAAGAGCCGAGCCACAAGGGCCCGTAACACTCGGTCCGAAACGACACGTAGCTGAGCCACAAGGACCCGGCCACTGCACAACATCTCATCAGAATAATACTCAGGGACTTGGGGCGGGGCTCTTCATGGTCCGCCCCTATAGACCCGTTACTACGCCGGGGCTAGGCTACGGCCCTCTTCTAGGGCCGTGCCCTAGTCCCGTGGTGGCACGGCGCCACGGCTCTAGCCGGCGGCCCTTCTGATGGGCTGCGGCTAGGGCCGCCACTCTAGTCTGGTGCACACTGTGTTGTGCACCAGATAGCTTTTCACCTGCAAAAACTTGTCCAAACATGTCCAAAACAATCTCAACAACTCATAAACACATACCAAAGCATTTCTAAGCATGAACACATCAAAAGCTCATAATTTCTACTCATTTCTACTCAAAACTAGGCTTCACATTGCCAAATCTAAAGATGAATCCATGGGATTATACCTCTTGTAGTCTAGATTTCTTTCTTGGATCTCTTCTTCCTCTTGGTCTAGCTTGAGCCTCCTTCACCACCTACACTTCCCAACACACCTTCTATCCTTAGCCTATATTCTTAAAGACTAAAGAAAACTAGAAGAGAAATGATGTTAGAAAGAAGGATGAACAAGCTTACTAGGTTGAAGTTTTTCTCATTGGATGTTGGTAGACAAATGTGAGGAAGAGGCAATGAAAATGAGATCAGGAAAATGTGATGGAATGAAGGGTTTATATAGGGTTCAAAACCCTAGGATGAATCACAATGATTGGTTTAGGGCAAATGGGTAATTTCCCCGAGCTAAAAGATGACTTTATAAGGGATTTTTGGATGTCTTGTGGTCCACCACGTATCATGAACCATAGGCTAAGAATGATATTTCTTTATTACTTTGGGGTGGAAAGTGAATTTTCCCAAAAACTATATGGATGAACACTTGTTCAAAATTTTCTTTTTAATTCTCCCGGTCTCACTCGGGTAAAATTCTTGATTTAAATCTTGGTACGCGAAGTACCCGAAAACTTTGGAATTTTCGAATGAAATTCATTTTATTCGGTGTCGAATTAATTTTAAAAATGGAACAAAATTATTTTATTCATACACCGATTGATTGCAAAACATTTTTAATAGGATGAAAAAGCTACTTTGGAATTTCTTAATACTGGATTTATAAAAATAAAATTTTGGGTTGTTACACGTATTTTCCCAGTGAGCAGAGCAGCTTGTCGGTAGTCTGAACGGATCCGGCGACCTCTCCCTCTCTTTCGAATTTTGCTTTTGCTGCCCTATTTTGTTTGAATAAGACCAGCAGTAAATTGCTATCCAATTTCACTTAATTTACAAAATTGTCACCGTCACTTAAGTTGACAGATAGTTTTAGTTTGGTAAAACTAAAAATAATAAGGCTAGATTAGGATTTTAATGTGGCATTGTTCAATTGAAAGAGCACAAAGTACAATATTTTATAGCGTATTGTTGTACCGACATTTTTTTAGTTCCCGTTAGAGGTCTAACATTATTGGCTTTTATTAAAATTGTAGATTATTCTTATTGTTGTTGTTGTTGTTGTTGTTGTAATTTGATTATTTGACAAATTCGTCAAAATTTTAAGAAATTCGCCGGTTTAACATTTTATATTTAATTAAAACACCAAAAATATTATTTAATAACTTAACAATTTGATCCAAACTGCTAAAAACTAAAACAATACATATACATTTTGGGTTAATCTTTCCCAAACCCCCTAATAAATTAATTTTTTTTAAAAAAATTAAAATAAGAAGCCATTAGGATAAGGTTTCTTAAATAAGAGCCTTTTGACACGTTGGGCTTCAATAGGCTAAGAAAGTTTATATGAACAAATACTACATGTAACAGGGTGAATCGAATTGTTATGCTGTGGAACCGCAAAGTGGACACAGTTCTATGTTCATAATTACTGAACCATATGTTCATTATTATTAAGCTATATATTCATAATCTTTGAACTTCATATTCATAATTATTAAACTCTATATTTACAATTACAGAATTCTATGTTCACAATTACTAAACTATATGTTCATAATTATAAAGCTATATATATTCATAATTTTTGAACTTCATATTCACAATTATTGAATCTCTATATTCATAATTACATACCTATATGTTCATAATTATGTTCGCAACACTATGTTCATAATTATAGAACTACATGTTCATAATTTTTGAAGTATATATATATATTCATAAGTATGAACAATTTTAGAACCGTGTCTACTTTGCAAGGTGGACACGATTCCACAGCATAATTTGCCGGGTCAATAGTACTCAACAAAAAATAAAATAAGAGCCTTTGGACTTCTCAATACTTTTCCTCATTGATGAGCAAATAAGTATGTTTGTAAGAGGATCATTGCTCATCTTATATAGAGGAGCTCAAAAGCTCATCTTTCCAAACATTTCAGTGTGTGATCAAAATGATCCAACATCATTTATAAAGGGGACAATTATGGTCCACACAAGTTGTGTGGACCATATTTTGTATATTGTAAAATAATGTACATTGTATTCAGGGGATGTACATTATTTTTGTACTGAGTGTATATTATATTATGTAATGTACATTCAATACGAAAATAATGTACATTTAATATATTAAAAATGTACTTTTTGTTATGGTCCATGTAACATTGTGTGGACCATGGTCCACACAATAATTTGCCCAAAGGGGAGCCCATGGCTCTCTTGTCTTCTTCTTATTTTTTTAAATTTTAATTTTATTTTGTATATCGTTTTGTTTAGATTATTATTATTATTATTATTATTATTATTATTATTATTATTATTATTATTTGATTACTGATAAATTCGTCAAAATTTTAACATTTTAACTTTAATCAAAATATAAAAAAATAAATAAATAAGTCATTAATTTGTTCTAAACTGTTAAAAACTAATACAACACATACATTTTGGGTTAATCTTTCGCAACCCCACTAATAATAAATAAATAAATAAAAACTATAATAAAAAGACAAAGTTGAAACTTCTTAAATAATAATCTTTTGAGTTCTCAATACTTGCCCACATTGATGGACAAACAATTATGTTTATAAGATGAATATTTGGGCGGGATTAAGTATACATCTAATTCTATATTTTATTGGAGCCAAAATTCTTTTGGCAATTTGGATTTGGCTTTATTATATATTATATAATATAATTATATAATTATATAATATTATATATATATATATATATATATATATATATATATATATATATATTAAGTTGATTAAGTTGATATATACACACATACATAATTTTAATATGAAATTATAATAAAAAATCTCATTGGTTATAACTAATGAATAATACTATATTTATTAATAATATAATATATATATTTACAATATTACACGCGGCAAATACTAGTTAGGATAAAGATAATACGGAGTATAATATTAATCTAAAACATAAAAATAAAACATTCAAAGCCTTAACCTAGCAGTGAGTAGCAAATTAGCAATTCGCCCCATCTCTCATATTCTTTTAAAACTTCAGACGCAGAGCTCTCACGCTGACTCGTCGTCCCAGCTTCCTCGCCGTCGCGCCGTCGCCGTACCAGCTTCTCTGCCTCTCTCGTCGTCCTTCCCAGCCTCCTAGGCTCGCCTTCGCCGTCCCTCTACGACTCTGTCTCTCTCGTCTTCGGCGTTGCCTTCCCAGTGGACGAGATTTACAACATTAAGTATGAATATACAATAACTTTGTTTGTGTTTTACTGTTTCCCTTCCAAATCTATGTGTTTTCGTTTCAAGATTCTGCAATATTCTGTATTTAGGTTTCAATATTAGGCACCCTGCACAAGTGAAATTTGATAATTAGAGGAGATTGCTTTATTTAGTAGATTAGTTGGCGAGGAATTTCAGAAACTTGTGTGTTAGAACATATGCATTTTTTATTGGCATCATTCAAAAAACCGGGGTGGGGATTCAATTTTATCTAGGTTTTTATATTCATATCTGCGATTCACTTAAAGTTCAGATTCTTCCATTTTATTCATTTGGATTCTTTGATTGGTTTGATGGGTGAGGGGATTTGTATGGTACAGATTCTGCAAGTCCTAATTCTGATGTGCATAATAGATGTATTAACTAACTATTAAGCTATCTGTTGCTGCTAATTGTGCGCACAGGGAAATCTCAAACCACTCTGATTTTCTCAATCATGGGGAAGAACGAGTTCTTGACCCCAAAAGCAATCGCTAACAGAATCAAAGCTAAGGGTCTGCAGAAGCTGCGATGGTACTGCCAGATGTGCCAGAAGCAATGCAGGGACGAGAATGGATTCAAGTGCCATTGTATGAGCGAGTCCCACCAGCGCCAAATGGAGGTGTTCGGCCAGAACCCTGAACGGATCGTCAGTGGCTACTCGGAGGAGTTTGAGGATTCATTCCTCGAACACATGAAGCGCAGCCACCGCTTCAGCCGTGTGGCTGCCACGGTTGTGTACAACGAGTACATTGCTGATCGACATCACGTGCATATGAATTCTACGCAGTGGGCGACTCTGACGGACTTTGTGAAGCATTTGGGGAGGGCTGGCAAGTGTAAAGTTGAGGAGACCCCCAAGGGGTGGTTTATTACGTATATAGATAGAGATTCGGAGACCCTTTTCAAGGAGAAGATGAAGAACAAGAGAATAAGGGCTGACATCGCGGAGGAAGAGAAGCAAGAGAGGGAGATTAAGAAGCAGAGAGAGCGGGCAGAACAGTTGATGGGTGCAGCAGACGAGAACGGTTCTCAGCAGAAATTGGAACCAGAGCACAAGCCTTTGCAAAAATCAGAGAGTGACCAGAAAATCAAGCTGTCTTTGGCCTCGTCAAAACCCAATGTTAAAGAGAGATCTGAAAGTTCAAAGTCTGTATTTGATGTGATCGATAACCGTGAAGAAGGTAGGAAAGATACTGGAAAGATTGGTAAGGGTGGTAGTGGGGTAAGCGGGGGTGGCAGCTCAACTTTGGATGAGCTGATGAGAGAGCAAGAACGGGCAAAGGAAAGGCAAAATAGAAAGGATTATTGGTTATGCGAGGGAATAATAGTGAAGGTAATGAGCAAGGCCTTAGCTAACAAGGGATACTATAAGCAAAAGGGTGTAGTTAGGAAGGTGATTGATAAGTATGTTGGGGAAATTGAAATCCTCGAAAACAAGCATGTCCTCAGAGTTGATCAGGAAGAGCTCGAAACTGTAATTCCCCAAATTGGTGGTCTTGTGAGGATAGTTAACGGGGCTTATCGTGGATCAAATGCAAGGTTGTTATCCATTGATACAGATAAATTCGCTGCCAAGGTGCAAATTGAGAAAGGTATATACGACGGGAAGGTGCTCAAGGCTATTGAATACGAAGATATATGCAAATTGGTGCAATGACACTATGACAGGTTCAAATTTGTTTTTCTATGTAGTGCTCAGTTTATTTAACCATATTTGCTGGCAATGGAAAGAAACATCTATTGTATGCTTGCATTTGACAGATATGAATCCAGTGAGCTCTTAATTTGCTTCTTTCTATTCCTTCTGCAGCTGCAATGGCAGCCCTGTAACTCATTTCAGAATTGACAGCCATGTAAACTCCACTCTTGACACTATCATCCACAAAATCCAACAGGAAATTGATACTTTGAGAGAGATGCCAAATAAGTCGATGCCCCCCGGATCGAAATCTGCTGCTTTTCTTGCAGATATTCTGGGGCTAGTTGAGTTTGTGCAGACATCTATGTATCATGTAGAAGGAAGTGAATTCGAAGCACATCCTCTGATTCAATCAGAAGAACCTGGTGAGTACTTCTTGACAGAAGAGGTTAGGAAATATGTAAGAATCAAGCCAAACAGGCTTGGGAAGCAAAACTTCATGGGAGCCAATGGCACATTCACCAGCATTGGCCATGCTTGCTTTGCCATGAAGACTGATCTCGAAGAGTACATGGACTACGACGTTGGGGAAATCTGCAATGACGATTGGAAGTTAGCCCAGAAGCTGATGGTCCATGGATGTGATCCTCTACCAAGGAGGAGATGCCTTGCCAGAGCCCCTCAGTTATACAGTAAGCCTTATCCCATAAACGAATCGCTTTGGAGGTTGCCTGATAAGATGTTTTAGAAAATCATTTTGCATGTAATCAGTCATCAGCTAAAAACTAATTTACCAAACATCTTTCTGCAATCAGCTAATGATATCAACTAGACAAACACACTAACCCAATTAACTAACAAGTATTAGCTAACAGCTATTACCAAACACCCCCTACACCCCCTTCGCCTACTTACTGATTTCATCTCCCGTGGTTGCATCATCTTCTTCTTCAAAAAAACAAATAAAAATTGGGTGAATAAAGAAAGATTGAAATGTTATAAAAAAAAAAATGATTGAAATAAGAATTATTTGACTTTTAGCAAAATTTTACTCCGTAATAAATTCAACTATTTATGAAAAATCAATGACCAAATAGATTTTGAATAAAGATACGTGAATGGATCTGGAGTATCTACTTTTATCTGAGAGACTATCTATCCATTCAGTTCAGTGATGAAGTATTTATTAAAATCTGTAGGCATACAACCAACTGTTATGTGCTACTGTATGATGCTGGCTGTCTGCAAAAAGTGAAGGTTAGATTTTAATAGTTTATTTCCTCTGTTATGTGCTACTGTATGGTTCTTTAGTTTCTAAGGTTTTTTTTTTCCTCATCAAGTACCTAGGATTGTGATGACCTAGATGTCTCCAAATTAAACTGCATAGGCCATAGCAGTTGGAGGTATAATTCTATTTAAACATAGATTTCACTGTATGTTTGTGTTGAATTTGAAACTGATCACATGATCCTCCATTTAATAAGGGGATGTTGTGGATATATTGCTTGTTGTCTTTTGTCATTCAAGGAAAAATAATTTATGCTATATTGCAGCACTTATCTTTTTGAATGGGGATTTCCTTACTTTAAATTCTTGCTTCAGCTAGGTGGGATCAAGCCTTGGAATTAAAACACAGGTAAGAAATTCCTTTAGAATTATTCTTCTATTTTGTTCTTATAACCCATCTATGAAACTACTCTAGTACTCTACATATGCTTTTCTTACCACTCTTCATACTTGATACTTCTATTAATTTAAGAAATTTGTTAAATACTTGAATCAGGAATTTTTGCCTTCTAAATACTTTCACATCTTAGATAATGAACTGGGCCCTTTGAATATTAATATATTTCTAGTAGTTTCTACCCATGCTCTCAAGTTGGCTGAATATTTTAAATTTTTTGGGCTGTCCAAGTAAAGATTAGCCATGGTTTTAATTTCCTTACTTTAGATTCTTGCTTCAGGTGGGATCAAGCCTTGGAATTAAAACAGTAAGAAATTCCTTTAAAATTATTCTTCTATTTTGTTCTTAATCTCTTTTCCTTACTAATCCAGAAAATGATGAATGGTTATCAATATCTGCATAATTCTGTGGTGGTATGTTTCTTCTTTTTATTTATTTTATAAATTTCCTACAAATTGTAAAACACTAATACCCCTAATTGGTGTGTGTTCATGTTACGTCTATTGAGTCTGTCTAGATAAGGGCTAAAGGAAGATCATTTTTAGTAAACTCCCCTTGTAATCAAAAGTAAAGTTTATGAACAAAAAGATCTTTAAATCTCTCAATAGGCCGCATCTTTAAAGTAATGTTGATGCATGTAATGGTAAGACTATGACATTGGCAATTTATGGCTGGGTAGGGACGCATATATTTCAAATACACGTGAAGCCAACGCATTTAGTCTCAATACATCTAAATTTAAAAGTACATCTAAACTCCCTTTCTCACATTTGATCCTATTATTGTTATGTTAGTTAATGTGCTTATGATTTTTGGGATGTATTTAAACATGGTTTAGGGATATGTTGAAGGCAATCCAGTGACCGACCTAATATGCAGACCACAATAATAGAGTCATGTATGCTCATCGATGACTTACAAAAGTTTATCCAACTTGGTTCGAAGACTTTTAACATGGCATTTCATTTATTCCAGTTAGTTATGAATTTGTGCTTTAGGAAAAAATAAGCTGCTCCAAATTCTATTAATTTTTTCAACTATTAACCTTTTGTAGGTTGACCTCTTTCGCTAAAATAATAATGTATTTTGGTTAATCTTTCTCCCAGATTGAACTGAAGATTGCTCCAGCTGATTTTCGATTCCCTACAGCAAACCGGACTAGGCATTGTTTCACACGATATGTTGAGTTTCACACGTAAAATAGCTTCATCAATATCATTTGAACTACGGATGCATATCCTACTTACATAACATGGAATATTAAACTATGAACATTTCAACCCTGTTTAGGTGATAGAGATTTTTTCAAAATAGCAATGATCTGACAACTTGGTAAATTAAAAACAATTAGGTTTTCAAGACTAGGCTGTTTAAATACTTCGCATATATGGGTATGACTACAAGACCTTGTGATGTAAACTTGAGTATAGTCTTTAATCTGCAGCAAGCGGCTTGCTTACAATTGTATACTTCATGTGTGTGGTAGCTAAAGGTAGGGAGGTTGGTGACTGAGAAATTCGTTAGGTACTATGATCAACTAAGTGAGTAAAGAAATGATGTGTTTCCTGTTTATATATTTAGAAATCAAGAGACTAATAGGAATGTCAGATTTTGGCTTGTTTTAAATTTTCAAATGTATATTGATGAATGAATTCTCTTTAAGCATATGGAATGTGTATTTTATGTTTTTAAGTAGATACAGAGATTTTCTTTGTAGTGAAATATTTTTTTACTATGGAACATTTCCGAGCACTAAAAGTGGTGAAATGTTTGATGTTTTTTACTTCCAGTTGTCCGATCACCGGTGGTCGAAAAACCCGGGCAGCCAACTTTTCCATGCGACGAATTTTTCCAATGCCAATATTTTTGTGACGGTATTTCCGACAACTGCATCGGGTGGTCGAAAATATCGATAAGCGTTTTTCTTGATCCCAAAAGTGGTCGGAATAGTGGTTTCTAACTGGATTTTGGCGATTTCTCCGACCACCAAAAGTGGTCGAAAATCGCTAAAATTCAATTAGAAATCACTGTTCCGACCACTTTTGGGATCTGGAAGTGAATTATGATATGTTGTTATTTGTAAATCAAAATCTCACAACCCTAATTGCATAATTAAACTTAATATTATGCACTTAAGGTGATCAAAAGTATAAAACAATCTAAATAGTATGAAATTATTTACAAATATTTAATTATTCATATTTAACAAAATATGGACAATCATAATTCAAAAACTAGATGAATTATGGAATGAATGTAGTGTTGAAAATTAGTAATTTTTTGACCATCGAAAGTGGTCGAAAATCACCAAAATCCGATTATAAACCACTGTTACGGTCATTTTTGGGATCCAAAAAATGCTTATCGGTATTTTCTTCCCCTCGATGAAGTGGTCGAAAATACCCTCCACTAAAATAGTGGCGTCAGAAAAGTTTGTCGCATGAAAAAGTTGGCTACTTGGGTTTTCTTACTTTTCTGACCACCGGTGATCGGAAATTTCTGGAACATTTTTATTCCAATCACATAGGATGTCTTACCATATCTTTCACCATAAAATTCTTAGAGAGAAACCTCTTCACATTATACAACATCATCTATTATTTTCGAAAAAGTAAAGAAGTTATCAATATATAACAAGCTTAATCCCACTAATTTTTATGTAGATATATTGATGAGTTTTTTCCCAAAATGGTCCCTTGACTATAGCTCATTCTCAATTTTGCATTTCGACTTTTAATTGCACCCAATGTGGTCCCTTGACTTTTAAAAACTCCCCCAAATCGGTCCTCCGTTAGAAATTCCGTCTATTGAGTGTTAAAATGAAGGGCATTTTCGTCCGTTTACCTATTATATGCCTAATATACTCTGAAAAATAGTCGAGGGACCATTTTGGAAATAGTCGAGGGATAATTTTGGGAAAAACTCATTTATTTATTTCATTTTTGTTTATTTCTATTTTTTTTAAGACTATCAAATTAAAATTTCTATACATTTTTTTTTCTTACAAATATAAATAGTTAAAATCCACAATCAAAAGTCAAAATTTTAAACTTTCTCTACAAATTTTTTCCTTCTATCTAAACATACCAACTTCCCTCTATTCCTATCAAGTTTTACAATAAGTTCCGTAAGTTTCAAAAATATAATACTCATATACTTTTTATGTTCACACACACACACACACACACACACACACACACACACACACACACACACACACACACACACACAAACTTCAATAGACAATCAATCACTATGTATCACATTAAATATTATTTTTACCAATAAAAATAACATTACTATTTTTATCAGTTTAGACACCCAAAATGTACGCTTCATTTCTCGGTCAGTATGCCTTTGAAAATAAAATTATTATTTTTACAATCAATCGCTATGCTTCTAGCACTTCTTGGAATTGAGAAGTACGCGTCACTTCTCGTTCAATGACAAAATCATAGAAAATATTTTTGAAAAGTTGGCTTAACTTAACTTGCAAGGCCATTAGTTTCATTCCAAAGTTAGTACAAATCATAACTACCATTTCCAAATGCCTATCTACCAAGAAGTACATCATGCTAAAGAGAGTCTACAACTACGGCTATCAATTTTATGTGTTAAAGGACAAGTAAAATAAACCAAATGCAAAAATAATTAGCACAAAACAAGCAATTCTAAACCTAAAGCCTCATCATTTTTCAATATTACAAGTTCTTGTCATTTTGAAGTTTGTTTGTATTTTATATATGAAAATTAATAAACTTAAATTTGAAAGTTAAACTTGTTTACCAAAGTACGAAACTTTAAAACTTGATAGGGATAGAGGAAAAATTTGTATGTTTAGACAGAAGGAAAAAATTGTAGAGAAAGTTTAAAAACTATTTATATTTGTAAGAAAAAAAAATCTATAGAAATTCTAACATGATAGTCTTAAAAAAATGGAAATAAATAAATGAATTTTTTCCAAAATGGTCCCTCGACTATTCTCAAAATGGTCCCTCGACTATTTTTCAGAGTATATTAGGCATATAATAGGTAAACGGACAAAAATATCCTTCATTTTAACACTCAATAGACGAAATTTCGAACGGAGGACCAATTTGGGGGAGTTTTTAAAAGTCAAGGGACCACATTGGGTGCAATTAAAAGTCAAAATGCAAAATTGAGAATGAGTGATAGTCGAGGGACCATTTTGGAAAAAATCTCTATATTGATTAACAATATTGTCTTCAAATAACGATGATATTGTTGAATATAATGTACTATTGCTAGGAAGTTTTCTCCAATTGCACAAGAGGTATTTCATTTTTTGTAGGCAAAACAATTAATCCACATAATTTTATTTCTCATAGTTACCAAGCTTACTCCCACTAATTTTCATGTAGATATATCAATTAACAAAATATTCTCTTCAAACAATGATGATATTGTTAAATATAATGTACCATTGCTAGGAAGTTTGCTCCAATCGCACAAGAGGTATTTCATTTTTTGTAGGCAAAACAATTAATCCACATCATTTTATTTCTCATGGTTACCGTAGGCTTTAAGAAAAACGATTTTTGCATTCACTAGTATTTTCACCCGTGCGATACATGGAACGGATTTTTCATAATATTTTTTTTGGACATACCCAGGATTTTCACCGTCGAATACTATATAGTACAATTAAAGATATGGTTTGGATCGTTTATGTATTTTGATGTTATCATTGCTTGAATTTTGTGCAAATAATTGCTCAAATTAATAGCTAATGTCTAGATGTACGCATGATGCGCTATAACTTTTAAGATTTTATTTATCATTGTTTAGTATTTTTATAAATTAGGCAAATGTGCTCATTCTCTAACAACTCGGTTATAGAAATGAATTGATATTCTAATTCATTTGTATGGAAAATATATTTTTTGTCTAGATATATAACAAATTTTTTATTTAAAAAAAATATAATATCATTGATTATATTTACACATTATTGAAACATCTTTGTAGACAACACAATCTTGTCCATTCTCGTCTAGAGCTAACACATTCAGTCTATCAGGACGGGTGATATGAGTGAAAATATATAATGATAGAATATTACTCAATTAGCGATCCTTTTATATTTTCAGTCAATTAGTAATATAAGATCCATTTTCAGCCAATTATTCTTATTTATTTTCAGTCAATTAGAAATTTAGAATATCAAATACAGTGATACTTTTACCTAATTTTCGTTCCATTTTTAATTAATGATGTAGCTATTATTATTGAAATATTTCCGTTCCATTTTTAATTTACATTTACTATTGTTTAAAATATTATTTACTGTTGATGATGTAAAATATTATTATTGAAATATTTTTGTCCAATTTTCAATTTTCGTTCTATTTTTAATTAAAAGGCAATGATCTGGCCATTGTTTTTTTAGTCAATTATGGATCATTTTTTATTTGCAGTCAATTATTAATATTTATTTCCTTTTATATTTTCAGTCAATTAGTAATATTAGATCCATCTTCAGCGAATTATTTTTTTTATTTTCAGTCAATTAGTCAATTAGAATATGAGATGCAGTGATATTTTTACCTAATTTTCGTTTCATTTTTCTTTGATGATGTAGAATATTATTATTGAAATATTGCGTTCCATTTTTAATTTACCTTTACTATCAATACTATCTATACTATACTATATATAAAAACAAAAGACTGAACTTTAACTTCCCGCCCAATTCCTAAAAAATCTCACTTTGTAATAAAATATATTATTTTCTACGTTCCTATTCGTACTATAATTCTAGGTTAAAATTCATATTCTAATATTATAAAATAGTGTAATACAATTCCTAATAGAATATATTGTTTCCTGCTTTTCTTATTCGTACTATAATTCTACATTAAAATTTCTATTCGTAATACAATAGGGCAATATATTCTATCTGGCATTACAAATACTATAAGAATTGCCCAAGTTGCAAAGTCTAGATTACGAAACAATCAAGGTAGAAGATGAAGATCCTACAAGGAATTGCTTAAATCTTCCTCTTCTTCTTACAAAATTGTGAGTGTTTTAGGGCTAAATTCTAGTGAGAGAAAGTGTAAAAACTAATCTAGATCTAAAAATTGTAGAACTCCCCTAAATTTCTCTCTAAATGACCTTTAAATATGCCCTAACTCCATTCGGCGTCCCATTTACGCCGCGATCATGGTATGACGCGGGCGTAAATGGGAACTTACTCCGCCCGCGTCCAGCTTCAATTCGTCCTCGCCTGCTTGGTTACGCTGCCCTCACACCGTGATTGCGGCATGAATGAGATTTAATCCCTTCTCGTCCCATCACGTGTGTGGCATGCGACGCGATTGGATTTTTGGCTTCTTCATTTCTCCGTCACGCCGTGACACGGGCGTGAACGGGGTCTTGATGTGCTCTGCTTTTGACGTTTATGAGCCTCCTTTGTCACCTTTCTTTTCCAAAAAATTCTAAAAACATTAAAAGATATAACTAGAAATATTTTTTTGTACTGAACCACATTTTAAGGTAAATCTTCGTAAAACACACACCCTTAAAGCTAAATCATGTGCAAAACACCTTCGAAAAACTTCTAAAAACTAACATCTTTTGACGCTTATCAATATCCTAATATGGAAACAAATTCCTATTTGTGTATTTGACAAATTTTATTACAAAATAAATATGTAAAATATAGAATATTAGTTAAGAAAATTATAATTAAAAAATGAAACTCAAAAATACCAATCTTTTCCAGTCCCTTAAATCTCACTCAGAGCTCACTACGGTTAACACCAAATCTCTTCCTTATTAACCCGCTAAACACTTAAACCCAAGTACCAGGAAGCTTCTTACCAATCTCAAATTACACTTTTATCCCTCAACCCCAAAACCCCTTATTATAATATTACCGTTCCACAGTTCTATAGCTGCAAAATTCCGTTTCGATCATCATTCTTTGATAATCAAGCCTCTCAATTCTTCATTACTTTTCAAATTCGCCTTACGTAAATTGTTCGGTTTTCGGAAAAATTGTGATTGGGAAAACATGGTTATGGCTAAAGAGGGTTTCCCTGACCAGAGGTTGCCGCCGGGGTTTAGGTTTCACCCGACGGACGAGGAGCTGCTCCTGTATTTCTTGAAGAGGAGGATCTGCCGGCGGCGAATTCTCACTGATGTCATCGGCGAGACTGACGTCTACAAGTGGGATCCGGATGATTTGCCTGGTATTTTTTCCACGCCATTGATTTTGTTTTATCATTAGGGTTTTGCTTGGCCTTGTGTATTCGTGTGTTGATTGTGGGTTTTATTTCTGATGTTTCTTTGATTATTTTTCTCGAGTATAGCGGCATAATGAGGTATTTGATGATGCTTTTCAGTATTTGAAAGTTTATCTTTTGAATTTTTTTCCGTTTTCTTTTTGTTGGTATTCAGCTTAGTTTATCTTTTTGGATTTGCGTGATTTGAATCTTTTTGATATTCGCTCTACCTATGTGTTTAATGGCTGGTTATTTGGTTAAGACAAATGAAAAAATGTGGTTGTGGTTCTGTTTTATTGGGGTCATATATGGTTGATTTGTATTGGGCATCTTAATTGTGTGTTTTTGTTTGATTTATGGAACAATTTTTTGGAGTGGTGCTAATTTTGATTTTATTTGAATCTTTTTGATATTCACTTTACCTATTTGTTTAATGGCTGGTTAAGACAAATCAAATGAAAAACATTGTTTTGAACCGATCCTTGTTGAATATTCCTATGGTTGTGTTTCTGTTTTATTGGGATCATATATGGTTGATTTGTATTGAGCATCTTAAATATGTGCTTTTGTTTGATTTATTTGGATTTGTGGAACAATTTTTTTGAAGTATGCTACTTTTGATTTTTTCAAGTACCAAGTTTGATGTTTGGTGACAACTATATATGTAGATAGTATATATATAGTATATAGTAGATGCCAATAATTGATAATTAATAACAATAATATTGTGGAACACATTGAATTGTGAAATACTCTGTATAAATGTATTGCTGAATTGTTATCTAATTCATGAAAGTAAGAGTCAAACAACAATCAAGTTATTACCTAACTTTAAAGTTTGTGATTTCAGTTGTGTATGCAGTCTGAGTAACCGAGTATGAGTTAAAAACTTTGTATGGCTTTCTTGAAAACATTCTCCTTTTGGGTTGATTGGTGTCTCACATTAAGTCATACTCCTGTATAACAATGGATAACCTACACCTTTCCAACTTTATTGGTTTGATAATGTTTTTTTTTTATTTATTTTTTTTTTGGCAAATTTATTGACTTTGTTTTTGCAAATTTTGAAATGCAGAGCTATCTAAGTTGAAGACTGGTGACCGGCAATGGTTCTTCTTTAGCCCCATGGATCGAAAATATCCGAATGGTCGCAGGACTAACAGAGCAACCAAGCATGGATACTGGAAGACAACTGGGAAGGACCGTACTGTTACGTGTAATTCTCGTGATGTTGGTGTTAAGAAAACCCTTGTCTTCTATAAAGGCCGTGCACCTACTGGGGAACGAACAGATTGGGTGATGCATGAGTATACTTTGGGTGAAATGGAGTTGTCAAGATGCCAATCTGCACAGGATTATTATGCACTGTACAAGGTGTTTAAGAAGAGTGGACCTGGGCCCAAAAATGGGGAGCAATATGGTGCACCGTTTAATGAAGAGGACTGGGCTGATGATGAATGCTTTGGAACTAATCTCCCTGTTGAGCAGGAAAAATCTAGGAAGAATGTCAATGATGTTGGGCTTATTAATGATCCAAAACCTAATGATGTGTTGCGTGACTTGCCTCCCCTGATAGATGGTCTTGAGGAATTCCTGAAGTATATTGCAGATGAACCTTCACTTACAGAATTGCTTCCCGTTGATAATAGTTATGTGGACAAGCTGGTTGGTAACGAGGATACTGCAAATGCTCTGCTGGATCACTCTGCAGGGGAGGTTTATTTGCCAGTGCAAACTGCTACTCTTTTTTCTGTCCCACCACTGCATAATGAGCAAGCCAACTTCGATCCGATACATTCATGGACATTGCAGCCGCAATTGCATGAAGCAACTGAGGTCACATCTGCTCCTGTAGTGGAAGAGGACTTCCTTGAAGATTTTCTGGAGATGAATGATCTTGATGGTTCAGAACTCAGTGTTAACCAGAACTTAGATAAGCCAGTGGAGGTCACATCTGCTCCTGTAGTGGAAGAGGACTTCCTTGAAGATTTTTTGGAGATGAATGATCTTGATGGTTCAGAATTCAGTGTTAACCAGAACTTAGATAAGCCAGTGGAGAACTGTGGGAGCCAGCAGGTCGTTGATTTTGATGGACTGAATGAATTCGAGCTCTACCAAGATGCAGCTATGTTCCTTCATGATATGGGGGCTATTGGAGTGAGTCAAGGTGCTGAACAAGCTACAAATCATGTGGCAAATGGCATTATAAACCCAACTGAAGCGAGTCAAATGATTAACCAGCAGTTGTATTTGAACGAGGGTAATGAATTCAACCACCAGTTATGGAGCCATGATCTAAGGTGGTGTAGCACAGTGAACCCGACTGAAGCAAGTCAGAGTGCCAACCTTCCGTTGACTTCAGGTACAGAAATTGTTGCAGACAACAAATATAACTATTGGGATTGTAGCAATGACTCATTTTTTTAAATAAAATGTTAAATGCAAACAGTTTATGCCTTGGTTAACTATATGAGGAGGGGCTCTTGGACAGATGGATGGTATGGAACTCCATGTCATCCTTCCAAATGGCGAGAACTCTTTTGCCCAAGTGGAAATGGGGGAGTTTGAGCCAGCTTCAAGAGCTCTACTGCTAATATACAGTGCAAGATATTGTTTTCTAATTTTACCGAGTTTTGGTGTGTATAGGTATGGTATATGGTAATCATTTTGAGGATCATCCTGTGGGAGCAAATTTGAATCAGAATAATATACAGGATGATGCTACAAATTCAAGCTTCTCTTCTGCTCTATGGGTCTTTATGGAATCTATACCAGCCACTCCTGCTTCAGATGCAGAAAGTGCTCTGGTGAACAAGGCCTTTGAGCGAATGTCTAGCTTCAAAAGACTACGATTAAATGCTCGAAACGTTAAAGTTGCTTCAGGTAATACCTCTGCAACATCAACGCGTTCCGGCAAGTCTAAAAATGGATTATATAGATTATTTTGTTTTTCTTTAATTGGAGTGTTGTGTGCCATCTTATGGATGTTTGTTCATAGGAGCCTCATAGTTGTAGGGAGAAAGTCTTGCCATTACTTTGGCATCTTTATGAAATCTAGGGAAAGCAATATAATAGTGTATTACAAATGAAATCTCACTCAAAAGTTTAGGGTAACTGAAGTTACAATTACCTCGAAATAGTAGAAGCATTGATGAAGCCTAGAAGCCTTGCACAGCCTCAAAATTTTATTTTTATTTTCAAAATTTCATTTTAATCACACTAGGTCACAACTCCAAACTCCATAGTTAAATTAGATAAAGTTAACTAAAGAATTGTGTGTTTTTCATAAGCAATATAATTAATTTTGGAAAAGGTTCCTGCCTGATATCTCAAGAAATCAAGAGTTTAATGCTGCCCTCTAGATTTTGATAGCTAAGAAGGTTGATATAGTTTGATTGCTTTAATACTCATTATGATTAAAAATTTTGCAATTTTCTAGTGAATTGTTTTAATTGCAAACAACCTAAGAGTAAATTATTTTTTGGACTCGGATCCACTTTATCCGCGTACAAATGTTTACAATTTACATACTAAATGTTTATAATTTACTTTTTAAAAATTTCATTATTTGTATATTACTAACACACAATCTTAACATATATATAATTGATTGCTGTATTTTATATTCACAAGTTCCTTTCAAATATTGCAATTATACAATATTAACATATTAAGATTTGATGATCCTGTATTGCATTCACAAATTTTGTTCTACACCTTATATTCTAGAAATTCACAATTTCAATACTAAAAATATACAGAGTATAATTTATATGTCGTTTAAAATTAAAATTTATCTTGCAAGGTGGACCTGGTCCATGGTATAACAACTTAAGGTGAACCCTTTCCTAAACATGCCCTTTTTGGTACTAAGTCTATTTCATTTACAAAGAAAATTTATTATTTACCAAGAATTAGTTTTTACTATGCGTAAATGGATGATTCCACTCTAAAATAATTAGATAAAGAATCATAATTAGATAATGGCCTGGCTGAGATGATCTATGAGTGTGTGGATAGTTCAATTAAAATTGCTGAGACTTTAAACAATCATGGTCAAATCCTCTTTTATGCAAACCTCCCTCCCACACGAACACAAATAAGGTTTTAACATTTTAAGAATAGTCCCACCTAATATATTACTTACTCCGTATAATATACCTATATCTATGCACTAAAAAGTCCATAACCATTGTTTAACCCAGCAATTATAATTAAAATTGGTTAACTGATCAACTTTATCGGTTAATTTTGTTTGTTGAATTTAGAATTAACATTCAAGAAAACCAAATAAAATGATTGTAACCAATCCACATCATTGGCAAAATTCGTAATCTCGTCATGATCCTTGCTACATGGCAATCGTTATACCGTGCACATAGCAATGTGCGCCCCGCGCCTTCCAAAACGACGTCGTTTTGGTAAGTTCTATATATTTAGCTATAAAATTCTCTGCATTCTATTATATAATTCTGTACATTCGAAACATGAGAATTTTCAGTTATAAAATTCTGTGTTTTCAGGTATAAAATTCTGTACATTCGAAACATGGGAATTTTCAGTTATAAATTGTGTTTTCAGGTATAAAATTCTGTGTATTCTATTATAAAAGTCTGTACATTCGAAACATGTATTTTCGCGAAAAGGTACAAAACGACGTCGTTTTGGGCCAAGGTGCACAATGCATTGTGCCCCTGGTGCACGGTATAATTTGCCGCTACATGGCCTCCCAAATCCTCGGAGATCCACTAATACTAACAGGGCGTTTGGTTTGAGGAAATTTAAATTTCATTCCCACTTAATTTCCACCTAATTCCAAAGGCCACTAAATTCCTTAGTTTGGTTGGAAGGAATTGCAATTCCTACATTTTCATGGATTAAAATCACATGCCCCCCCACCCCTCCCCCCCCCCCCCCCCCCCCCCAAATTTTAATTCCATGAATTCTAGTGATGAAACAAAATTACCCCTCCATTTTTTTATCCTAAAATTAATGCTTGACTTTTCCTTAACAGTGGGCATTTTGGACTTTATACTAATTATTTCCTTTCAATTCCTACACTCGACGAAAGAGCTTTACAAGCAGCATTGTATACCAAACATTGAAATTGAAATTCCTAGTAATTCTATTCTTGTCAACCAAACACTGGAATTTAAATTCTCACTTTATTCTCAGTAATTCATCTCCTATAAAATTACAATTCCTTTCCCACGTAATACCCCCCTTCCAACCAAACACCCTGTAAAAGTACGTATTTCTGTCAATTGGTTTGTATTGATCAGAGAAAAAGTAAAAATGGAAGACCAAAGTTAATCAACCTAATAATTAAGGGTGAGTATTCTATTGTGTGAGACGGGCGAGTTAAGATGAAAATGTAATATTTATTCTAGAAAATGTAATACGGAGTACTAATTAAAAGTAAGTAATAAATTGTTTGTTACTTATAAAAATTGTAATATTTTGAGGAAAAATATAATACTTTTAAATCAAAATATAACATTAGGGTTGAAGAGTTATTTATGAAGAAAATTATACGGAGTAATATTTATGAGGAAAAGTGCTACACTTATGAAAAATCTAACCCGTTTAACGGATCCACATACAATGAAATTAATGACATATAATATAACTCATTAAAAATACAATACAATAGGCTACATGCATTATGACAAATTATATTGTGCACCGCGGTGCAAAATCGATTATGCACCGCGCATCAAAATGACGTCGTTTTATTTAATGAAAAGAAACGAAATCCATTTCGCGTCGTTCCGCACCGTTCTGCAAAAAATAACTCTGTTCTTCAGTTTCATTTTGTATACACTGCAGTTTCAGTTCAATACAACTATAATTTCATTTCAATATAACTACAGTTTCGTTCAATATTTATACACTCAAATATGTGAAAATGTTATTTAATTTTAGGGAAAAGGGTCAAATAAGCCCTCAAACTTTACATAAAAAGTCAATTAAGCCCCTAAACATTTTAAATGTGCAATTAAACCCATCAACATATCATTTTAGTGCAATTAAGCCCAAAAACTAATTAATGACTTGCTATTATAGGTCACTAAGTTTCAGTCAACATTCCGGCAACCTCCGACTAATTTCGGCGATATTTTCGTTCAGAATATCTTGTAGTGGTGGAAGATTTAATCATTTTCGTTCTCTGGCCAGAAGTTGCCGTCGACGGGGACGCTACGCAATGCCCCTCCTTTAGTATTGCACAAATACCTTGGTGAAAACATCTTGATCATTTCAAGGGAGGACCAGGTTGCTGTTTCCGTGTCACCACTAGAGTTTTAATTTCTTGCCGTCGTCGGACATCTCGTCATCACCTCTGTTGCTTGCTGCCATGTTAGGATTTAGAAATATGTGGAGATCCAAATCATATGCACACAGCAAGGCAGCTATATATATATGTGTGTGTGTGTGTGTGTGTATATATATATATATATATATATATATATATATATATATATATATATATATATATATATATATACACGGTTGTAGGTTGATTTGTTGCTGGAAATATCGTCGGAGTTAGTTTGAGGTTGCCGGAATGTTGACTGAAACTTAGTGACCTGTAATAGCAGGTCACTAATTAGTTTTTGGGCTTGATTGCACTAAAATGATATGTTGATGGGTTTAATTGCACCATTAAAATGTTTAGGGGCTTAATTGACTTTTTAGGTAAAGTTTGAGGGCCTATTTGACCCTTTTCCCTTAATTTTATTTTATATACACTATAGTTTCATTAAAACACAACTACATGATCATTTTGATATAATTACAGCTTCATTGTACAATATACACTCAAATATGTGAAATGTTATTCAGTTTCATTTTATATATACTGCAGTTTCATTTCACCACAACTACAGTATCATTTTGATATAATTGTAGTTTCATTTGATAATATAAAAATAATACGTGAGGCAGTGTCGGTTTAGATACACTGTAGTGTCACTTCGTTAACACTAACAGCGTGCCGTTTCTTTATGTAAATAAACTGTGCCGTTTTTATGCACGGTGCATAATCGATTATGCACCGCGGTCCTCGATATAACGACTACATTTGTAACATTCTTCCTTGTTAGACACTCTTCCATTGCTATTGTCCATGTCATTATTAGCTAGTTCACACATTGAAAGCACTTGATAGTTTTATAAGAACATTTTTTTTTCAATATTTTCTCTATATAGTTGAATTAGTTCCTAATTTAGTGTTAAGTTTATGTATATATAGTTGTAATTGTTCAAGTGGAATGCAAGTCATTACTTACCTTCTTAGAAAATAGTATTTATAGGTACGTAAGGCTTTGTTAACTTTCCACTCACAACTATTATAATTAATATGATTCCATACCTGAAGGTATGGGATACATTTGCAAAGCAACAGGTGTTGGGATGTCGAACTCCCCCCAATTAGGGAACAATTAAATCTTGAGGCTAAAAGGCCAACTACTATGTAGTGTGATTATATGGCATATCGGTTATCATTCTATATGGATGGTCATAAGTTTGAATTCCGATGTTCGGGACTAAAATTTTTTGAGCTGAAAATGTTTGAGATAGTATATAATAGATACTATCTTACAAAAAAAAAAAAAAAAATCTTGGAGCTAAAAGGAATATGTATATATACGAAAAGAAATTAAAGCTACTCATGTTTTTTTTTTTTTTTTTTTTTTTTTTTTAACACTCTTATTATGACTCTATGTATCTGAGTCTGCTTAGAACTTATTATCCTTGTCACACTGTGACTCTCTATTGTATATATTCACATCATCTGATCTCATTGTAATTATGTTCAGTTAATAGAATACAATCAGTTCTCATCTGGTATCAGTGAGCTAGGGTTTTCTCTCTTGCTCCTATGGCTGACAGATCTATTAATTCCTCCGAATGAACCGTTTCTAATGCTACTATATCGTTAAGTTCTTCGTCAGTTGTGTCGCTATCCACTGCACACCACTTTATCAATACCAAGTTAACCTACAAGAATTATTTGTTCTGGCGCACGCAAGTCGTCCCGTTTCTTCTCGGACATGACTTAATGGAGTTTGTTGATGGTACAAAACCCTCACCGGTGGTCCTTCTTGCTGACGATGCTGACAAAGCCGACACTATACCACAGCCGAACCCTACCTATGCCGTTTGGATGCGTCAAGATCAAGCATTGTTGTTCATGCTTGTCTCCTCCCTCTCCAACGAAGTCATGCCGTTAGCCGTCGGACGTCGCACGAGTCGTGCTCTTTGGAAGGCCATCGTTCAGGCATTGTCGTCTTCTTTCGTATCCGCGCGTTGAACCTTCTCGGCCAGTTACAGGGACTGGATCAGGGTGACTCGTCGGTTGCGGATTACATCGGTCGAGCTCAGGTGATTGTTGAAGAGCTCACCCTCACCGGTCGCGTGGTCTCCCTCGACGACCAAAATCTTTTTGTCTTTCACGGCTTGCGACCGGAGTTCCGTGCCCTCACCGCCTCTCTCGCGTCCTTGGGCAGCCGGTCACGCTCCAGGAGTTGGCGGACTTCCTCGGCGCCCAGGAATTTTATCTCCAGCCGTGACTACGACGGTGCTCTGGCGGCCCTTGCAGTTCAACGTGGTGGTGCCCGGTCGGGTCGCGGAGGTCAGAACCGTGGCGGCGGTCAGCGTGGAGGGGGTGACAACGATGGTTTCAATTGTGGTGGTGGTGATCGGCAGTAAGGTGGCCGCGGTCGCGGACGCAACGGTGGCGGCAATCAGGTTCAGTGTCAAATTTGTAGGCGGACTGGTCACGAGGCTCATGAGTGTTACAACCGTTATGATCCCCCACCTCAGGCCAATCTGACCTATCAAAATAATTCAGATGTTGGTACTCCTCAGACGTGGATCCCGGATACAAGGGCAACTAATCATGTTACTCCAGACATTGCTACTTTGTCCACCTCAGAAGAATATGTTGGCAATGACACTTTGCGTGTCGGTGACGGTATGAGTTTATCTATTAGTCATGTTGGTCATGCCCCTTTCAATATCCCTTCTAGATCATTCAAATTGTCTGATATACTTCACGTCTCATGTTTGTCTAATTCTTTATTATCTGTTCAAAAGTTTGCATTCGATAATAAAGTCTCTTTTGAGTTTCACCCATCTTTTTTGTTGTTGTGAAGGATATCAATACCAAGGAAATACTTCTTCGGGGCAATGTTCAGGGGGGCCGTGCCTCGGCTTCCACTTGGCGCAATCGTCTGGGTCATCCCCATAACCGTGTTCTTAGCCATATACTTCGATCTTGTTTAGTTAGTGGATCTCATGATATTATTCGTTGTAATAATTCTTTATACAATGCATGTCAATTGGGTAAATCTGCCTGTTTTTCCCTCCCTCGCGTTGCTTCCTCTAGTTCTCATGTGCTAGATCTTATTTACACGGATATTTGGGGCCCTGTGTCTACTTTATCTACTTCTAGCTTTCGTTGCTTTGTGATCTTTGTGGATGACTATTCCCGTTATACATGGTTATTCCTATGAAATTAAAGTCTGATCTTTATGTCATCTTTGATAAATTTCGTACTCTTGTTGAAAGGTCATTTAATTGCAAAATAAAATCCATTCAGTCTGATTTAGGTGCTGAATACAAAAAATTGCATTCTTCGTTTGTTGAACTAGGCATTCAACATAGACAATCCTGTGCCTATACACATGAACAGAATGACCGTGTTGAACAAAAACATCGTCATAATGTTGAAACTGGTATGGCTCTTCTAGCTCATGCCTCTGTTCCTTTAAAATTTTGGGATTTTTCCTTTGAGACAACTGTCTCATCTCTTGTTGTATAAGTCCCCTCCTTCCTATCTGCCCTTTAATCCCAGATTAATTATTTAATAAATTCCGTTAAAGAATAGTTAAAAAGGATTTAATCTGGCCAGGATCCCTTAATTAATTAATGTGGTCCACGAAGGACCATGGACCCTTGTTTATAATACGGACTTTAATAAGTCTATTAGGAATAAAGAAAGTGGGTCTTTACTACTCAGATTCTAATTAGGAATCCTAGACCTATATACCTGTTAGTAATAGAAAGTAGGTATTTACTATTCAGTCTCTGATTAGGATTCCTAACTCTATAAATAGGGAATTAGAAAACAATTAGAACCCTTACCACCCATAGTTATATTACACGAAATTATTTCCAAGAGATTCCCCACCACCAAGCCTTGGGAGATCAATCGGATGGAAATCTTAGAGAAAAACCTTAATAGTCAATGGAGGATTAATTAAGGCTAAGAGGTAACCCATGTCTTACAAAACCTATTGGTCACCGGAGTTGGGGAAGAGAAGCTCGCCTGTTCGCTGTTGAATCCCTCAGTGGAATCTGTATACTATCCACATCACGAGCACAAAATTCATCCTTACCTTCATCTCCTTGATTCTGTTCCGCATATAACAAAAGCTTGAAGTTAAAAACGGGAAAAACAGAACTAATTTGACCATCCTCATCGGCAAAAGCTTCTGAATATAATAACAATAATAATAATAATAATAATAATAATAATAATAATAATAATAATAATAATAATAATAATATATTTTGTACAAGGACATTTATGTCTTTTAAATATATATTCCATTTCTATTCCTTAACCAACCAAACATTGGAATACAATTCCTAAAATATATTCCTTCAACGAACCAAACAATAGAATACAATTTATATTATATTCCGTACCTATTCCATTACCCATGGAATAACATTCCTATTCCCTACAAATTTATTCCGTGAACCAAACAACACGTAAGAGTAACATTATCAGGGATTATTTTGGAGTTAATGTCGGAAAAATATGCTAACTAAGCAGAGAGAGAGAGAGAGATAGAGAGAGAGAGAGAAGCAAGAAGAGCATCTGCAAGGGTTGAGAATAATGTAAAAAAAGTGAGACCCACCAAAAAAAGGATGCATTGTGACAGCTTTGCGTGGCTGTCAGCTTTGCGTGGCTGTCACAATGGCACCCAGCTGGCCCATGCAGCACTGCACGCGCCAGCTGGGCGCGTTAGGCAAGCTGTCAGCGCGCCTGACACTATCTTTTATTCATTTTTTTTTTTGGGAAAATAACACTTTTTCCCCCTAAGTTATATACTTATAGCATTTTTTCCTCCTGAATTATTCAATTGGTTGTTTTTCCCCCTGAAATGTTAAATGGACACATTTACCCTTAAAATAAATATTTTATTTATTTTTCTTCTCCAACAAATTATGACCACAATGTGGTTTAAACCGAACAGACATTATAGCAACCAAATCGAAATATTCCAATTACAATTTAGAAGCGAAACCCGATATTTAGAATCTATTAAAATTGTGAACCGGAACGGCCCGTTTATGTTCTGAACTGAAAAAATGCATTTATTGTTGAATTTAGACTATTTTAAAATAAAAAAATAAAATTTTAAAACAAAGATGGTTCAAAATCGTGAGCCGGATTCGGAACCTCCGGTTTACAGTTCAGGATCCAGTTTTTCGATTCATAATTTTAATAAACTGAAATCTAAATATTGGGTTATGATATGAATCATAACCGAAAACTTTCAATTCGATTTCTATAGTGTCCTATTCAGTTCGAACTGAACCGTGATCATCCTTACTTATACGCAATAATTTGTTTGAGAAGAAAAATAAATAAAATATTTATTTTAAGGGTAGAAATGTCAATTTAATATATTAGGGGAGAAATGGTCACTTTTAGAATAATTGAGTTGGCTAATGTGTTTACATGAATAATTCAGGGAGAAAAAATGCTATAAGTATATAACTTAAGGAGAAAAAGTGTCATTTACCCTCCTTTTTTTTTTTTTTTGTTTTTTTTCTCTCCACTCCCATATTCTCTTTCCTAATCACACTTACAAAAAAAATCCTTAAAATTGTCAAATAACTCTACCATTATAGATGCTCTAAGCCATAATTAGACGGTCAGATGGATAGAAATATAGAATGACTATTTTATTCATTCTAAACTTGGTTAACTATAATACCATATTGCTATGAGTCAAAAAAATTTGTTTGATGTCAATTATGACATTTAAAATTGAATTGATTGTTGAGTTTGATTTTGATTGCTCCTAAATCTATTATAAGGATTCTGGATGATCGATCTTCATGTTTGGCATTTGCAGCTTCACACTTGTTGCCATGATGATTTCATCCATTTATGAGCTTGGTAATAAGCGCTGACATCTTTCGAGCTCCATCTGTGACATTATTCGATTGTTACGAAAATTTTTGCAGATAATAAAGTTGATCATTTTCGCTTGTATACAGCATTTGACTGCATCAATGCAATCTAACAATGATGCTCTTTTTCTTGCCTCGTGGGAATTGGGATACCGCGACTGCAACTTGAAATCGACGAAAATAATTTAAAGTGAGAAGTTGCCAGGTCTCTACAGCGTACGTGACACGCTAGAGGGGATTTTGTTATTCGAATTTCTCTAATCCAATCGGAGCTCCGAACTGGAAATGGCGGAACACGAGGAAAATCTGCATCACAAAGAAGAATCCTTGATGGAGAAGATTGCCGAGAAGATACACGGCGGTGACGATTCCTGAGAAGAGGCCCGGCAAGGTTGAGGCTCCGCCGACGTCCGTCGAGGCTAAGATTTGGCGTCTTTTTGGCCGTGAAAAAACCTATTCACAAGGTTTTGGGCGGTGGAAAACGTACGGTTACGCCAACACGCTCTCTTTTTGTTTTGAGTACACATATACTGCGTTACACACTGCTGCTTTTTATACTGAATAGATTTCATGTTTATGAAGCTGCTGGTAATTAATGAGTGAGGTTAGGGTTTTAGAGGTTTAAAGAATTTCAGTTCCTTTGAACATTGAAAACATGTATTCCCTTTCTAGATGCATATATTTGTGTGTGGAGCAGGGGCTATAGTGTTGGATTAATCTCGTTGTGGTGACGGATGCTTGGATAGAAATATATAATGTTTTGGGCTTCCATGATGCTTAATTATATTTTTTGAATTTATATTGCTCTAATTTCTAATTTTTGTTCCTTAATTTTTTTTAATGTATATTTTGGTTTTTATTTGGGTTACCTTTTGGCTCTCTGGGGCCTCTGGTTGCTGCTTTGTTGATTCTGCAATGTATTAAATTGTATGGTGCATGGATTAATGGCCTTCAAGTTGGGGGAAGCATTAGGTTTTGTTCAACAAACGAATGTCATGGAAATTGAAAAATCAATATTCCATTTTAGTTTCTTAATGAACCATGTATTAAATTACCAATGTGATCATGCAACTATTTCTTTTCTGAAACCTTACCTTTCCATAGTTTATATTCAAAACGGTGCAGCTGCTGATGTGCTTCTGTGGAGGAACAAGAAGATATCTGCTGGTCTGCTCATTGCAGCTACTGCAATTTGGGTTCTCTATGAATTGCTCAAATACCACCTGCTGACATTAGTCTGCCACATTTAATTGCTGCTCTTGCAGTATTGTTCTTGTGGTCCAATGCAACTACCTTTATTCACAAGTGGGTTTCTGTTTCTCTTCATGATTTTTAAGGAATAGTTCAACTTCCTTTATTCCTTTGTAAACACATTACCTGATTGATTTGACAGGTCTCCTCCACATATCCCAGAAGTTCACATTCTTGAGGGCCCCTTCCTTCAGATTGCTGTTGCACTTACAACTGAAATTTTAATCGTTTTCTGGCTTTGCTGCGAGAAGTTGCATTAGGAAGAGATCTGAAGAAGTTTCTTGTTGTAAGTATCTTTTTTTCCTTCTCCCATAACCTTGGCCCCTAAATGTCATCTACTGTAGCTTAGGCAGGTTGGTTGCCCGGAGGAGTGGAAATAAAATGTGTTTTTATCATTTCAATGTTCAATTCATCCTAGCCATAAGACTTTGTGGTGTTTAAATATATTCATTTTGAAGCTTGGTGTTGTTATTACTACAAATTTTGTTTGTTCTATGATGTCTTATACTATGGTAATTGGTAAAATACCCATATTGATAACCTCAAAGAAACCTGATGTCCCGACCCCTGTGGTCAAAGTTTTGAGCATAATTACTTGCTTTGGTCTGAGCTTCAACTTATTGTATATATCAGAACAAGGGTGATACTATCTCAATGTTGAGTTAGTTTGCTTGTAGTGTTTTGAAATTTCAATCATTTTTCTACAACTCCAGATCACTTGTTTTTAATAGTTCTTTAAATTTCTTTAGGTCATTGTTCATCTATGGGTCATCTCAGTTGTTGGCAGTTGGTGCAACATTTTGACGTTGTTCTACATATGTAAGCACATTTTTTTTTGTAATACAATTCATTGCATTTGAAATGTGAAATTTCAAGTGTATTAATGACCTTCCTTTAAATGAAACAGCATTTGTGCTGCTGCATACTGTCGCTGTCCTTTATGAGAAGTATGAAGACAAAGTTGATCCATTCGCTGAGAATGCAATGTGGGAGATCAAGAAGCAATATGCAGTGTTTGATGCAAAGGTTTTAAGTAAAATTCCAAGGGGTCCTTTGAAAGACAAGAAGAGGGTGTAGATATGCAGAGCTACAATGCCTTGAATATATCCAAGTAGCCATGAACTTTCAAGAATGAAATCTTCTTTTCATGTATTTTGCCTTAGTCTTATGTGTACATAACTTGTTTCTTGGTTATTAATGTGGAAAGAATTGACTGATTGCAGAAATAGGTTGTAGGATATGTGTTAGTGGTTATGTGCATTATATGCCATTAGATGTAAGTTCAGTTTGTAAATGAGGTGTTTTACCTTAAACTTTGCAGCTCAATGCTAGTTGAACACTAAAAGCTTTAGGCTTAGTTTAGTTCTTTAACTGAGGTGTTTACAGAAAGTTCTTTCAGCATATTTTCTCTCCCTGTTTCTTCAGGGAGATTCAAAATGCTCTTATTTCACAATATTACAACATTTACAAGGGTGGTTTCCATGACTTGTTCTTGGAACTTTAGAGTCTAATTTGTAATATGTGCTTGTGCTGTTGTGCATCTAGATACCAGACCTTTTAGCTGCGATTTCTTGTGAAGAAGGAATTGACTATAGTTTGATCAGAAAATTCACCTATGTTCTGCTGCTTCTGCATTTTCTTTGTTTTTTTAACTTCATTTTGTGTCTTTACTGCTCAATTCAGCAAGGGAAACTAGAAGGATCAGAGGCGATTGATTGAAATTGAGTTGGGCAAAAGCCATTGGGAGGAATCTCGAGAGTCAACATCGTGCATGTGATCCTGTTCAAGGAATTGCCGGCCTATTCTGCAGTTATATATCACTTTGAGGTAAGTTACAACCAGGTTGCTATTATGATATTTCTTTTCTTACTCCTTATATCATATGGGATGCTACAATGCAATGAATCTGAAATCTGACAAACCATATGCCATCTAGCTTTCAAATACGAAGAGTTTCTCAGCTTGTCGCCCTTTAGGTTCACAGAACAGCTATTGTTGGCTGACGATTTCAATACTAACAAACAACTGTGTCTGTCTTTGGTCCCCCTAATATCTATGTTCACACCGTCTGGATTGGATTTAAGGAGTGCTTTAGTTTCACACGTATCTGTTCTTTGAACCCAAGAAAATAACGGAGAAAGATTTACCAATAGGTATACTCAATTTTAGTCAAGATTAGAAACTAGGAAGGAAAAGGCAGGTTACGTGCAAGGATTAACCATCATGATGATTTGGGTCATTTGGGCAGTCTCGTTCTTGTCTGCATAGTATGTAGAACACTGTCATACTTGAGGATAGCTTAACCTGGTATAGGATAGAAATTTCAGAAATTGAAGATATTTTAAATAACATTAAGCTTTAATGACAGTAGCAAAATTCAACCGAACACATGTTTTAAGGTATTTGTCTGTGATTCTTGATGACATATCATCAATATTTTAAGATGCAACTGAAAGTCAATCCATTTTTAGCTGAGACAAGGATGGGGACTGAGAACAGGTAGCGGAGACAGGTAGGATGTCGAAAAGGTTTGGTCCCCTTAAGCCCCTGTTCTCAGATACATAGAACACCAGCTTTCAATGGTACTGACTCTCATTTTGTGTGGTGCTTCTTTGTGATAGGATAAGAATACAAAAAAGAATTTGCATAGAAACAAAATGAGTGGATGGCTCAAAAATTTGGACTTTCTCCCAACAAATGCCATTCATGGACCCCCCTTGCTGTCTTGCTTGTTTTCTCTACCTACTGAGAAGTCTGTCTCAAGTCAAGAATGCACAATTGCCCTTGTGGATGGATTTGCCAGATTTTTGGTTTTAATGCTGCATTCAGCAACACTGATAAGCAATCGAGGAGAGGACATTCTGCATGTTTCTATAATGTCTGGTAAAAATTGATCGGTATGAGTTGTTTAAGTATGAGTTCATGTTTATCCAATCATTATATCGTGCACCCTTGTGCGCCCGGACCAAAACGACGTCGTTTTTTATGTTCAGATTTTATGTGTATTATGTTAAGAGTTTATGTGTATTATATTAAGAGTTTATGTGTATTATGTTATGAGTTTATGTGTATTATGTATTGTATTCTGTTATGAATTTATGTGTATTCTGTTATGAGTTTATGTACATTCGGAACATTAGATTTTTTTATTTTATTTTTTTTATTTTTGAAGTTAATGGTAGAAACAGGAAAAGAAATTTCTAAAAAAAAAAAAACACATGATCAAAACGACGTCGTTTTGTCCAGGGCGCACAATGCATTGTAGTTTTTTTTTTTTTTTTTTTTTTTTTTTTTTAATGTATCATTAGGATATAAATAATGTATCATTTTAAACTATACATCACCTTTGTAGTGTTTTTTTTTTTTTTAATAAAAAATAATTGGTCAAAATGACTAAATGTGACAAAAGAAAAAAAAAAAAAAGTTCTGCATCAAATGTGACAAAATTAATACTTAAAGACAAAATATGGAAATAACTTAATACTTGTAGAACTAAAAAGTGAAGAATAACTTTATTTCGAAAGTTATCATATTAACCCACATTTTAGAGAGATGGATTATAGGCCATTGATATACCATGATTAGGGTTCACTTTACATTGTAGATCTTGGTCCAAAAATTATGTGTTTACCGTTAACATATTATTGGCTCTGTTTGGAAGCAATAGTTATGCTGTGCAACTGAATGCACCATGCGCATGGTGCATACGATGCAAAACGACGTCGTTTTGACTAAAAACGCGCGTCCCACTTAAAAAAAAAATCAGGTTCGATTCTCGGCAATAGCATTATTGTGGATATATAGTTATAAATTTCTGGATATATAGTTATGAATTTATGGATATTTAGTTTATTCATTGTGGATATTTAGTTCATTCATTGTAGATATTTACTTCATGCATTCATTGTGGATATATAGTTATGAATTTCTGGATACATAGTTATGAATTTCTGGATATTTAGTTAATTCATTGTGGATATTTAGTTCATTCATTGTAGATATTTACTTCATTCATTCACTGTGAATTTAGTTCATTCATTGTGGATTTTTACTTCATTCATTCACTGTGGATGTATAGTTATGAATTTGTAGATATATAGTTATGAATTTATGGATATATAGTTATGAATTTATGGATATATAAAAATGTTATTGCCGGGAATCGAACCTGATTTCTTCTTTAAGTGGGACACGCGTTTTTTTAACCAAAATGACGTCGTTTTGCATCGAATGCACCATGCGCATGGTGCATTCGGCTGCACAACATAATTTGTGGTTTGGAAGAGCATATTTAGGAGCTTATAGCTTATTTTAAGCTATTAATAAGCTATAAGCTCTGTTTGGTAATGTTCTCAAACTAAGCTACTAGCTTCATAACTTTTTTTCCATATTTATCCTTATTATTTTAAAGAAATGACATAATTTATCATTCCTAATTAAAACATTTTTCTCTCTTCCTTTATCCGCAACTTTCACCGCAAATAATAATAATAATAATAATAATAATAATAATAATAATAATAATAATAATAATTATTATTATTATTATTATTATTATTAGGAATAAGCGTCAAATAGGTCATCCAACTGCACACGATAATGCAATTAAGTCACTAAACCTAAAAAAATCAACAATTAGGTCCCTAAACTAATCAATTTCAAACAATTCTTTCAATTTGAAGGTTTCCAACATGACATCTCCCAAATTAATTATTTTTAAATGAAATTAAAAAAAAAAATTTGGACTCCGGCCGAAGACGACCGTCTCTGGCCGGTTTCTTCGTCTCCAGCCACGAAGACGAAGAAGGTTTCGTCGTCTCCATGGCTAGAGACGCAGAAACTCTTCGTCTCCACTGTCGGAGATGAAGAAACCGGCCGGAGCCCACCCGTTTTTTTTTTTTTTTTTTTTTTTTTTTTTTTTTTTTTTTTTTAATTTAAATAATTAATTTTTAAAATTTATTTTTTTTTAAAATAATTAATTTGGAAGGATGACCAATTGACCTGTTGGAAACCTTCAAATTGGAAGAATTGTTTAAAATTGATTAGTTTAGGGACCTAATTGTCGGTTTTTTAGGTTCAGTGGCCTAATTGAATTATTGTGTGCAGTTCGATGGCCTATTTGACCCTTATTCCTTATTATTAGATTTGCAACAATATTGCTACTTCATTATGAGATGCTAGATCATGATTATGCTAATAGTTTTGTTTCAAAATGTTAAACATTTTTAATATGTAAACAAACTAATTTAAATTTTATGAAGATGTTCTTTTTAATCTTTTTACATTTATCAGTTTATCAAAAAGCTAATTTTACCAAACACTTTCAATCATAACAGCTAGCTTAACAGCTTTTCAGTTTTCAGCTCCGAGCTTATAGCTTTTTAGCTTTCAGCTCCTAGCTTATAGCTTTTCAGCTAGGTTTGCCAAACAGAGCCATTATGTGTCTTCTGTTAATTTGTGTGTCTATAAATAAATGAGTAAATACCAATTTTGATCCCACGAGTATTAGCAAAATGATAGTTTTAGTCCACATGTTTAATTCCTACCAATTTTCATCCATCACTATTGTTTTAGTACCAATTTTCTTCCACAATTATTATTTTAGTGTCAAAATTTATTACGTCGGTCACCATTTCATTTAAGACAAGCAGAAATATGAAATTATTAAGGGTATTTTTGTCCTTTTCAAATTAAAATCTTAATTTAAGCATGAATAAATTTATTTAAGCTCTAAGATCTATCTCAATTTGCAGTTCTCCTCATCAAATTAAGGTAGGATGAGGAGGAGAACTGTGAATTAGGATCGATCTTAGGGCTTAAATCTATTTATTCATGCTCAAATTAGAATCTTAAATTGAAAAGGATGAAAATGCCCTTAAAAGTTTTAGATTTCGACATGTCTTAATTGGATGTGTGACCGATGTGATGAATTTTGGTACTAAAATAATAGTCGTGGATGAAAATTGGTACTAAAACAATAGTCGTGGATGAAAATTGGTATGAATTAAACATGTGGATCAAAATCGTCATTTTGCTAATACTCATGGGACCAAAATTGGTATTTGCTCATAAATAAATTGAAGGCACATAATTTGTTAACTACACACATAATATGTTAACTTCGTATAATGTGTTTGTAGTTAACCTATTATGTGCCTTGTAGCTAAACATATTATGTCTCTTTAACTTATTTATAGACGCATAATTTGTTAACTGCATATACATAATTTGAATACCATTTTAGATCAGAGTTCACAATGTAAGTTGAACCCTAATTTATGATATAATTTGCCTATTATGGGCTACCCATTTAACCAACTTGGAACATTAGAAGAGTTTGATATCATCAATTATTATTTTGTGGACCATGGTTCACACAAGCTGTGTGGACCATATGTATGTTATAAAATAATGTACATTTAGTACAAAAATAATGTACTTTTAGTATATTAATAAGAGCAAATTACACTTTTAGTCCTGTGACTATTGGGGGTGTGTTAATTTGGGTATGTGACTTTTAAAACTAATAATTTAGTCCTTTAACTATCATTTTTTTAGTAGATTTGGTCCTCCCGGCCAAATTGCCGGTGGAATTTGCCCGGAAAGACGTTTGACTTTTTAAATCAAATATTGGTGGGGGTAATTCGGTCTTTTTAATTGTTGAAAAATAGCGCGAAATTGGTTTAAAAAATAATTGGATCTGAAATTAGGTTTGCTCTTCGTGTTCTTCACATATCACCGGGTAATAAATATAATTTGCAGCTATTTTTTAACAATTAAAAAGACCGAATTACCCCCACCAATATTTGATTTAAAAAGTTGAACGTCTTCCCGGCCAAATTCCACCGGCACTTTGGCCGGGAGGACCAAATCTGCTAAAAAAATGATAGTCAAAGGACTAAATTATTAGTTTTAAAAGTCACGTACCCAAATTAACACACCTCCTATAGTCACAGGACCAAAAGTGTAATTTGCTCTATTAATAATGTACATTATATTCATGGGAAGTGCATTATTTGATTATTGAAAGCATTGTTGCAAAAATCGGTCTAGGCGCCCGCCTAAGCCCCGCCTTGGCGCTAGGCGCTCCTAGGCCATGGCGATTTCCCCCCTAGGCGACCGGCCGCCTAGGCGCCCGCCTAGCGCCTAACTTGGCCA